>NC_025690.1:8949125-9042040 GCF_000633955.1 Camelina sativa | reverse complement strand
TTTTTGGTGAAGTAACGAACCGCAATCTCATGAATCTCTCCAAATGTCACTGGGTTCTGATGAGATGAACCGACATGGTACACCATGTGAACCCCTGAACCTCCAGCGTGTGTGGCTGCAGCCGTGATCATTGCGTTTGCAACCATATCCACTGGTATCTGTCAAAATGATTTTGATATTGCATCCAATCAAAGAGGTAAGATATAAAGCTAGCTTGATTTGAATTTGAGTAACGTTAAATTTAGTTATAGCTTCATGTGTAGTTTAGTTTCAACAATTACCATATCGCAAACTGAGTTTACATCGACAAGAAAACACTTGAGCACTCCCTTTCCGTATGCGATAATCACGCTGTCTACGGTTCTGCATACAAATATCATTAACGTGAAATACTTGTAAGCATATATGGACAAAGAAAAATATAAATAGACTGGTGAGAGATCTAGAGTTATTCAACCGGCCAGTTATAATTTTTTTTATTTATAGATAGACCCTGTCCAATGAAAATGGTTGTCCAAAAGAATTAAATGTTGTGGTCCTTCTGTTCCATATTTATTATTCAAAACCCCGAATAATATTAAATATATTTTAGTTTCTTTTGAAATATGATCAAAATTTTCTAAACAACTTTTTTTCTGTTGAAATTTAATCAATATTCTCTAACCATATTTCTGAAAAAATAAGCCGCATGCAAAAATAAAGATTGGTGACCCAAATCTAACAACTAGTTTTTACAGTTAGAATAAAATTTCACATTCATGATCGAATAAAATATACCTTAACCCTTCGATCCAACCAGGAAATGGTTCTGAAAAAGTGCTAGTGATCATGGTAGGACGGATGATGACGAGAGGAAGATTTTCTTTATGGTTACCAAGAAGCATCTCTCCCATCGATTTGGTGAAAACATATGTGTTTGGCCATCCATGAAGCTTTGCCCTAAACATCAAATTATATTTCATTCCATTCTGATAATTTAAACTAAGATTTTCTTACAATCATCAACAACATATTCACCTTTCCATTCCAAGTTTTTTCATGGCGAGCGTAGTGTCTTCTTCCGAACAATCTTGTTCATTGAGTTCTTTCAATCTTTGCTTCATCAGTTCCCTTTCAAGATTTATATCCAGCTGAAGACCGTTCTCGTTACGAATGTCTTCCATGACGAATGGTTTCTCAGGTAGGAGACCCGCCTTTTCTCCACAAACATAAGCTAGAATATGAAAACGGAAAACTATAAGTTTTGTCAAGAACCATATAAACAGTGAAATAATTTGAGTAATAATAATAATAATAATAAAGACATACCAGTAGAGACATGGAGAAACAATTGAGCTTTATCACATTTTTTGGCAAAGTTAAGGACGTTAAGAGCTCCAAATGTGTTGATCCCAAGGCCAACATCGTATCTTTTTCACATATATGAAGATGTTAAATTTTAGTAGAGACAGAATATAAAAAATTATTGGAATTTGGTATATGGAAATATGGAATGTCTCGTAGCTAGAGAAGTACCTTTCGTCAAAGTTTGTTGTGGCTGCAACATTGACAACAATATCAATTTCTTTTTGCATACGTTCTCTAAGATCGGAGTCATTTATGTCTAAATGATCCGTGGCGATATCACCTGGGACCGGGACAATTTTTTCGTGCAACAATCTATTCAATTTTTCATCGCCAAGATTCTCTCTCAACACCTTAAAAAGATCTTTTTCAAAAGCCTGTTATATTTGATGCATCAAATCAGAATGATACAACTTTAATCTCACCTCACATATTAGGTAGTAAGTTAGGTTTAGTTGGTATTTATTAACCTCTGTGCGTAAGCGTTTAGTCGCAGCTTCGTTGTCCGATGCTCTCACCAAAAGGTACAACTTCTTCACATTTGGTTGTACTCTCAGAATTTTCTCCACAAAAACTAAATATCAATGAAATTAAATTATAATCTAACAAATCTTGAAGAATTAACAAAAACCATCCAAAAAATATGCATACCCTTGGCAAGGAAACCTGTAGCGCCGGTGACAAGTATCGTCTTGTTTCGAAGAAGTTGAACACAGGTGAGTTCCATTGTTTGGAGTACGTTTGGTTCAACTCAGCGAGAAGTTATGAATAAGGCAAATAAACTCTTTGTTATAGAAGAGTATTTATAGTAGCAAAGGACGTTGCACGAAGTCTATTATACCCTCCTCCTATAATATAATAAGCAAAACCAATATCTGTCCAATCCAATATATGACATAACATATTAAAAAGACTATCTGCCATGATTTTAACAAGAGGTCTTTTATTTGAATTTGTTACTAGTACAAAACGATCCCAGCTCAGAAAAAAAAAATCAATTAAAGAGATTGAATAAATTCGGAATAAATTAGAAAAACTGTCTAAATGTTCATGATTTATAACTCGTTAATTTAGTATATATGTGGTATGAACATACTACTGCCGAAGTTTGACTATCGTTTTAATTAATACCGGTGGTTGAAATGATTATTCTCTGAATAAAATCATATTGATCTGTATGATAATTTTCAACTTTTGTAAGTTTTTTCTTCTTCTCTAAACCTAGAATTATTCAATTTTAGAAACTTTAAGTACTATAAGAGTAATTTAAGTTCTTATTCAGTGTATGGAACTTTTGTAGAATTCTTCTTTCTTAAGCATATAACTCAAACAGAAATCAGTTTTCTTAAGGAATAATGTTAATGTTTATATATTCTTTTTCCAGGGTTATCAAATAGTTAAACTAATTTTTCAAGATTGATTTAGGAAATGATACGTTAGCCATTCTTTTACATCTACTTTAGTGTATACTAAATCTATTGACGAATATAGGCCAACAAAATAGTTAACGTTCTTAGGAGCGAGGAGATGTGTTTCTGTTTATTCGTTTAAAATTTGGATAAATTTATAATTTAATTCCGTTTTTATTATGTAGGTAGATCTATAAATAGTAGATGATATGGGTCAACAATATGGGTCAATATGATACGACAACAGTATAAGAACAAAAAAAAACAAGAGCTCATGCAATAGAACTTTCGAAGTTTACATATTGGCATGTGGTGTAAGCTTCAAAGGAGCCCATGTGGCTCTCCGACGCAATCAAAGATGGGCCATTTTGATTTATCAAATTGTTTCGGCAGTGTTCTGAGACTTCTAAGCAAATTTGAATGTTTATACGCGGATTATAACAATTCTACCATACTAATAAATGCTCCATTATTTTATATTCAATTTCCCTCATTTTGTATTAATGTGAAAATCAAGTTTAGTGATTTTCACATGATCTTTAAACTCTTATAAGCCTATTAAGCTCGAGAGTTAAACCGGATGTCTCAGTCGGACCAGTCTCCACTCTAGTATTGCCCTAAGTACATATATAGCCCTAAGTACCAAACGCACATAAAAATATGCAACGTAAATACAATTTGAGTTATTAATTTTTATTAGAGTTCAAAGGGTAAGTGATTAAAAAGGTTTGTTATAAGGCCATTCGATATTTTTATGGAATGATCTTTGCATACTAAATATTTTGTCTATACATACAAAGTGTATTGGTCAAATTACTCATCCTAATTTGGGGTAGATCATTCCCTTGATTAATTTTTTTTGGTTGTCAATCGCACCTATTTGAATAAAACCCCAAGATTTGTATCCATAACCGGAGATAGTTGTTTACAAAAGTTTTTTTTTTTAATTTTTATATAATCACTTAGATACTTGGTGACAAGTTTATAAAAAATACACAAAAAGAACTTGGTGACAAGAATATGACATTTGGAGATGTTTAGTAAATTCATATGGAACCTTCATATATTTTGACAAGTTTACTCATTTTATTTCACAATAAGTGTCGTCAAAGGATTTCGCATACAGATTAAGAAACATTAATTTTTTTCTTTCTATTTTACCCTTTATATATATATATATATATTATACAAATTATACAATTGTTATTGGTCAATATATTAAAATAATAAAGATATAATTGAAAAATTAACCAAACATCTACATTAATAATACAAAATTACATTTATTTTAAAATAAAATTTGAAATCTAAAATGACACTCAATTAATATAATACAGAGAGAATATATATCCTGTTTGCGTGCATTTTTTAAAAATTTCTTTTGACACACCTCAAAAATTACAAATCTTTTATCATTAAGTTCATAACTTTTATCCATGCGGATACAAAATTTGATCTGGGAAAAAATTAAATCTTAAACAGAGATATGAAATTGAAACTAAAAAATATTAGCTTTATTTTGTTTATAAGAAAAATAATCAATAAATATAAAACAGTGCGCATATATAAGAATTAATATAATCATCAACGCTGAACATACTACTTCAAAACAGGATATATATGTTTGGTTCGATTTCTCATTTCGAACTAATTATTGTCTTTTTTAAATCAAACCAAATCAAACGTGTCCAAGAAAATCAGTTTGGATCGAAGATGTGGCCGGTGGGGAGGTTATCGTACAAAATATATGAAATGATTTGCTACCTAACCGAATTTTGAGGTGGGTTTATTCTTGACCAATATTTTGAACCTTTGTGAATTGTTTGAATGTATATTTCTATAAGTTCTTAAAATGTGAAAATGAACAAATGAATCATGCAATAATTTTGCGTAGAATTATTACCGTAATGTAATATTAGAAAAGTAATTCATATATTGAAATTGTAATGGTAAGATCCCATGTGTATGGGCAGAACAAAGGCTTGGTTCTGCCAAATAACTAATGTTCTGTTAATGTTTATGAATGTAGTTACACTTGTGACTAAATACACGTGGGATATGATGTCACCGAGACTGTAGACTGCACTCTAATAGTGTTTTGAACCCAACCATATGAGATTATGAATGCACTGTTTTGGTTGGGGGAGAGCCGCTATCAGCCAAATAAGAACATGTCTTAGCTCGTTCATGTTACTTCTAAAGATGTGACAATCATTGGCAAATATGGATCCCTATCTTTTGTTTTGTAACTTTGAAATTTTTGTTTCCAGTCTTTTCCTAGCAAGATACATGTCTCAAAGAACAAAGTAAACAAAAACTTACTCGTAGGTGGATACTCTTTACCCGCCAACTAATAGGTATTAGAAAATATGAAAATTATGTGGTTTCAAGTTAATGTAAAAACTGAAAAAAATTGATAAGATAATGAAATTATATATATTCTAAAATTCCATATATAAATATAAGGTCAGAAGTTAATAATTATATATAAAAGTTGATAATTTTATATATATATATATATAAGTTGATATACTAATATTCTTTTTTAAATAAAATTTTGTAACGTCTCTAATTTTTATTGTGAATGTATATATATATATATATATATATATTGTGTTTTTAAAATATCGTATTATAAAATACTCTATCACTATGTCATAAAATAGCCAAAAATTTCTGTAATTTTATTTTTATTTCTGAACATATATATTTTTTATTTTGATAGTCTTATATACAGTTAAAATATGACAGCTGAGATCCTTAATTATAAATTAAAAAATTATATATATCGTTGAGAATTCATCTATAGTCTTTGTATACATTAGAAGAGTCTTTTTTTCTAGATATTAAAAATTCAAATATAACCTAGCTACAAATTTAATTAAGGCATCCAAAACACTAATTTGACATGAATAACAATTGCTAAAACCCTTGAAAATTTTAAAAGTTATCTTCACTAGTTTATTAATATCATTATAAATTAAGAAAATATCATGATATCAATCTACAGTACAATGTGTGAATACAAATTTTCTTTATCTCTTTTACGGTTTTACCAAAAGTTGAAATCTAAAATACCAATTTTATGAAAAAAAAATCACAACTACAGATACCAGTTACTATCGTATAAAATAATGTTCTCTTCCACCGAGTAATAGCAACGTGAAGAAAAAGGTGTTCAGTGTTCAACTCCTAACCACAAAATCGACAGGGGAAAAACACAATCAATTGAGTAACATAATATATGAACAATTAATAACATGTGAATTATTAAGAATACATTAATGTTGGCCTGTTCTTATCTACGATACGAATGTTGGTTTGTTCTTATCTAATATATGAGATAGCTACTTCAATGATTAACTATTTTGGTGAAAGCCCCCCTCAACTTTGGTAAAAGAATCCTTCAAATTTTGTTCCATTTTAGTGGATAAATCTTTTAAGTTTGGTCAAAACCATTTAAGTGAAAACATTTCTCAACATAGAATTTGATTTGGCTTTATGTTTGTCTGAAAGTTCTTGTAGACGGAGAAATCGTTTACCTAATTTACAAAAGTTGATGGTTTTGAGAAAAACTTTAACTACGTGCTTAAGGTTTTATATTATATTATACATACTGATTTTCACAACTCTATCCTAAAGTACGACATATTAACAAAATTTTGTAGTTACAATTTATAAATAGTGTAGAATTTGTGATATATAGTATTGCTATTTGTTATATATATGTGTGATTCTCGGAAAAAATTATGGCGAAAATTGACGTGATTCTCCTTTAAAAAAATAAATGAAAGTTGGAAATATATATAGAAATTCTCCTAGAAAGCTATAGAACTAAATAGACGTTGGTACGTCCAAAAAGATTATGAAAGAGAGGTCTGACTTTTTTTGATTATATACAAAAAAAAAGAAGAAAGATAAGAAAGTAAAAAACAGAAGAAGGCCCCGCCAAGAAGTATTTTTCGACAGTTATTATAATCTAAGAACTAAACCACACGTAAAGTCTCTTTTTGGGAAGACTTTTGTTAACTCCTTATGTGTAGGCGGAGGGAAAGTCCTTTTTAGTGCTTTCTTGAAAGAAGATTATATTATCTAAACAAGACTTAGAAAATGAGACACACTTCTCCAAAAATCTTTGCAATATCCAACTCACTCACTCAATTCCAAAATCACGATAATGTCCATAAGTTGGAACCAAACTTGTTTGACAAAGCAATGCACCTTTTTTGATATGGCGTGGCTTTACACTGACTAGTAGTTTCTTGGAATTCAAGATTTAATTTGTGTCATAAGATTTTCTAAAAGCATAAGCAAAATAAACAGAACTAAAGACTATTTTCACCCTTTTTTCTAATTTGTCCTTTGAAATTTGAACTTGTAATATGTGTAACATCCGCGAACCGAAATCCCGGTTTAGGGGATTGCATCGGTCGATGCATATAGTGCATCGGTCAATGCAGATTCAGTTTTCAGCGGTTTGACTTAAGTTAAACGCTGCGTTTTGGGTTATGAAAACCCTTAAACTCGAGTTTTGCCGTTTTTGAGAGAAAAGAGAGAGAGAGAGAGGAGTTCTTGGTGTTCTTGGGAGATTCTTGGAGTTGGAAGCTGTTTCTGTAGAGATCTGTAGCTGGGATCGTTGTAGGAACTTCCTAGGAGCGTTTTCTTCCTGTGTTTGGGTCAGATTTCTTCTATGGCAAAGGTAAGTGCATGACTATGGCTTATCTAAGCTGGAGATTCTCTAATCGGTTTGTTTATGTGTTGTTGGCTTGGTAGAACGTTGTTTAGGTTCGTGGGAAGCTTTCTTGTGGCTTGAGATCGAGTTTTGTGGTTGTAGGAACGAAGATCCGGCGAGAAGCTTTGGGGGAGAACGATGCTCGACATTGCATCGGTCGGTCGATGCAAATGCGAGGACGGCGCGTAAAATCTAGGGTTTTTGTGCTATGTCGAGCATGCGTAGGTCGATGCAATGGGAGCATCGGTCGACGCAACCTCCAACTGGTGTCGGTCGATCCATGTTGGTGTCGGTCGATGCTGAGTCCTGGTTTGTTATTGTTGATTGTTGATTGTTGGTTGATGGTTAGAGATTTCTCTATTGCTTGTGTGTATAGTCTAGTAGATGGGAGGATTGCCTTACTGAGTGTTTATAAAATACTCATGCATTGCAATTTGTGTTTGTGGTGCAGGTAAAGGCAAAATGTGATCGTGGAATCAAGACAATGAAGAGGAGTATGTTCTAGGGACTCGATTGAATGTTTTCTGGCATTGCTAGGTTGCTAGAGTTAGGTCATTAGAAACATTGCTAGGTTGCTGGTTTCATGTTTTTCTGATGATTGGTTATTGGATTATTGTTATATTTGATTAATGGTTATTATTTATTGGATTTTTGTTGGTATTGGTTATTCCCCTGTTGGTTGTGATTGTGGTTAAGTAGCTAGTGGGTATGGGACCACTAGTTGTAGTTATTATTATTATTATTATTATTATTTATTATTTTATTATTAAAAAAAAAACGGGTCATGTCGTTTCAATATGATACATTGAAAACACTAGTATAATCCAATTGACCAGATGTATTGTAAGGAGACAATAGAGACTAGGCAACTCAATGCGAAAGTTTCAGATGTAATGAAAAAATTGTATGATCATTATAGTTACAAGCTGATCACACCAGAAGCCATCAAAGATCATACAGATTCTCAGCCACAATCAACTGTCTTTGAGTTATCAGATGATGAAGATGATTGTGAGGGGATAGTAGCAATATTCGAAAAGGTGATTGGGTTGAAGAGGAATGTAGATAGCTGCAATGAGTTACAACAGTATCTAGCAGAAAAACCTGAGCCTAGAGTAGAAAATAAGTTGGGTATGCCTTATGATGTTCTCATTTGGTGGAAATGTAATAGCTCAAAGTATCCAATCTTGTCAGAAATGGCTAGAGATATTCTAGCAATTCAAGACTCATTAGTTGCTTCAGAGTCGGCTTTTAATACAAGTGGGAGGGTCTTAGATCTTTACAGATTTTCTTTAACTCTTTACATGGTTGAGGTTTTGTTGTGCATCCAACAATGGTTAAAGTGTTTGTATAAAGGAGAAGCAGTCGTAGCAAACTTGGCCTAGATGTTGGAAGAAGTTGAATTCTTTGAGTTTCTTGTTTCTATGTTTAGTAATCCTTTCAAATCTCTTGATATCTATAAGTTTATTAATCTCTTGACTCTAATTTCTTGTGTAGTGAAACAACCCGACCCGTTTTTTTTTAAATTAATTATAATAATATATAATTAAACAACCCATACTACTTAATTAAACCAACCAAACCACAATTCATCATTAAACCAGCAACAACCAATTTGCACAAAGGAAACATACCAACAATACAAAACTAACATATCATCAATACAATAACATTCCTAACCATTCTATCCAACAACCTAGCATAACTCTATCCAACAACCTAGCATAACTCTATCCAAGGTTCCAACATCAATAACATAACCATAACACAATAACCGAGAACATAGATCATCCTCCTCCTCATCGCCATGATTCCACACCACATACCTACACACCACAAACAACAATTGAGATGCATAAGTATTATCACAAATACTTAGTGAGGCAATCCTCCCATCTACTGGGCTATACACACAAGCAACTGAGATTCCAATGTTAAACAACACAACAACACAACAAACCAGGAAAACAAGCGTCAGCCAAAGTTGGTGTTGACCAACACTGACTCCTACTTGGTGTCGACCGAGAACCACCTGGTGTCGATCGACACCGACTCCGCATACACGTTTTGTTCGACACCGATCATCGAATCTCCGATTCTAACTACCTCCAATCTGTCCCAAAACTCGCCAGACTCTAAGTCTGTATCGGAAGGTTTGTTTGTCAAAGGAAGAACTGAGACCAGAAGTAATCAACAAGGAAAAGGAAGGTATAAATCCAGGTCTAAGTCTAGGGATGGCAAAAAGATTTGTTGGATATGCGGTAAAGAATGGCATTATAAGAAGCAACACTACATGTGGATTGAGAAGAACAAGAACAAGGATCAGTCTCATGGGCAAGGTGAGTCTGCATTGGCTAGGGATGATGCGAAGATTTGATGGCTTTGATCGCTGCAGAAGTAAATCTAAGTGAAGGAAGGATTAACCAAGATTAATGGATCTTGGATAATGGTTCTAACTTTCATATGACACCGAGGAAGGAATTCTTCATGGATTACAAAGAATTGAAATCAAGAAAAGTAAGGAAGGTTAATAGTTCATATTCTGAGGTTAAAGGCATGGGCAGTATACAGTTTATGAACACAGATGGTACATCGTTTGTGCTATATGAGGTAAGATACATGCCTGAGTTGTCCAGGAATTTGATTTCTCTAGGAAAACTTGTGAACAAGGGATGTGAGTTTAGAGGTAATAATGGAGTTCTTAGGGTGATAAAAAGTTACACGGTTATAATTAAGGGTAATAGAAGGGAAACATTTTATGTGCTACAAGCGGAAGCAAAGAGAGAAAAAGCTCTGAGTGTTGTCATAGACAAAGGTTCAGAGGGCAAGGATTAGACGCAGTTATGGCATAGTAGATGGGTCATGTAGGTTAGAAAGCATTGGATGTTCTGGCAAAGAAATGGTGTTTTGGTGCAGATAAAGTTTCCGAGGTTAAGTTCTGTGAAGATTGCATTATGGGAAAAACACAGAGAGTTAGTTTTGAGTCTGCACAGCATAACACCAAACATAAGCTAGACTACATTCACTCAGATATTTGAGGATCTCATACTTTTCCCCTTACTCTTGGTCAATGTCAGTATTTCATCTTGTTTAAAAATGATTGGTTAAGGAATGTGTGGGTGTACTTCTTAAAAACGAAAGATGAAGCTTTTGAAGCATTCATCAATTGGAAAAAGATGGTGGAGACTCAGAGTGAAAGGAAAGTTAAGAAGCTTCAAAAATATACTGGATTAGAGTTTTGCAACTTCAGGTTTGATGAATTTACAAGAAAGGTGTAATGAGCACGAAACGTATAATAATACGCCTCAATAGAATGGGTTGCGGAGAGACACAACAAAACAATTATGAATAAAGTCAGGAGTATGCTCAGTGAGAGTGGTCTAGGACAAAGGTTTTGGGCTGAAGCAGCTTCAACAACAGTGTATCTAGTAAACAGGACACCGTCGTCTGCCATTGGTTTTGAGATTCCAGAAGAAAGATGTACATGTGCGGTCCCAAATTATTAGGCTTAAGGAAATTTGGTTGTGTGGTCTATGTGCACATTGATGATGGCAAACTTAACCCTAGAGCAAAGAAAGGGATACTCACAGGCTATCCAGAAGGAGTTAAGGATTGTAGAGTGTGGGTTTTGGATGAGAAGAACTGCAGCATAAGTCGTAATGTTGTATTCAGAGAAGATGTGATGTTCAAAGTCATGGACGCACAACAAAACTCAAGTATGATTCCTAAACCCTAATTATTAACTAATGAATTTTCTAGTGTTGTTTGTGGAGATAAGAACTGTTTAAAGGTGAACAATGCTCGAGGTGGAGCTATTGAGTCATAAGGTTCTAAAATTCCGATTGATACAGAGGAAACAAAATAAACTAGGGAACATGATTCTGATGATTATCTGTTAGCTAGAGACATACCGAGGAGGCAAATCAATCGACCACCAAAATTTCAAGACTATTTTGGTAATGAAAAGGAGTTAGAAGAAGTGGTTGGTTATGCTTACTTGATCACAGAAGATGGTTGGAAATCGGAAACAAGCAGCTATCAAGAAGCAATGATGGATCCGAATAAAGATAAATGGGTTGAAGCAGTAGATGAGGAAATGGAGTCTCTGAGGAAAAACAGGACATTTGATATGGTGGATAGAGTTAAAACACAGAAGCCTATAGGATGAAAATGGGTGTACAAACAAAAAGCTGGTATTCTAAACGTTGAAGGTCCGAGATTTAAGGCGATGCTGGTAGCCAAGGGGTATTCACAGAAGGAAGAAGTAGATTACCAAGAGATTTTTTCACTAGTTGTTAAGCATATCTCCATCAGGTCTATTCTAAGTATGGTGGTGCATTTTGATATGGAGCTTCAACAAATGGATATAAAAACAGTTTTTTAACATGGTTTTTTAGATGAGGTGATTTCTATTGAGCAACCTGAGGGTTATATTGATCAGAGGTATCCAGACAAGGTGTGTCTACTCAATAGGTCTCTATATGGTTTAAAACAGTCTTCGAGACAATGGAACAACATGTTCGCTGGGTCTATGCAGAAGAATGGATACAAAAGGATTGCATATGACAGTTGTGTATGCTTCAGGAAACTCAACAGTAATGAGTATGTGTATCTTCTTATTTACATAGATGACATATTTATAGATTCTAAAAATAAGAAATAGGTCTGTGAGCTTAAGGTATTATTGAGCTCAGAATTTTTGATAAAAGATCTTGCAGATGCGAAGAAGATCTTAGGAATGGAGATTACCAGGAATAGAGAAAAATGTACTCTTACGATCTCTTGATGTAGTCCTTTTATCTATTCAATTAATATTGAACTACAAGCTTGCAAAGATTCAACTCACTAAGAATGCACAAGATGGCTTAATCTAAACTCAAATAAAAGGTTGGTTATAGTAACAACTTAGCTAAACAAACAACTTTAAAGAAAGCAAGCAAAGCAAACACAAAACAGAGCAAACACAAACTGAAAATGGTTTTAAAACAAAATTAACAAGTGAACCTTGGGCGAGGTTATTGACTCGGTAGATAGTTAATCAATCCAAGATGTCTAAGCAAAAAAACAATAACAATCTTTAGGCTAAGAACACTAATGTAAATCAATCCATTTCCATGATAAAGACTCTAAATCAATTTCCAAAGGCAATCACAAGATAAACATGCATTATAATCAAGTCTGAATACCACTAAAAACTCTAATAATCAATTTCCATTGGCTAGGAATGCAAAGCTCATTAATAGTTTGGTTCAGGAATTTCATCAAACACCTTTTGGGCATAAAAGTCCTAATATCTAGAATCAACATGATCAAGGTTAATCTAGCATTATAATCACCAAACAAGAAATGATTCATGTAAATAGAACCCTATACATCAAAGATCAATCATCTATCTCCCTAATCTACCAAGCCCAAAGTTCTAAAGGATCTACTCACTCATAGTTATGACACACAAAGGTAGAGGTTTGTTCTTTGTGAAATTATAGTTATAGATTGTAGATTAGAAGAAATAAAGAGAGATTACTATTAATAACTAGAAAATAAACAAATAATCCAACAAACTTTAATAAACAAGCTTAAGAACCCTAAAAATTGCTAAACAAAAGATGGTTTCTCCTAATGAGGAGTTAGTGTGTTTATAGAAAAGTAAGAAACTAAACCGGAAGAAACCAAATTGAAATATGATAAATTAAAGGAAACCGGAACAAACCGGATTGGGTTGCAAAAATAACGCATGATCAACCAATATTCCCAAAATGATCTACTAGTTGGTCGATCGTCTGGTCGATTGTTCAAGTATGGGAGTCTGGTTAAGTCTGGTTCGAGTTGATCGACCAGTTGGTCGATCTATTGGTCGATCGGTTGAAGTCCGGGAGTATGGTCAAGTCTATTCCTTGTTTGATCGATGGTATGACCGACCAGATGGTCGATCGTTCTATCATGTGGCTCCAGTCTTCGCTCTGGCTGTATATATGTTTGCTAAAACAGGTATAACTCTTTACACGCATGTCTGATTGGCCTGAAATAACCTCTACTGCAAAGATAACTCAATTTCTAATAATTTTGATGAAGAACTGTGAAACTATATTCCAAGGCAAGGTCTTCATATGAGTCGATATTTGAGGGGCTACAGACTGGTTCCAAATCATCAGTCATTTTTTTGCATCCAAATGTGTGTCTTCCATTATATTAATCTGAAATGGTTCAAAAGACACACAAAAGACACCAAAGCATAGACAAAAACACTATAGGACCTCTAAAATTCAAGAAGACTCACTCGGACACTAAATGCAACAAAACAAAATGAAAATACTAATAAAACACAATATAATGGAAAATACCATGAAAAAACAGTAAATATAGAGTATATTATCTCTCAAGAAGGTGATTTTTATATGGATCAGTGTAATTCAGTTGATACACCAATGGGAACTCATTACAAGCTTAAGTCAGCTACAGAGGAAGAGATCACAAGGCAGAGTGATTCTATGAGGGGAGTACCTTATCAGAGTGCAGTCGGGAGCTTAATGTACTCTATGATAGGAACAAGATCGGATCTAGCTTATCCGGTAGGCCTTGTATACAGGTTTATGAGTGTAACGCCCCTACTTCCATCACTTTTAGTGGGCTCCATGTCCACTCCTAGTCCATGGGTCCACCTTTCCTAATGGTCCTCACGTCTTCTCACTAAGCCCGTGAACCCGTATATATCCGATAATTGGTTTGCTACGTTCAGGAGACTTTAAGAACTTGTTTACCGATCCTACAAATCACCACATGATCTTTCCCTGTGTTTTGTCCTCACTCGCACAGTTCCGACAATCACTTCCCAGAAGGTCACCCATCCTAAAACTACTCCAGCACAAACACACTTAATTCTGGAGTTCTTTCATAATGCTTGACCGAAAAGATAAGTGCACTTTGTGACATAGATAGCCATATTAATTCTTTTAAACCTTTCTGCAAGTCTCTGAAACCGGGGTGTCACAATGAGCAAACCTCTTAAGGAGCACTAGCAGGCGGTAAAATAGGTGCGTAGATACATAAGAGGCTCTTTAGAGAGGAAGCTGTGTTACAGAAACGAAGGCGAGTTCGTTATTAGGGGTTATTGGGACTTAGATTACGCGAACAATCAGGATAAGAGTAGGTCCACGTCAGGAATGGTGTTTACAGTTGGAGGTAATGCAGTAAGTTGGAGATATGGTTTACAGAAGGTTGTGGCTTTGTCTTTGCCTGAGGCTTATGTCACTAACTGAGACAGGAAAGGAAGCAATGTGGCTGAAAGAATTGATAGAAGAACTTGGATACAAACAAGACGCAATAAGTATCTACTGTGATTCTCAAAGTGCAATCGCACTTGCGAAGAATGTTGACTTCCATGAGAGGACGAAGCATATAACTACTAAGTTCTATTTCATCAGGGATTTGATCACTAATGGTACAATCAAAGTTATCAAGATTGCTACAAATTACAATCCGGCTGATATTTTTATAAAGTTGTTGCAAGCCAGCAAGTTCCAAGATGCTTTGGAGTTGCTGAGAGTCACAAAAGAATGAATGGAGCTTAGGCTCCATAAACATGAAGCTGAGTGGGTTTACTTAGGGCATCTGCAACAAGACTCCTCATTTTGAACGGAGCAAATCCTCAAAATGAAGATTTGAATGTGGTTTGCTCCAACAATGACCCCTCAAAAAATATTTAAAAACTAATTAATTTGTAATGTGGTCCTTAATGTTTCCAAAATTCACTAATATTGATAGAAACTCATAAATAAATCTATAACATATATTTTCTATACTATACAACATAAAATATTCTTTATTTTATTATACAACACACATTATTACATAATAAAAGTTACATGCTAATATATATTACATATATAATGATTAAAACTTTCATATAAATATATATATATATATATATATATATATAACACAATAAAAAATTGTATCAAACAATATTAAAAAATACAATACCTTATATGATAAAACAAAATAGTATGTAATTTTCAAAAAACATAAAAGAAAATTACATGTAAAAGTATAAAATTACTCAATATAACTATTTTCATAGTGATCCCATATATGATAAATTATTGCATTGTTGTTGTAAAAAAAATAATTTATAAATGGTATATCTTTTATATATCAATAATTTTAATTTTAATTTAGTGTGTTTGAATTTATAGATATATATATATATATATATATATATATATATATTTATAACAATTGAATTTGATAAAATTATTTGTAAGATATATATATTACAAGGACTAAAATGAAATTTGTAAAAACATTTGAGAGTCTCAATAGTGCCCCCTCAAATTTGAAGGCTCACTATTCAAACCTTAAAATTTGAAGGTTTAAGTGTCTGTTGGAATTCAAAAAGGGAATTTAGTGAGAATTGCCATTTTTTGAATGAAACTTTTACAAAATGCCATTTATAATTTTTCTTGTCGAAAATGTCATTTTCTAATTCTATGTCACATAAAAAAAAGACGAAATTACCCATGAACTAAATGAGGAGATTTGTTTTTTAATTTTGGGACTATATGTGGTGGACAAGTATCATCACTCAAGTAGATTTGGTCTACTAAAGAGATAGACGGACAAAGTTGTGGTGGACAAAAACATGGTTGGGGTTGAATTTGGTCCACAGAAGGCACACCCTTTTAATACGTCAGCATATCAACAAGGTGGACAACCAAGCGGATTTGGTCTACAAAAGAGATTCGATGGACACAATTGGAATAGACAAACATGCCCGGTTGTTGAATCTGATCCACCGGATCTGGTCCATCGAGAGACAATAAACAATGGATCATGGATCTAGTCCACTGGAAATGCATCAGATGTGTCTTTTAAATTGCAAATTTCTGGGACAGATGAATTAGATGGAGGTTTGAAATGAGAGAGATGGGTGTTTGGAAAGAGATAGTTGGAGGTTTGAAAAAATGGAAGTTTGAAGAGAAAGAGTTGAAGTTTTGGAGGTTAAAAAAAAAAGAATGGTGGCTGAGAGAGATCGAGAGATGAAAGAAAGAGAGAAAGAACATAAATGTAAAAGAATGGTTAACATGAATGCAAAAGAATTGGTCAAGGGCAATTTTGTATTTTTATATGTGTCAGTAGTGGGTTCTATGGCACTTTAGAGAAGACTTAACTGAAATTGGCGTTGGCCATAAACTTTGTTACTGTATATGGCACAATCAATAAATTTCTCATTCGAAAACTCTTCAAATTTGAAGGTTTGAGGGTTTGTTGGAGATGCTCTTAGGAAGATATGTAGTTGAGAAGGTTTACTTAGGAAGATATGAAGCTGAGAGGGTTTACTCGGGAAGATATGATGTTGAATGAGTTTGTTCATTGAGTTTTGAAGGTACAAAGATAGGTGAGCGGGGTTTCTCATGATCTGGAGATGGAATTCAAGTTACAAAACTAGGTCCAGGGCATAATGGACAAGGTGGAGAATTGAAGACTGAGTGTCCATGATGCGGTTATTCGTAAGTGTGGAGGATACACTGAGAGATACAGAGGGTTTGACTCTTTAATCATTAACATGGGCACGTGTGAAGTTGGCGTCACGTACGAAGTAAGAAGAGTTCTAAAAGCAGCTGTAAGAGCTTAGATCTCATTTCTCTCTTTATAATCTTTTTCATATTTGCATTTGTAGTCGTAACAGAATCAGAAGCTCAATAAGCTCAATAAGCTCTAGCGAATTTCAGAATAAAAATCTGGCCAGACGTAGACTCTGATTTGGAGCTAAACTTGTTAAAGTCTAGTGTCTTCTTTTCTAGTTTACTTTCTTTCAAAGTTTTCGCATAAGCAAAAACGATAGAGAGTGAGAAAGTTGTGAGTTGATTAAGTTAGATCTAAGGCATAGATTTTCCAATATGAACGTCCAATTTTTTATTTTATTTTTGTTTGATTGTCTCCACTACAAATTTTGGCTCCAATTTTTAATTGTTATGTAAAATCGAAAACTGAAATAGATTTACCTCCAAAATTAAGTGTCCATTGTGAAGATAACTTGATCTTAGAAATGTATTAAATTATCACAATGACTATTGACTAAATTAACAAGTACTCTAAGAGATAAACGTCTACAAAACTTTCTCTCCATAAATTAAAAGAAAACAAAAGAAATAGAAGCTTTCAAACGCTCCCAGGCATACCTTTCGAGGAAAGGATGAAACCTTTTGTCCAGATCTCACCCACCCACCTCCACCAATAGAAAGCAGGACAATGGCTTTATCCCCCAAATATACTCCTTGTTCCCTCCCCGAAAGCATGTTCTTCAACCCCCAACCTAGATCCAAACATAGCAACAAGAAGATTCACAAGCATTCAACCTATACAATCTACCAACAACAGTAAACCTTGCTTGCATTTACTCTCTTTACCTACCTGTTTGTTTTGTCCGTTTGAAAAGATCCCTTCCTTTAAAGCTTTCCCGCTACTTTCGCTTTTTCAACCTGAACAAATCTGTTCTCACATCTGTTTCGAACCTGTCTTGAGATTCAACCAAATATCATGTCGAACCGTATCCCTTATCATTTGAAAGGGAAAGATTTAGCAACAGAGTACTCGCCGCCACCCCGTAAGAGAATAAAAGCCCCAGAACTGGATACAACAAACCTGATACAAGAAAATTCCCTTACCCTCCTAGGCAGACTCTTAAACCCTGATGGCCAAAGAATGTGGGCTATCTTCCCTTTCCTCCTCAACCGCTGGAACCTAAAAGGAAAAGCCACCAGTGCAGACTTAGGACAAGGAGTTTTCCAATTTAAGTTTGAACTAGAAGAAGACCTACAACAAGTTTTGGCTCATCGACCTTATCACTTTGACCAGTGGATGGTCATTGTCCAAAGATGGGAAACGGAAATCTCCCCTTCCTTCCCTTCCATGCTACCCTTCTGGATTGAGATACAAGGAATGCCAAAGCACTACTGGAAAAAAGAGATGGTCTTTTCCATCGGTGAGGCCTTAGGTGAGATATTGGATTGGGATATCTCCTCCTCCTCTATTCAGCTGAAAGTTGTCATCAATGGACTTGAACCCATAACGAAAGAGACTATACTTGAGTTCCCAGATGGAAGCGAAGCAGTGATCTATTTAGAGTACAAAAACCTAAAAAACTATTGTTCCTACTGTCTACGATTATCCCATGATAAGTACCATTGCCCGGGCCTGAAGGAGAGACAGAAGGAAGCAATGCGGAAACAAACCCAGGATCCGGCTATAAACACACAGAACTCCATCTCTTGGAACTACTACACGCCCCAAGACAACTTTCTACCCCCAAAACCTCAAAACAAGATGCAAGAAAATAAAAGATACTCTCAAAGGCAACAAAGAACTTACTCAAGGAAAAGATCCTTTGAACATGTAACCCAAAGAGATCAGTTTAACACTGGCTCACGTCTGTCCCCACTCGAAGGCGGACACAACTATTTGAGACGGACAAGCTCCCGAGCACCCTCAAGATCTTTTTCCAGAAGAGAGGAGCTTCCCCATCACCATCGACAAAGCCCTCATCTCCCTCCTACCCGGAACCTATAATGGAGAGAAAAGTCAAACTTGTCAGCAGAACTACAAGGTGAACCATCTATGTCCTCTAGAACAAGAAGACCACCACTGGAGAGAATTGTTTCGAGCCCTGACCCCCTCACACCACCACCACAAACAGAACAAGAACCAAGATTGAACTCACCACCTAACTTGAAACAAATGACAGATAGAGATCTCCCCTCAAAAGACCAGGTACTTAATGACCTAAGAGAAGTGACTGTTCAATACATTTCCTAACATGATCCAACAAAAAGTGTCGTTAGATTAATGAGAGTTATGCATAGTGAATCAGAAGATCTCATGGAACGCACCACAAACTCGATCCTTGCCTCTAACCTGGCAATTGCAACTGACAGGAACCCTATGCCCACCAACAATGTGCAAGAAAACTCTCCTCTTGGTGAAACAAGGGACTTCCTATATCTGCGTGATCCTGAGACTGGAGAAACAAGCAAACGGGGAAGAGGAAGACCACCTACAACAAAGCAAACTGGTAAGGGAAACCAAACCCTGATGGGAGCAAAAACACAAAAAAGAAATTTCACTCGGAACTCCCCAAGAAAAACACTGGAGTCAAAGGGTTTGCCCAAACCTGGAGCCTCGAAGACCAACCGGGGAAAGAACTCAAAAGGTCCCCCTGGGACCATCACTCAAACTGCTAGAACCCAATCTCCAACCTCTTCTTTGAACCAAGTCAGAACCCAAACTCAAGCGATTACTGAGCCCCAAAACCAAATCCTCCCAAGTGCACCACGAGTAAACCTCATTCCGGCAAGCAGGAAGAAGAAAGCGGATTTTCAGAAATCGCTTCCATCTTTTCCTTAAGGATGGTGAGCTGGAACTATTGTGGGTTGGGGAACTCCATAACAGTCCAGAGACTAAAGGACATAACACGTATGTCCTGACCTTATTTTTCTAATGGAGACCAAGAATCCTTCAGATGTGGTACTGCAGACCTTCCAGTGGCTTGAATACCCCTCTCACCACCTGGTTCCCCCCTCTCTCCTGGGACAGGTGGACTTGCTTTGTTCTGGAAACCAAGCCTGGAAGTAGAAATTTTACACTGCTGTGAGAATCTAATTGATACCAGAGTCACAACAAAAAGGAGAATTTTCTTTGCTACCTTTCTTTATGGAGAACTGGATAGAACCAAGAGAATGAAAATTTGGGAGAAGCTCCAATCGCAAACTAATTCTCGATCTGACCCCTGGTTCCTAACTGAAGATTTCAACGATATCATTAATGGCAATGAGAAATCAGGAGGACCAGCCAGACCTGAGAGCTCCTTCTCTGACTTAAGATCACTCATGTCAGCATGTGACTTTTATGACCTACAACATAAAGGTCAGTTTTTATCTTGGAGAGGGAGGAGGTACTCACACCTAGTACGATGCAGTGAATGGACTATCGAATATCCCTCAGGAAGATGTGAGTATCTCAGGTTTGAGGGATCAGACCATCGGCCTCTACTAATGGCTTTTGACCCTATCCAAAGAAAGAGAAGAGGCCTCTTTAGATATGACAGAAGGTTAAGACACATACCAGAGGTCAAAAAAACTCATCTTCGAAGCCTGGAATACCTATTCTGATGCGGAAGTTGAAAAATGACTCCACCAATGCCGTATGGCCATTGTAGAATGGTCAAAAGAACAACAAACAAACAGTCAACAAGCTATCACAGACCTCAAAATGCAACTCAAGAAAGAAATGACTGATGATTTAAGCCCTTAAACCCTACTTGATGAGATAAACATGAAACTTTTAATGGCTTACCAAAAGGAAGAGGAATTCTGAAAACAAAGAAGCCGCCAGCTGTGGCTAGCTCTTGTAGACAAAAATACGGGGTATTTCTATGCTGCAACAAAGGGACAAAAAGCCATTAATAATATCTCTATCATCGAGACTCAATCAGGTGCTGTTGTTTATGAAGAGAATGAAATAAGTGAGGCCATAGCATCATACTACCAAAACCTCTTTACCTCTATCGATGGTCCAAGGAATAATGTTGTCCATGAAGCAATTACACCCTGCGTGACAGAGGAAATGAATGAGAGCCTTGTTAAAATACCATCCCCCACAGAGATCAAGACTGCATGTTTTGACATTCATCCTGACAATGCACCAGGACCAGATGGCTTCTCAGCCAGCTTCTTCCAGACAAATTACAATCTTCTCTGCGGTAACCGCAGAGATCCAGAACTTCTTCACCTCGGGATCCTTACTTATGCACATCAATCACATACATGTCAGGCTGATTCCAAAGACTACTAGCCCAAAAAAGTGGCTGACTATCGACCAATAGCACTTTGCTCGGTATATTACAAGATTATTGCAAAGATCATCTCAAAACGTCTCCAACCAATCCTCCAAAACTGCATCTCTCAGAACCAATCGGCTTTTGTACCTGGTAGAGCCATCACGGACAATGTCCTCATCACCCATGAAATTTTACACTATCTGAAAACGTCGGCTGCATAAGAAAGAGTGTTCATGGCTGTCAAAACTGACATGAGTAAAGCCTATGACAGACTAGAATGGAGATTTATAGAGGAGGTACTAACCAGGATGGGCTTCCATCATCAGTGGACTGCCTGGCTCATGCAATGCATTACAACTGTCTCCTACTCATATCTATTAAACGGTCAAGCCAAAGGCCTGGTGCAACCTCAACGCGGGATTAGACAATGAGATCCCTTATCCCCGTACATCTTTATACTTTGTAGCGAAGTTCTGTCAGGACTATGTAACAAGGCACAATTACATGGCCGATTACCAGGGATCCGGGTGTCAAAAGGCAGTCCCAGGGTGAACCACCTCCTTTTCGCAGATAACACTATGTTCTTCTGCAAGTCGGATAAAACGAGTGTTAGACATTTGAACCTCATCCTGCAAAGCTACGAAACCGCTTCTGGACAACAAATAAACCATGATAAGTCATCCATTACGTTCTCAAACAAAACTAAATCTGAAGTGAAAGAGCGAGTGAAACAAGAACTTGGCATCACCAAGACAGGAGGGCAAGGAAAGTACCTAGGTTTACCATAACTCTTTGGCAGGAAGAAAAAAGATCTATTTAGCATGATAGTAGATAGAATCAAGCAAAGAGCTCTCAGCTGGTCCACCAGGTTCTTATCCTCTGCTGGCAAGTTAACACTCCTTAAATCAGTCCTCGTTGCAATGTCATCTTACACGATGTCTTGCTTCAAGCTTCTCAATTCACTATGCAGTCGTATCCAATCCGCCTTAACCCGCTTCTGGTGGGATGAAAAACCTGACAAGAAGAAGATGTGCTGGATTGCATGGGATAAAATGACAAAATCTTTAAAAGATGGAGGGTTGGGATTCAGAGACATTCAGACCTTCAATGATGCCTTACTTGCAAAGATCAGTTGGCGTCTCCTGACTCAACCATCAAGCCTCTTTGTGAAGATCCTACTAGGGAAATACTGCAAACACTCTTCATTCCTTGAGAGCCCTGTCCCAAAGTATGCCTCCCACGGGTGGAGAAGTATTTGTATTGGAAGAGATCACCTGAAAGCAAATTTGGGGAAAGTTGTGGGAACAGGGAATTCAATTCCTATCTGGAGTTCTCCATGGCTCTCACTAGATCAACCAAAATCTCCCTTTGACCCCCCAACAAAAGAGAATCAGCATATGCGGGTTTCTGACTTAATCTTACCTCACTCGAAGGAGTGGAACACAGACTTGATCCGTCACACCCTCCCATCCTATGAGGAAGATATCCATAAACTTCGACCAAGCATAAAAGAAGGACCGAATTCATGGGGTTGGCTCCCAACAACTGATGGCATCTATACCGCAAAGTCTGGCTACCACGAAGCACTGAGAACACAAACAAAGAAACAAGATCAAGCCTCAGCTACAAATCCATCTATCCTAGTTAATGAACCCAATTTCCTGTGGAAAAAGGAAATCTGGAATATCAAAAGCTCAACAAAAACAAAGCTTTTGCTATGGAAAGCTTCTCAACATGCCCTCCCAGTGGGAAAAAACCTCATGACCAGACAAATCAATGCTTACCTCTCCTGTCCACACTGCGGTAACCCAGAAACGGAAGTCCACCTTTTCTACCACTGCTAGTTTGCTTCAGAGGTCTGGCCGAAGGCACCCTTTAAGGAGAACTTCAACTCGGGGGAGGTGGAAAATTTCAAATCGGGGCTTAGTCAAACCACAAAACTAACCTGCCTTCCCCAGACTGGACTAGCGATAGGACCTCTAGCACCCTGGATAATCTGGACACTCTGGACAACCAGAAACCGACTCATCTTCGAAAAAACCCAAACCCAAGCCGATGACACATTAGTCTTAGCCATCATCCGCGCTAAGGAATGGCAGGAAGCACAACAATCACAGACTCAAGAACCTCAAAATCAGATTCGATCTTTCATACCTGCCCAGAACCCAAACCAAATCACACCGAATAGGGTTCTCTGCTTCACGGATGCATCTTGGAGGGATAACGGAAACACAGGATGCGGCTGGATCTTTAAGGACCATGACCAAAACACCCTAATCAAAGATCACTCAGCTACTCGACATATTCGCTCACCCTTGATGGCTGAAGCCCTAGCAACTTTCAAGACATTGGAAGTTGCCATGGAATTGGGTTTCACTCAAGTCCTCTTCGCCTCAGACTCACAGATGCTAGTCAGAGCACTCAATCGGAAGTCCTCCCCAAAGGAATTCCATGGGATTCTATATGATACCCTTACTCTCGTCTCTCAATTTGATTTTTGTGGTTTCTCCTACATCCCTAGGAATTGTAGTCGCCAGGCAGATACTCTTGCGAAAACTACCCTCGATGGAATGTGTATTGAACCCTAATTTGTTTTCTTAAGGGAATAGCTGTTTGCTAAAAAAAAAAACTAATTATTTATAACTACATAAAAAGAGCTTAAAATATACAATTGTAATTACATATATAAATAGTTTCGGGTAGTTTTAGTCTATTTTCGTGTGCTGATACTCTTTGTAAAATAGAGGGGAAAAAGAGTATAAAATTTGTAGCAATGAATGCATAGGATTAATACTCAAATTTTTGTTCCCAACTGCACTACTATTTAAAAAACTCATTGATTGGTAGTTCAGTCTACAAATTTGGTTTGAACTGTACACGCTAACCGCTAAACCAATCAGTTTGACAATTTAATCGATGTATCCCTGAAAATTATAAGGCTGAATTCGTCTACCAAACTGCAAACTCAGCCAAATATATGACAACAAGTCAACAATTGATAAAGGCAACTAAAGAGGTATAAAAGTATATATTCATAAATTTAACAAGATGTCAAGAACTAGTAGATCAAAAGTTAAAAGTATATATTCATAAATTTAACAAGAACTAGTAGATCAAAAGTAGTTTAGTAATGGGAATACACACCTTGTTTTTGTTTTCAAACCCATACACAATTTTACTCAGTTCAAATAATTTCTAGGTAACCAGGAAATGTAAATAATAAACATTTTAAGGTCTTAACGTTTTATTTTTTGAGTACATAGGTGATGAGGCCGGGAATATGAATGGTCGTCATGTAATCTTCCCAATCAATAGTCTTTGGATCAAATTGGAACAAACCATTAATTTCTTTATTAACCTCTTTTATTTTCAACCGCAGTATCTCAGTATTCGAATCGTCAAATCTGCACACAAAAAAAAGTAGCGGCAAAATTAGAAAAAATATTTGGAAGAATGAAGACTGTAATAGATATTAAAAATCAGTTATGAAAAATTTGAAATTGATACGTACATGCCCGTAAACAAGACATAAGGTTTGTAGAGCTCGACCAACCGCATCGCCAACTTAATTTTGCGGTCAATGTCTTTATATTTGTTTCCATTCCACCATGGATAAATTATGTCTATCAATCTCAACATCTGATAGTAGAAGAGAATAGTATGCTTAAAAATTTGTCAGAAATTTAAGACTTAAATAACATTCGTTTTGTTTTTAATATATAATTTTCTTTTGATTTACTTTTTTTTTTCAATTTTATTAACAAAGTAAGACTCTTCTTTCAACATTCGCCATTTGGTGTTAGTATTAATATTTAAGAAAGAAAACAAAAAGATGTGTACCTGCAAAGGTAGCTTGTAACGAAGGGTCACGTAGAAGTTGAACTGAGCCATGGTTGACAAGATAGTACCTTTGGAGACTATGATGGGTGAACCATTGAGTCCAACAAGAGGGTTTTTGGTGAAGTAACGAGCCGCAAGATCGTGAACCTGTTCGAATGTGATAGGGTTCTTACACGACGAGCCAACATGATACACGGTCTGCGAGCCTAATTTTCCCGCGTGTATTGCCACAGCATTCACCATTGCATTTGCGACCATGTCCACAGGTACCTGTGAATGTTACTCTCAGTGCACCACAATGAATAATATAGCTTATAATAACACAGACAATAATAGCGTGTATTCCCAAAGATAGTATTAACTGACTAATTGATATCATGTGCCATTCGAAAAGAATGTTATGGTCTTAAGGCCTATGCTAATTTATGTCTATTACACACTCTGTGGTGCACTGAACTCTGGATCTTAGGTACATTTAGTCCACCAATGGAACCAAGCTTTGAAAGTGTGGTTGACGTGTGAGATTGCTAGAAATTTAAATTATGGTATTCTTCTTTTTCCAAATTACACCTTTGAAGAATTTTGAAGTAATTTTATTTTGTTAATTTGTAAACACAAACACCAAATTTAAATTTTGTATTTAGTGTTTAACCAGACACTCCCTAACATATATTTTTATATTAAAAAAATTGTTTTATCGTTTTAAAATGTTTATTTTATTTTAACTTTCTATATAAACGCAAACGCACAATTGACGTTTTAGGAGGACAAGTAGACAATCACAACCTAAATTAAGTTGAACTTACAAGATCAAGGACTGAGTTTGGATCTGCAAGAAAACATTTAAGCCTTCCTTTGCCATATGCTACAATCACACTATCTATGGTTCTGCACATACAACATAAGAGTATCATGAATTTTCCAATTCATGCAGTCTAAACATGATCAATCTATAAATGGTATATATTTACCTTAACCCTTCGATCCAACCGGGAAATGGTTCTGAAAAAGTGCTAGTGATCATCGTGGGACGGATGATAACGACAGGAAGATCTTCTTTATGGTTATTAAGAAGCATCTCTCCCATTGATTTGGTAAACACATATGTGTTTGGCCATCCATGAAGCTTGGCCCTAGCAATTAAGACCAGTTCGATTCTAGATAGATGGACACGTTCAAAAAGATATAAAAGCTGGTTTATGATTATTACACTGACCTTGACATTCCAAGATCTTTCATTGTTTGTGCAATTTCTTCTTCAGGACAATCTAGTTTTTGTAGTTCTTTCAGTTTTTGTTTCATTAGTTCCATTTCGGTTTCGATAACTAAATTTCCATGTCCGTTCAACGTCTCTCCCATGTGAAATGTTTTCTCTTGTAAGAGTCCAGACTTCTCTCCGCACACATACGCTACAAAAATAAAAAATTTGAGGGGTCTATCACTATATCTATATGATCCGTTAACTACGGTCACTACTCAACACATAAAAAAAAACATAATAATATGATTTTTATAACATAAAAATAAGATCATCGATCGAACTCACCCGTTGAGACATGGAGAAGCAACTGTCCTTTAACACACTTCTTGGCAAAGTTAAGGACATTGAGCGGTCCAAATGTATTGATTCTAATCCCAACATCGTATCTGTTTTTTATATATACATATAAGAAGATTAAAGTTAGGTTTCAATCATACAAAACTATAAAAACAAATCAATTTATAATTTTATCGTAAAAACAAAAGTTAGATTTCAGGATCGTCTTCTTCACGGATAATAACTGAAAGACTTAACGACCACAATTTATTCTACACCTTTCATCGAAGTTCGTCGTGGCGGCGACATTGACAACGATGTCGATCTCATTCCACATACGTTTTAAGAGATCAGAGTCCTTCACTCCCAGATTATCAACTGAAATATCACCCGGAATAGGGACGACTTTGTCTGATACTAAAGCTTTTAGATTTTCATCACCTAAATTGTTCCTCAACACTCTAAAAAGATCTTTCTCCAAAACCTGTTGTATTATAAATATCATGTAAGTCAGATCATATTTCCAAAAATATAATATATAGAATTTACATAAAAATAATTTGGCTGTAAAGCTTATTTAATCTTCATAGAGATATTAGTTTATAATTATATGTATGATAAAATGTTTTATTTTTACCTCACTGCGAAACCGTTGCATGGCTGATTCATTGTCTGCTGCTCTCAAAAGAAGGAAAAGCTTCTTCACGTTTGGTTGAATCCTCAGTATTTTCTCCACAAACACTATAATAATTATAAAATTTATTAGTTAAACTTTAAAAGTCATTAATTATGATTAGTTTCGGAGGAGAAGGGAAGTGGTTTACCATCACAAGTGACATTAGTTAAAATTATAATTAGATAGATTCCAAATGAAAATAGAAAGAGCCAAAACTATAACGTTTGCTGTATGTACGACAAATGAATAATATAATATCGAAAGTAAGGTTCTTTATGACAAATATATATGTATACCAATTTACATATAAAAAATTCAGTATTAATATGTGAAATATTGGTTTACGTTCACTAATGAATTATATATATTTGCATGGCAAATACAATACAAAGGCCGTAATGAACCAACAATAGTCACTAAAACAATTAAACACAAAAATTGGACTGAATCACAAAATCTTGAATGTGATGCTGAACATATTATCTGGTAAGGGATCCAAGTTGGTACCTTTGGCGAGGAAACCAGGAACACCGGTGACGAGAATAGTCTTGTTCTCGAGAAACTGAACGCAATTGGATTTCATTGATGAAGACTCAAGACACTGATATCTATCTATTCGATTAATAAGAAAGAAAGAACAATAGATTGTTTTGGTCCATAAGACCTTTGGAGTTGAGGTACAAATTATATAGACTCATAAATGTTGACCGGTTTTGTTGAACCCATCGTATCTACTATTTGGAGACCTACCTACATTTACTTTAAAAGATAATATTTAAATCACTTCTTATTTTAATTTTTATTTTGAAAAATGAAAATGAAAATCAGATATATACAAATTGCGTGCCTAACTTAAATAACAAAAAAAAATGACTGTTAAAAAAACCCACTTAATGTGAATGTCTGGAAATTAAATATGAAAGCGTTTTTACAACATTGAGAAAAATAAAATTCTGAATTTCTGTATAAGCTAATTGAAATTATGATTCATCGAACTTTCGTCAATTTTCTATATTTATTTAATTTCCTTTATAATCTATATTTATTTTTTTATTTTAAAAGTGTTTAACACATATTCTAATGACTATTATATAGTTTTATGAAGTAGTTAAGCTTTTCTACTGTTTCTTTAATAATGATTTGAAACTGGACATGGGCCACAAGAATCCAAGAATGCATGGCAATGAAAGATAAGGTAAACGATTAAGGATACGTTAAAATAACAAAACAAGTAAAAATGGTTAGATTTTGGTACACCAAAATAGAAGTGCACGTAAAGGATCAATTAGAATTATTAAAGAGAACTAGAAAAATCCCTGAATTGAATGGACCTTTTTCACCGTGCACGAGAGTTAGGATCGTGTTAGTGTTTCCCACAACAAGTTTGAAATTAAGCATTTAGATTGTGGACCGTTCCAAAAAAAAAAAATAGTATAGATGGTGTCTAAAATCCATGCATGTTTTTTAGTGTTTGGTTGGCTGTAGTGTTTTATGTTGTAGAACTATAATTGTATCTGTCTTGAATTGTAAGGTTGGCTTTGTTAGTATTTCAATGTATTCTAGTTCAGAGCATTACAATATATACCTAATTGTTTTCATTTTTTTTTTTTGGGGTCAAAAGAGATGGTTTTCATTTAAATTGAAATAGGTTTCAGTAGCTGGTTCAATAAAGATAGAATTTAAAGCAGCTTTAGCAATCTCATAGATACTAGTAGCACGGGGTAAAAAAAATATTTACCATCTAGAAAACATACGATGTTTTGCAATCATCCATAAAAGTTAAACACGATGTCTTACGTGTGTTTGGTTAGATGGCTTAATCTAGCAATTGATGAGTTTAAAAAACTGCAATTGATGAAATATTAGAATCATGTTAATATTTCATATCTTTTATGATATTTCTTATTAATATTTTTAGTGTTACTTAACCAATAACTAATTCCTTTTATGGGTGTTGTTATGTAAAACGACTTGTCTGGCAAAATATTTATAACTCGGATTAATTCCGTTTCTAAAAATGTCGGACCACAGCCCGTAGACATATTTGATATCAGTAAAATTGTTAAGAATGTCAATTTTCAAAAAATTTCCTTCAGTAAAAATTTTAGAAAAATATCCTTAAAAATCTAAGAGCTACCCAAATTATTTTATAAAACTTTTTAAATATCTTATTTTTTCTTATAAAAGAAACTACTTTTATATGTATGTAAAACCGGATAAATACTTTATGAAATCTTACAAATAACTTATAAAACCTTATATTTTAAAAATTTATTTGGATCGATTCTCCAACGATACAATTTGGATATCTTCTAAGATCTTACGGTTAAATAGTCTTAAGAGTAACTTAGTTATTTTCAGGTTTAGTGAGGTGTAATTTGTATAATAGACAGGTATATTGAGTTATATTCCATCCCTTTTATAATATGAGATATTTTGGGTTTTTTCGTTTTCTTTTATATTATAATTTTTTTAAAAATTCCAATGCAAAATTTAAATTAAATTAGTTCTTTTTAATAGATATTCTTATTGTGCAGTATTTTTTATGATTGACTAGGGGGTATTGAACATAGAAATGTAACTAAATTTAAAAGAATTTAAGTTTCTAATAACTCTAGTGTTATTTAAATACATATTTTATAGATTATAAATTATAGATTTAAGTTGTTTAGAATTGCATACTTTTAGTTTACGTGTTTTTAAGTTAATACATTTTTTAATTTTGAAACAGTGTAATATTTAATCTATGTCAATTCAACGAAAACATTTTTTCTTTAATAAGAAAGAGGACTATCTAAAACTGTTTCGGTCTTCTAAGGTTTGGTACTTTGGTTGGTCATAAATTATGCAACAATGACATAACAAGCTAAAACGTCTTGAAAACGTCAAAATTTTTGGTAAAGCGACAGAAAAAAAATACCTAACCCCATACATTAGGAAGAATTATATCTCAACTTATAGAAATGCCTCAAACCTCAACTTTTTCTTGAGTTTTAGAATTACAAGTCATCATTTCTTATAATTTAGAGTTACTAATTTTCAAAGCTACACAGATGGTGACAGTTTAACCCTATCTGATATTGTCCATATTTTTAGAGAATTTGATTACCTGATCATGTACGAAATATAGGTTAATTATATAAAAGCTGAATAAAGTTGTATCATTAGCCAAATCGTTTAAATATGATGGTTTCTATACATGTTTTGCTCATACGCAAGGATTCATTATACTCTATGACTTTTAAATTCTGTGTGGTGGATAAGATACCATGGGATTAGTTTGGACTTCATATGATATTGAATCATGATTTTCACAAACCTAACATGTTTACATAAATAGCAAACTTGCTACGGAAGAATGAATTAAGCCTTGTATGTATAAATACGAATATAGCTAAGCTGATCACAAGACCAGTAAGATGGGCTATCGAGCTAAATTTGATTGATAACCTACATATTTCGGTGTTCATTAAATATTTAAATGATCTAGGCTCAATGATCTTTCGTTTTCTGCATCCAAATGAATTATTCAAACTTTGTTTTGGCAATATAATCGTAGGCTAAGTTATTATCTTAGACTAGATTCAAATTTTTTTTGGATAAAAGTAACTCTAGTAATCATAATTGTTTTATTTATTGAAACTAGGAGTTTTGTTGGTCAATCTTAACAGATTCAATTAAACTTATGCAGTTGTAATAATTAAGGTGTCAATCCAGTTGGGAACTTCACTAGCAATCAAGATGCAATCAAGCGATCACAAGTCAAGCCAATTATAAGAGTGATTTTTTTATCTAACAATCCTAGAATGATCAGAATGCAAAACGGAAATGAACTACAGAACTAGAAACGAAAATGCAAAAACGGTTCTAAGCATGAACTAGACAGCAAGATCAGAAACGGTCTCAGGAATGCAATATCAATCAGAAAGATAGAAGTCCTAAGGATGAGAGTAATTGATGTCGGCGAAGTCTCCTAGTCTACAGAATGTTTAACATGCCACAAGCAAACTATCCCTAGACAATGAACATCACAACTTAGTTAATCAAATCTCTTGGCAGAAGTTACTCAAACTCGAACACTTCCAAACCTAGCTCTCGCTAGAGAAACATGGTCAAGCAGGCACGACAAAACAGTTCATTCACGTCAACAAACACCCTAGACAAATAATCTCTTAGGCTAGGAATGTAGGTCTATGGCACTAGTTAGTCAGAGATTTCATCAAACACCTTTTAGGTGTGGAAATGTCTAAGACCTAGTTCCAATTTATCAGAGAGAAACTAGTATTTCTAACTCTAGTCAAGAAGGGAATCATACGAATCTAAAATTAAACACCCTACATAGTAAGATCTTCCACCTAATCTATCTCATCCTCAAGAACTCTAACACTACTCGGATCCATAAATCATCATCAAGGATACAAACTCGGAAAATATTGAATCAAGCATCATGAGATAGATAAAAATGAGGTGAAAAATATTGTAGAAGAAATCAGATGCAAAAACTCTATAAGTTCAAAGATATCTGGATTACAAAATCAAAGAACGTTTTATGTGGCTAGGTAAACCTTAAGGAAAAACGAGATGTCTTGAAAAAAATGTATTTATATTAAAACATGCAAACCCCTAAAACGGGTTGGCTGAGAGACCCCTAAATGTATTTATATTAAAACATGGAAACCCTTAAATGTATTTATATTAAAACATGGAAACACCCTTCTGCAGCAACCAATTACGTTATGTTGCTTCGTGCATTGCCTGGTTTGTTTTATTGTTTGTTGATTGTGGCATGAGTGATCTTATTGCTTGTGTGTATAGCCCAGTAGATGGAAGGATAACCTCACTAAGTATTTTTGGTAATACTTATGCCTCTTTTCTGTGTTGTGGCGTAGGTAAAGGCAAAGTGTGATCGTGGAATCAAGGTTATGAAGAGGAGGATGCTCTACAGGCTCGGTTGTTTGCTCTGTGTCTTTGTTAGAATTCTAGAGTGGAACTTAGTTGTCTAGAACGGATGCTAGGGTTGCTGGTTTTTTTGATTAGTTATGTTCTGGATTGTTGTTGGAATTAATATTATGTTATTTCTTTAATTGTTATTTATTATTGGAGTTGAATTATTTGTTATACACTTTTGTGTTGATTTGGGGTAGGTTTCTAGTGAGTATGGGATCACTTGATATTAGGATAAAAAAAAAACGGGTCAGGTTGTTTCAATTTGGTATCATAGCCCATACGATTCTAGGTACGGGTTCGCTGTGTGCTTTGTGATGCGGATGTTGGATTGAATGCTTGTGTGTGGCATGGGGTCCTAGAACATCCTCTTCAAGCCTTCAATGAGATTCCACGGTAAGTTGTGTTTTGTTGTGGTTTGACTTGTTGTTAGCCTTTTGTTCTTGGTAGTGCAGCTGGTTAGAAGTTGTGTTGTTGTTTGACGCGGTCGTGGTGGTCGTGGGCATGGTCGAGTCCATGCGATTTGCGTTAGCATGGACCAGAGGGTCACGGGTGAGAGCGTGAGAGAGTTGCAGGATCATCCGGGAGGGCTTGGGGGCTTGGCGGGGTTTGTGGGCTCGGCGTCGGTGCTGGTTTTGTCCCAGGTATGGGGGTTGCAGCTAGCGGTACCCATACCGTGATGATAGTCTGGCGAACCTGTCAACGCAGTTGTTGGAGCGTTTAGTGGTAGTGGTTCTAGTAGAGGCTCCAGTTGTGCCGCATGTGGCAGGTGTGTAGCTATTAAATGGTGGCGGATTTCTTCTTGGGAAGTACTAAGCCTGGAGAAGCTGATAGCTGGTTAATGCGTGGACATTCTAGTGTGGAATTATGAGTGGGTAGGTATAACATTGCAATGTTATACTCGGACCACAGGAGGTACTTTTGGTCGGGAGATGTTTATAGTCGTTAAAGATTGTTGCTTGATAACATCATTATTTTATCCAATTTAGCTATAGTCTTAGTATTCATTTAGGAAGAGTTTGACATGATTTCAAGGCTTTAATGTTTATTATCAAGTATTTTAAGTTTCAAGAAGATTTTACAGGTTTTATAGCAAAAGTGACTAAAAGATAAGGAAAATATGTTTCAGGACAGATCTAGAGCTTTACAGTACATGATACTTTTGAAGAACTTCCAGAACTCACATTTTGACGAACTTGGTGTCTATAAAAATCTGAAAGAGTCATCTTTCTCTTAGAAGTTGAATCAAGTCAATCCGTTCAGTCATCAAGAAGATATACCCGATTTACCCAAACGTGTTATAAACCAACGAGAAGATAAGTTTGAAACCAAGTGGACTTTAATGACGGCCTGATTAGCAACTTTCACGGAGGCCCGGCCCAGATGAGTCACGACGGTCCAGAACCTTCCTCAGCCGCTCCTTGTCCTGCACTCAACGAGAAAAGACGTTTTTACCCTTACAAAACCCTAAGTCTTCAAAATCTATAAATACTCATCTAAGACCTAGGGTTTCGTGTGCACAAATTGGAGCAGCCAAGAGATCACGACCAGAGGAGCACAAATTCATCAACTCTTTTCTATTCTATTTGCTTTGTTCTTTGTTTCTAAAGGAAGAAGATCCTATACTTTGTCATATAATCGTTGAAGTAATATCTAAAACCATTTTCTCTATTTATTCTTTTATGTTTATGAGTTTATTAAATCTAGCTTCGATGATTCCCTTAAACATGCTAGAGTAGTTTTCTAGTTGTGTTTAAAGGGATAATCAAAGGGGGAAGATGATCTTAGTTTAGGTGGCAATTTTTAGGGTTTGTTAGATTTAAATTATGTTTATTCTATACTTTAATTCTAAGTCTTTGCTTAATGCTTTAATTTAGCATCATGAACTAACTATGATCTAAAGTGTGTGTGCATCGCCAAAAACTTGCATATGTGCTTGACCTAGCTTAGATGTGTGTCGTGTAATAGGAAGCACATACCACTTACCTATGGAACTTCATGGATTAGAACTGAACCTGTTTTAAATGCTTTGATCTATGCGTCGTTACCTGCGACAGTTGAGTAACAGTGTATAGGGATCTTAGACGGTTAGCTTGTGATCTATAAGTTAATGGTTCATTTGTGTTTCGTAGTCCGAGTCTTAGATAAACAAACTAACCCTAAACTTTCCTAGATCGATAGATTATCAATCCCCTGCGATTTCCCTTGTTGCCCAACGCTTTTTATTATTTATGAACAAAGATGAAGAGAAACTAATATAATGGGTCATAAATTTCTAGACTCATAGCAATTGTATAGGTAACATGTAGCACTTCCTCAAAGCAAATTTAGAATGGTAGTCTACTTTACTATATAAGTATATATATATTATTATATAAAGCTTGATGTCATAGTTACTCATTAACAAGAAAGTGACACATGTTACTTTTATTGATAAGATGTTGACATATGTCAATTTAAAATATACTAAAACATTAAAAAGAACTAAAATATAAAAAGTAAAAATTCTAAATCTATTGTATAAAAGAAATCCACTAACTATCAATATTTTTTTAATCTTTCTTTTTAATATTTTAATTTAATTTTCTTGTATTATTTTTAGATTTTAGTTATATTACTAAGTTAAATTTGATTTCTTATCAGTGTAACACCCGCAAACAAAAATTGTGCGTTTTGGGGGAGGGTGTCGATCGACACCATGGTGGTGTCGACCGACACCACTTATTTCTGGTTCGACCAGATTGATGTAATCATCGATTTGGTTCGGTTTGGTTTTGGGAAACCATTTAACCGGGTTACTTAAGTGTTTGTCGACGAAAAGAAGGATTTTTGGCATTTGTCATTGTCGCCGTTTAACGTTTTTGAGAGAGAAAGGGAGAAAACCTTGTTCTTGAGCTTTTGAGAGAGATTTGTGAGATTCCTTGCTGATTCTTGAGAGATCCAAGGCAATGAAGGAGTTACAGGCTTGCTAGGAGGGTTGGATTCATTGCTGTGGTTCAGAAACTTCGTACAAAGAGGTGAGTGCATGAACATGGCTAATATAAGCCTTTGATTCCTTGTTCTTGCTTGTTTGTTGTTGTTTTGTGTGTTTTTCTTGCTGAGATTGGTTGCTACAGGTTCTTATGAACGTATATGGCTTGGGTTTTGAGTATTGGACGATTTTGAGGAGGTTGGGAGCGAGATTCGACTCTCGGTTTTGAGTGGATCGCGGTTGCAGAGGGAGTGTCGATAGACACCTAGTGGTGTCGGTCGACACCAGCAAATCAGCATCAATCGACACTGTGGGGTAGTGTCGGTCGACACTAAGGCCAATGTTGGTCGACACTTGGCTGGTGTCGGTCGACACCTCCCTTCCAGCGAGATGATGTTTGTTTTCCTGGTTTGCATGTCTTGTTTGTTGATCGTTTGGAACATTGGTATCAATGTTGCTTGTGTGTATAGCCCAGTAGATGGGAGGATTGCCTCACTGAGTGGTTATCAAATACTCATGCATCTGAATTTGTGTTTGTGGTGCAGGTAAAGGCAAAGTGTGATCGTGGAATCAAGGCAATAAAGAAGATGATGTTCTAGGGACTCGATTGGTTGTTTTCTGGCATTGCTAGATTGCTAGAGTTGGGTTATTAGAAACATTGCTAGGTTGCTGGTTCATGTTTCCTATTGTTTGGTTATTGGTTATTGGTTATATTTGAAATATTGGTTATTTATTATTATTTGATATTTATTGGATATTGGTATTTGTTATTCCGCTGTTGATTGTGATTGTGGTTAGGTGGCTAGTGGGTATGGGACCACTAGTTGTAGTTTATTTATTATTATTGTTATTATTTATTATTTATTTATTTAAAAAAAAAACGGGTCGGGTCGTTTCAGTTTGGTATAATAGCCCTTACGGTTCTAGGTTTGGGTTCACTAGGTTTCTGTTGTGATGTTTGGGATTGCATGTATTGATTGATTATGTGAGTTAGTCAATTGTGTGTGGCATGAAGTCCTAGAACATCCTCTTTGAGCCTATAGTGTGATTCCATGGTGAGTTTATGTTTTTGTGTTATGATAATTGCGAGTTGAACCTTCTGTTCTTGGTAGTGCAGATGGTTAGAGGGGATGCTGTTTCTGGTCGTGGTCATGGTCGTGGACGCGGACATGGTCGTGGTAGGGGCAGAGTCCCAGCGGTTAGTGAGACTGCGGACCAAAGTGTGACAACAGAGGGTGTCGGCGAGTCCCAAGGTGTCCAGGGGGATTCCATGAGTGTGGCCGAAGGGGGCGGTGTTGATGCTCCAGTAGCCAGTGATGTTAGGGTCCCAGGTGTGGGAGTCCCAGTGGGTGGAGTCCCAGGTGTCGACCTTGCGGGTTTCCTGACACAGTTGTTAGCGCGGTTACAGGCTGTGGTACCGGCTTAGGCACCAGTAGGGCCACCAGTGGCGGCGGAGGTGCAGCAGCCAGCGGCTTCGAATGTAGGGGTTCATTCTCGTTATGTCAGCATGCTGAGAGAGATGGGCCATATCGGTACCGAGCGATTCTCGAGAGGTATTGATCCTACTGATGCTGATGCGTGGAGGACGAGTGTGAAACGTAACTTCAATACTCTGATATGTCCTGACAAGTTTTGAGTGGACATTGGGGTCCACCATTTGACTCGTGATGCTCCATGGTGGTGGAGTATTATGGCTGCTAGGAGAGTGCAGAGGGAGATGTCTTGGACTGACTTCGTCTTGGAGTTCAACCGTAAGTATTTCCCTAGAGAAGCACTAGATAGGTTGGAGGTGTAGTTCCTTTAGCTAGCTCAAGGGACTCGGTTAGTGCGGGAGCTTAACTTGGAGTTCAGTCGACTTCTGAGGTATGGGGGTTGGGATATGGAGTCTGAGGAGGCTCACGTCAGGAGGTTTTTGAGGGCCCTACGTGATGATTTGAGGGTTCACTGTAGAAGGCGGAGTTATGCTATGCGTGCAGAGCTGGTTGAGACTGCAGCAGGGATCGAGGAGGATATCTGGGCACAGTCAGTGGCGACTAGCCCAGCAGTTCAGCCTGGTAAGACTCAGCATCAGGGAGGTTCTAGCAAGGACGACAAGCTTGAGCATGGAACCAAGAGGAGATGGGAGGTTACGCAGAGGCCGGGTGGTCCGAGTTGCTTCGGGTGTGGGGGCAAGGATCACAAGATTGCTAGCTGTCCCAAGAGTAGTGCTCCGACGGCAGCAGCTCGTGTATGCTATCATTGTAGGGAGACAGGGCACATCAGGTTTTGTGTCCTATGTTGCAGCCGGTAGCAGTGGCAGCGTTGCAACAGGTGCAGCCAGGAAGGCAGCAGGTGGCACGGATTGAGCAGGTGCCACGGGTTTACATGACTGTAGAGACTGGTGGAACCATTCCCGGGGCGATAACATGTATAATTTCTGGTACTCTGTCTTTGTGAATTCTTAGTAAGTTCAGATTTTATGTTGTTCTGTGATAAAGTGTTAGGTTCTCAATGCATGAGGCTTGTGTAGAGACCTTGTTGGTGGGAGGATTTAAGTCCTATGTTATGTTTGATTATGGAGCTATTCATAGCTTCATTACTCCGGAGTGTGCAGAGAGTGCGGGTATCATGGGAGATCCCAGAGAACGTGCAGGAGTTGTCAGGGTTGCTGGAGGCAAGTTAGTGAGAGTTATTGGTCTAGCGAGGGGTATCGATATTCAGATCGCGGGAGAGTCTTGGCCTGCGGATTTGCTTATCAGCCTAGTGGCTCGCGAACCACGGGACGCTTTGGGCATATTGTTTATCTGGATTGTCATCGGGGTAGAGTGGAGTTTGAGCGCTCAGGAGGGAAGTTGGTTTTTTAGGGGATTAGACCGATTTCGGGGAGTCTCGTGATCTCGACCATTCAGGCAAGGAAGATGATCGAGAAGGGTCGTGAGGCTTATTTGGTTACTATATCTATGTCAGAGTCAGTGGGGAAGTCTACGGTTAGCGGTATTCAGGTTGTGGAGGAGTTTGAGGATGTGTTCTAGTCATTGCAGGGATTACCACCTTCTCGGTCTGATCCTTTTACGATTGAACTGGAACCAGGGACAACACCGTTATCCAAGGCTCCTTACAGGATGGTTGCAGCAGAGATGGCAGAACTGAAGAAGTAGTTAGAGGATTTGTTGGACAAGGGATTCATCCGTCCTAGTGTATCACCATGGGGAGCACCGGTGTTATTCGTTGAGAAGAAGGATGGGAGTTTCCGCTTGTGTATCGATTACAGGGGTCTCAACCGGGTCATTGTGAAGAACAAGTACCCTCTTTCAAGGATCGATGAGTTGTTGGATCAGTTGAGAGGTGCTACTTGGTTCTCCAAGATAGATATGGTGTCGGGTTATCATCATATCCCGATAGATGAGGCAGATGTGAGGAAGACTGCTTTCAGGACGAGGTATGGGCATTTTGAGTTTTTGGTGATGCCGTTTGGGTTGACTAACGCACTAGCAGCGTTTATGAGATTGATGAACAGCGTGTTTCAGGAGTTTCTGGATGTGTTTGTCATCATTTTCATCGATGACATCCTGGTTTATTCTAAGAGTCCTAAGGAGCATGCAGTGCATTTGAGAGCAGTTCTGGAGAAGCTACGTGAGCAGAAGTTGTTTGCTAAGTTGAACAAGTGTAGTTTCTGGCAGCGTGAGATGGGTTTTCTGGGTCACATTATCTCTGCAGATGGGGTTTCTGTAGATCTGGAGAAGATTCAGGCTATAAGGGATTGGCCTAGACCGCATAATGCCACATAGATCAGGAGTTTTCTTGGTTTGGCAGGGTACTACAGGAGGTTTGTGCAGGGGTTTGCGAGCAGAGCACGTCCTATGACTAAGTTGACAGGGAAGGATGTTCTCTTTGTCTGGTCATAGGAGTGCGAGGAGGGCTTTGCAAGCCTGAAAGAGATGTTGACTACCGCTCCAGTGTTGGTTTTGCCTGAGCATGGAGAACCCTATGTGGTGTATACAGATGCCTCCAGAGTTGGTTTGGGGTGTGTTTAAATGCAGCATGGGAAGGTGATTGTCTATGCTTCGCGGCAGTTGTGGAATTATGAGGACAATTATCCTACTCATGATTTGGAGATGGGTGCTGTAGTTATTGCCCTGAAGATTTGAAGATCTTCTCTTTATGGTGCAAAGGTACAAGTGTTTACAGATCATAAGAGCCTAAAGTATATATTCACTCAGCCCGAGCTGAATTTGAGGTAGAGGCGGTGGATGGAGCTGGTGGCGGATTATGATTTGGAGATAGCCTATCACCCTGTTAAGGCTAACTTGGTTGCAGATGCCTTGAGTCGGAAGCGGGCGGCTTCAGCTTAGTAGCAGGATATGGAGTCTCTGGTAGGAGAGATAAGCGCGTTGAGCTTGTGTGCGGTTTCTCAGGAGCCGTTGGGCTTGGTTTCAGCTGATAGAGCAGATCTGTTGAGCAGAGTGCGGTTGGCTCAGGAGAATGATTTGGGACTGGTGAATGCCTCAAAGGATGTTGATTCAGAGTATCAGGTTTCGGCTAATGGTACTATTTTGGTGCATGGGCGGATTTCTATGCCTAAGGATGAGGATTTGAGGCAGGAGATCCTGAGAGAGGCTCATGCGAGCATGTTCTTTATTCATCCAGGAGCGACTAAGATGTACCGTGATCTCAAGAGGTACTATAACTGGGTCATGATGAAGAAGAACGTGGCTAGTTGGGTTGCGAGGTATGATGTGTGTCAGCTGGTGAAGGCTGAACATCAGGTACGAGGTGGCTTGCTGAAGAGTTCCCATTCCGGAGTGGAAGTGGAATATGATTACTATGGATTTTGTGGTTGGGTTGCCAGTGTCCAGGACGTTTGATACTATTTGGGTTATTGTGGACCGGTTGACTAAGTCGGCACATTTTGTGACCATTAAGAAGAATGATGGAGCAACAATCTTGGCTAAGAAGTATGTGAAGGAGATAGTCAGGTTGCATGGGGTGCCAGCCAACATTGTGTCTGATAGGGATTCCATGTTCACTTCGATGTTCTGGAGAGCATTTCAGGCAGAGATGGACACTAAGTTGCATATGAGTACAGCTTATCATGCCCAGACAGATGGATAGTCAGAGAGGACGATCCAAACGTTGGAGGATTTGTTGAGGATGTGTGTGCTGGATTGGGGTTGCCATTGGGCAGATCACCTGAGCTTGGTAGAGTTTGCTTACAACAACAGTTTCCAGGCGCGTATTGGCATGGCTCCTTATGAGGCTTTGTATGGAAGGCCGTGTTGTACACCGTTATGCTGGACTCAGGTGGGGAGAGGAGCATGTACGAGGCAGATTTTGTTCAGGAGACCTCAAAGAAGATTCAGGTTCTCAAGCTAAACATGAAGAAAGCTCAGGATCGGCAGAGGAGTTATGCCGATAGGAGGAGGAGAGATCTTGAGTTTCAGGTTGGGGATAGAGTGTACCTCAATATGGCCATGTTGTGGGGGCCGAACAGGTCATTGACTGAGACTAAGTTGAGTCTGAGGTATATGAGTCCGTTCAGAGTGATTGAGCGAGTTGGACTAGTGGCATATAGACTGGAGTTACCACAGGTTATGCGAGCATTGCATAAGGTTTTCCATGTGTCTATGTTGCGGAAGTGTATTCGTGAGGATGATCAGTTGGTGGTTAAGATTCCTGAGGATCTTCAGCCTAACATGACTTCGGAGGTGAGACCAGTGAGGGTTCTCGAGAGGAGGATCAAGGAACTTCGGAAGAAGAAGATTCCTTTGATGAGAGTCCTTTGGGACTGTGATGGTGTTGAGGAGCAGACATGGGAGCCTGAGACGAGGATGAAGGCAAGGTTTAAAAAGTGGTATGAGAAGCAAGCTGCAACTTGAGCTTGTCTAGCCTGACCCCATCTGTAATCCATGGCTGGAGCGGGAATGGAATATTCCAGCCCATGTCTCTTGTTTACTTGGTCGCTTAGGGGTGGTTGGTTGTGCGACTAAGTAACAAGATGAGGTGGTGCTCGGGTTACAAAATTTCCGTGAGGCAGTAGTTTGAGGGAAAGTTTCCTATAATAGAAGTTTCTATAAGTGGAAAGCTTCAGAAGTGGAAAGTCTAAAAATGGAAAGTTTTATGAGAGTTAGAATTTGTCCATTTTAGTGGCGGGGAGCCTAGTAGGGGCTTGTGTGGCCTTAGTGGTGGACTTTTGAGTCGTTGCGCCCGTGTGTGGTGGTCTTTTGAGACATTGTGTGGCCTTTGTGGCGGACTGTTTAGCCTTGTGTGGCCTTTGTGGCGGGCTGTTTAGCCATTGTGTGGCCTTTGTGGCAGGCTGTTTAGCCAATTGTGTGGCCTTTGTGGTAGGCTGTTTAGCCAGAGTGCCTGTTTAGGCGGTCCTTCGGGATAGAAGGTCTTTGTGACGGTCCTTCGGGACAGATGGTTTTTGTGACGGTCCTTCGGGACAGATGGTCTTTGTGACGGTCCTTCGGGACAGATGGTGTTTGTGACAGTCCTTCGGGACAAGTGGCCTTGGTGGTGGTCCTGTTTAGGACATTTTTTTGGCCTTTTAGGCGGCTTTTGCGGCATGTATATGATCCTTGTGTGGTCATGAGATATTCCAGTGAGGGGGATATGTGGTTGGTAGGATATTGTGTTGTCTTACGCGAGCCACGGGAAGGAAACCTGGATAGGGATAGGACTCAGACTTGTTTGAATTGTTTGCTCGCGACTCTTGGGGGACTTAGGTTCTCCTAGTACCGTCATATTCTACGACTTTGTGGCTTGAGAGTATAATTGGTATATCGACTTCGGATGACGATCCGAGGGCGTGCTGTAGGGTGGCAACCCGAGAGACGAGTATTGGACTTCCTTATATATTATGGCATGCGGGCTTTGGCCGGATGAGGAGCCAATATTATGGCATGCAGGCTTCGGTCTGATGAGGAGCCAATAAAAACTCAAGGTTTAGGCCCGTGACTCTATCGCCTAGAGGTGATATTTCGTAGATCGGTCGGAGGAGTGCGGGTCGTGGAAACGGTAGCACGAGAGTCCTTGGTTGAGTGTTGTTCGAGATTCGAGGACAAATCTATGTTGGTGGGGGAGAATTATAACACCCGCAAACCAAAACTGTGCGTTTTGGGGTGGGTGTCGATCGACACCACTTATTTCTGGTTCGACTAGATTGATGTAATCATCGATTTGGTTCGGTTTGGTTTTGGAAAACCATTGAACCGTGTTACTTAAGTGTTTGTCGACGAAAAGAAGGGTTTTTGGCATTTGTCTTTGTCGTCGTTTAATGTTTTTGAGAGAGAAAGGGAGAAAACCTTGTTCTTGAGCTTTTGAGAGAGATTTGTGAGATTCCTTGCTGTTTCTTGAGAGATCCAAGGCTAGGAAGGAGTTAGAGGCTTGCTATGAGGGTTGGATTCGTTGTTGTGGTTCAGAAACTTCCTGCAAAGAGGTGAGTGCATGACCATGGCTAATCTAAGCCTTTGATTCCTTGTTCTTGCTTGTTTGTTGTTGTTTTGTGTGTTTTTCTTGTTGGAATTGGTTGCTACAGGTTCCTGTGGACGTATATGGCTTGGGTTTTGAGTATTGGGCGATTTGGAGGAGGTTGGGAGCGAGATTCAACTCTCGGCTTCGAGTGGATCGCGGTTGCAGAGGGAGTGTTGATCGACACCTAGTGTTGTCGGTCGACACCAGCAAATCAGCATCGATCGACACTGTGGGGTAGCGTCGGTCGACACCAAGGCCAGTGTTGGTCGACACTTGGCTGGTGTCGGTCGACACCTCCCTTCCAGCGAGATGATGTTTGTTTTCCTGGTTTGTATGTCTTGTTTGTTGATCGTTTGGAACATTGGTATCACTGTTGCTTGTGTGTATAGCCCAATAGATGGGAGGATTGCCTGAGTGAGTGTTTATCAAAAACTCATGCATCTCAATTTGTGTTTGTGGTGCAGGTAAAGGCAAAGTGTGATCGTGGAATCAAGGCAATGAAGAGGAGGATGTTCTAGGGACTCGATTGGTTGTTGTCTGGCATTGCTAGGTTGCTAGAGTTGGGTCATTAGAAACATTGCTAGGTTGCGGGTTCTATGTTTCCTGTTGTTTGGTTATTGGTTATTGGTTATATTTGAAATATTGGTTATTTATTATTATTGGATATTTATTGGATTTTGGGTATTTGTTATTTCGTTGTTGATTGTGATTGTGGTTAGGTAGCTAGTGGATATGGGACCACTAGTTGTACTTTATTTATTATTATTGTTATTATTTATTATTTATTTATTTAAAAAAACGGGTCGGGTCGTTTCAATCAGAAATTCGTTATGATTTTAAAATATATTTTTATATTATTTTGAACTTTTTTCTTTAGTTAAGTATATGTAAGATAAATGTTTTTTTTTCTTAATTTTTAACTGTTGTAGTATTTTCAAATTATTTTTAGTTTATATTTTATATTTCTAACTTATCTAAGACTCATATATCATCGTGCTTATTATTTTCAATTTTATTTTTATTATGTCAAATTAACTATCTTTCAATTTTTCAAATTTTATTGAGTTGGTCATAAACTCATTGCAATCGTGTAGATATTTTTTTGTTTTATCCACAATAGTTTTTGAGTAAAGAATTTTAAAGAAATATTTGTGGTTATACAAACTGTCAAAAAAAAAATTTAGTGGTGAAAAGGAACTATGTAAAATTGACAAAGAAAACGAACAAAAATTGGTTTAATTTGTTCATAAAGTCATTTTTTTTTAACCAAGNCCTTCCAGCGAGATGATGTTTGTTTTCCTGGTTTGTATGTCTTGTTTGTTGATCGTTTGGAACATTGGTATCACTGTTGCTTGTGTGTATAGCCCAATAGATGGGAGGATTGCCTGAGTGAGTGTTTATCAAAAACTCATGCATCTCAATTTGTGTTTGTGGTGCAGGTAAAGGCAAAGTGTGATCGTGGAATCAAGGCAATGAAGAGGAGGATGTTCTAGGGACTCGATTGGTTGTTGTCTGGCATTGCTAGGTTGCTAGAGTTGGGTCATTAGAAACATTGCTAGGTTGCGGGTTCTATGTTTCCTGTTGTTTGGTTATTGGTTATTGGTTATATTTGAAATATTGGTTATTTATTATTATTGGATATTTATTGGATTTTGGGTATTTGTTATTTCGTTGTTGATTGTGATTGTGGTTAGGTAGCTAGTGGATATGGGACCACTAGTTGTACTTTATTTATTATTATTGTTATTATTTATTATTTATTTATTTAAAAAAACGGGTCGGGTCGTTTCAATCAGAAATTCGTTATGATTTTAAAATATATTTTTATATTATTTTGAACTTTTTTCTTTAGTTAAGTATATGTAAGATAAATGTTTTTTTTTCTTAATTTTTAACTGTTGTAGTATTTTCAAATTATTTTTAGTTTATATTTTATATTTCTAACTTATCTAAGACTCATATATCATCGTGCTTATTATTTTCAATTTTATTTTTATTATGTCAAATTAACTATCTTTCAATTTTTCAAATTTTATTGAGTTGGTCATAAACTCATTGCAATCGTGTAGATATTTTTTTGTTTTATCCACAATAGTTTTTGAGTAAAGAATTTTAAAGAAATATTTGTGGTTATACAAACTGTCAAAAAAAAAATTTAGTGGTGAAAAGGAACTATGTAAAATTGACAAAGAAAACGAACAAAAATTGGTTTAATTTGTTCATAAAGTCATTTTTTTTTAACCAAGCATTAATCAAATTAAAAGATAACTCCAAGGTTTGTTGCCCAAATCGGAGGAAAAGAGTTTACAAATGATTTTTCAGAAAATAAAGTTCTTGACGAACGGGCAAGACAATCTGCTCTAACGTTGAACTCTCGTGAGATCCTGGTCAGGGAGAAGGAAGGNGCAGGTAAAGGCAAAGTGTGATCGTGGAATCAAGGCAATGAAGAGGAGGATGTTCTAGGGACTCGATTGGTTGTTGTCTGGCATTGCTAGGTTGCTAGAGTTGGGTCATTAGAAACATTGCTAGGTTGCGGGTTCTATGTTTCCTGTTGTTTGGTTATTGGTTATTGGTTATATTTGAAATATTGGTTATTTATTATTATTGGATATTTATTGGATTTTGGGTATTTGTTATTTCGTTGTTGATTGTGATTGTGGTTAGGTAGCTAGTGGATATGGGACCACTAGTTGTACTTTATTTATTATTATTGTTATTATTTATTATTTATTTATTTAAAAAAACGGGTCGGGTCGTTTCAATCAGAAATTCGTTATGATTTTAAAATATATTTTTATATTATTTTGAACTTTTTTCTTTAGTTAAGTATATGTAAGATAAATGTTTTTTTTTCTTAATTTTTAACTGTTGTAGTATTTTCAAATTATTTTTAGTTTATATTTTATATTTCTAACTTATCTAAGACTCATATATCATCGTGCTTATTATTTTCAATTTTATTTTTATTATGTCAAATTAACTATCTTTCAATTTTTCAAATTTTATTGAGTTGGTCATAAACTCATTGCAATCGTGTAGATATTTTTTTGTTTTATCCACAATAGTTTTTGAGTAAAGAATTTTAAAGAAATATTTGTGGTTATACAAACTGTCAAAAAAAAAATTTAGTGGTGAAAAGGAACTATGTAAAATTGACAAAGAAAACGAACAAAAATTGGTTTAATTTGTTCATAAAGTCATTTTTTTTTAACCAAGCATTAATCAAATTAAAAGATAACTCCAAGGTTTGTTGCCCAAATCGGAGGAAAAGAGTTTACAAATGATTTTTCAGAAAATAAAGTTCTTGACGAACGGGCAAGACAATCTGCTCTAACGTTGAACTCTCGTGAGATCCTGGTCAGGGAGAAGGAAGGGAAAGAAGTTCTGAGCAAAAATAACTCTTCCAACAGATTCGAGAAAGCGGGCCAATCATCAGGCGTCTGCACCATCGCTACTAGTTCTGCACAATCCGTCTCGAAGTTCTGACAGACAACTCCAGCCGCCAACGGTGACTACATGGCCCAGATCAAAGCTTGTAACTCTGCGTGTAAGGATGTAGGACCGCATCTATGATTCTGTACGCCGAGAAGAAGCGTCGAATCTTCACCACTACAACACCACCAGCCCAGGCACTGAAAAGGGTCTGAACCTTTCTATGAACCATCAATCTGACACCGGGGAAATGACCCCCTGTCCTCCAACAACGGCAGGAGATGCAGATAGCTCCCCGAATAAGATTTGGCCTCCTCCCACAACAATTTATCATTATTCGCTTGATTTAAGATATCCATCGGCTCGGCCGCTAAACCCTGGAATACTTTTTTATTCCGATCTTTCCATAGTGACCAAAGAATCCAGGGAAGACTAGAAACTATATCAGTATCCCCCGATTGGGGAGCCGCCCACCAGAAAATAAAATCTAAATTTGCATAGATTGAACCATATGTGAAACCGTCCGGAACTAACAATACCGGGGACAACGCCCAAACATCTCGCAAACGAGGGCACTCAAAAAGAGCGTGATTTATAGTTTCTGTTGCAGACGCACACCGTTTGCACAGAGGATCACACCGGACACCCTTGTGCACAAGCCGTTCAAACACTGGGAGAGAACCCGAGGCAACCTGCCAGAAGAAATGTTAAACCTTCGGGGGAACATTAAGTTTCCACGATTGGGCCCTGAGGGCCATACATGTCGGCCCGTATTCAACTTCCGCCATTAAATCTCGGGCTAGCGGATATCCGGATTTAACCGTATACTTCCTTGACTTAGTAAAGTGCCATACTAACCTATCCGGTTTCATGACTTTGCTGACCGCCATACTCCGAATGATCGTTATATCCCTTGGGTCCATAAACTCCTCCAGGGTAGGCAGATGCCAATCCTTCGTAACAGGATTAATTAAGTGGTTAACCATCAAACTTGGTAGCCAGAGTCTTCCCCGACCGTTTGCTGGACGTGGTCGAATGTCTGGTATCCATGGGTCTCGCCAAACTGAGATAGAACAACCCGAACCTACCGCCCACCGCGCTCCCTGCTCTACTAGTTCATTAGTTGAATAAATACTCCGCCATGCGAAGGAGGGGTTATATGGTTTTGTAGCCAAAAGAGGATGTTTATTCCTAAAATAATGCCCTTTCAGCACCCGAGCCATTAATGATATCGGATTGTGAATTAACCGCCAATACTGTTTTGCTAGCATGGCATCGTTAAATTGTTCTAGAGCTCTGAAACCTAGACCCCCTTCACACTTATCTTTGCATAATTTATCCCAAGCCACCCAATGTAGACCTCGGGCCCTATCATTGGAATTCCACCAAAAGGTGGAAATAGCACTCGTTAGTTTAGACGTCAACTCCTGCGACAATTTATAGCATGACATCACATGAGTAGGAAGTGCCAATGCCACCGATTTAATCATAATCTCCTTACCAAATAAGAACCCATACCGCCCTCTCTAGTTATACATATCACTGATTTCAATTGATCCCTTGTCTCAGAAGGGACCTTCCTACCAAACATTATAGAAGATTTCTCTAGATTAGCCTCCTGCGCTGAAGCTTTACCATAATTGCTGATAATTTCCTTGACAGTTTGGCATTCAGTCGCCTTTGCTTTACAAAAAAAACAGACTATCATCAACAAACAAATGGTGCGAGACGGTAGGACTATCAGGAGCGATTGTGATACCCGTTAATTTCTTCTCCCGTTCCGCCTTTTTAATATTCGCTATCAAGACCTCAGTACAAAGTATCAACAAATACGGTGACAGGGGGTCCCCCTGGCGTAAACCCCTCTGTGGTGTAATAGAACCCCGAGGCTGACCATTCATAAGAACTTGATACGACACTGAAGAAACACACCACATGATCCATGATATCCATTTCCTATCGAATCCCAATTTAACCAGAACCGCTTCCAAAAAATCTCATTCGACCCGATCATAGGCCTTACTCATATCCGTTTTAAAAGCCAGAAACTCCGAATTACACCGACGGTTAGTATTGAGCCCAAGAAACATATCCTGAGCAACCAGAATATTATCTGTAATTAACCGTCCAAAAACAAAAGCTGACTGGATTTCTGAAACCATGAGAGGCAAGAAACGTTTTAGCTGAAAACACAACACTTTAGAAATTATTTTGTAGCTCACATTACAGACACTGATCGGCCTAAACTCCGCCATACGCTGCGGCCTATCGACTTTAGGAATGAGACAAATATTGGTCTCATTTAGACGGGGATCAAAACCACCCGTTCAAAAAAACTCTCTAATCAGAGCCACCAAGTCCCCTTTCAAAGAAGGCCAGAAACGTTGGAAGAACAAGGCTGTCATTCCGTCCGGTCCTGGAGATTTCTCCGGATGCATGGCAAACAAAGTCTTACGAACCTCCGCTTAAGAAATGTCCCTAGTTAGATCTCTGTTCATACTGTCCGTAATGATTGGAGTAATTTCCTGTAACATCTCTGAAATACACCTACTATCCGATCGTTTGAAAAGATCCTCAAAATATTTTGTAGCAATATGCTCCATACTCGTGGGTGAGTCATTCCATACATTATCCATATCAAACAAACCCACAATCCTATTCCTCACCCTCCTTTGTTTAGTAGAAGCGTGAAAATTTTTAGTATTCTTATCCCCAACCCTCAGCCAGAATTTCCTGCTTTTTTGTTGCCAATATATCTCCTCATCACGATATGCCTCCTTTAACTTCCTTTCGATACCCCGAATTTCCTCCTGAGAAATCGAATCATCCATCTTTGCCTCCTGTAAAGCCGCCTTCAACGAAGAGATAAGCGAAGGGCCAGAACTTACATTATTTTTTCGCCACCAAGAAATTGAGTTCCTACAATTCTTTATCTTTTCCACAAAACCCGGAACCCGAAAATTTCTTGTACGATTCCACCCTGACTCAACCGCATCACCAATACCCTCCTTCCCCAACCAACGTTTATCGAACCGAAACTGACGGTGTCGTCTCCTAGCCGTCACCAGGCAAGTTGCTAAAATTGGACATGGTCAGAACCAATCATCTCTAAATAAACTACCTTCAAGTTTGGATAAAAACCATGCCAGTCCTCATTCCCCAATGCACGATCCAATCGACAGCGAACCACCTGATTATTGCACCTATTCCCGCGCCAGGATAATTGTTCACCATAACATGAAAATTCAAGCATCCCACAATGTCGAAGCATTGAAATAAAAGGCATGAAAGATGAAGCTGAGCGCAAAGCACCACCCTGGTGCTCATGATTACCCACCAATTCTTTAAAATCACCAATTAGAAACCAAGGATCAATACGGAAAGAACCAATATCCGTTAGTTTATCCCAAACCTTTCCTCGATTTTGGGGAACTGGATCACCATAAACAAAAGACGTAAAAACCAATTGTTGACCGATTAATGCTTGTGTATCTATAATACGATCACTATGAAAAATAATTGAAAGTTTTATTTCATCCATAAAAAACAAGGCTAGACCACCACTAGCCCCGCGGGGTTTATCAGTATACAAATTATTATAACCAAACTTTATCTGAAGTTTTTGTAAATAAGAAAAACATTTTTTGTTTCTAATAAAAATAAAATGTCTGGTCGATGCTTTCTCCATAAATCACCCAAATGATTTTCTGTCAGGTCCGCCCCAGTGCCCTGACAGTTCCAACTTAGTATCTTCACGTTTGAGCCGGAGGTTTTAGGAGAGCTCCCATCCCTTTCTTAAGAGGACGACTTCCGCCTCCCACGGGAATGCCGTCCTTAGCCTTTTGGCCTTGCTTACGCGCTGCCGCCTGTTTATTTCCCTTGCCGGCAGATTTTAAAGAAAGAGCTTTAGCTAATAGTCGTTTCCTGGGTGAAGCCAGATGCAAAACAACTTTCTTTGAACTATGAATTCCTTTTCTAACCTGAGGACTACCCACTCTACCTCTAACACTAACGAATTTCCCCAAAGAGACAGATTCCATAGAATAATGCATATCCTTCAATCCCAAAGCTAAAGAATCAGAGACATGATTACCTTGGATATTAATATCCTCCTCATCCAAAACCGCCTCAGTACCAGCATCGAAAGTTGGCTCCGACACTGCCCTTGAATCCGCTGGATTAACCACATCATCAAATTCCCCATCCTTTAACAGATTATCGGTACTTTCATTAAAAGCCGGATCCTCAGTATCCTCATTCCCAACACCTAAAACCTGTTTGACGGACACCTCCATAGAGTGGTCCTCGACCACTGCAGAAGATTCCTCAATCTGAACCAGACGTTGATCCTTTTTCTCACCGGAACCTTGCTTTGCCTTATACATTGGTTTCGGCCATACTGGTCTAAGTCCCTTCCGTTGTGGTGGTAAACTAGAGAAAGAATCCATGAGGTCACCTCCACCCAGCTGCGATCCAGAAGGAACATATCCCAGACTGTTTCCCGACCCACTACTCTGGTATCTCGTCTTCTGACCCCAACCAGAACCTTGATTCCTCGCTTGAAGAGGAAACCCAGAAAAACTACTCTTACCTCCCCGAAACTGAGGTTGTCTCCTCTCAGTGGACTGTTCGGATTGGAAGTCCAAGGCCCTCTTCACATGATTCCTTGGTTTCTCCCACCCACCATCATGTTGAAGAGTACCCTGTTTCACCATAACCTGCTGCCGCTGAACCCCTCACTTATCCGCATGGTCCACCAACCCCCGGTTAGCCTGGACCTTCATCAGCTCAGGACAGACCAACACACTGTGAGTTAATCTGAAACAATGCTTGCAATACCCAGACAACTTCTCATACTCTATACAGACTACCACCTCGTCCCCTTTATCAAAAAATTTATAGGTGGTGATAAAGAGAAAACTTTAACAATAAAGAACTTTTGGATGTAAGAACATATTTTAGTGGTAAAACAAATCCACAACACTGAGCCCATGATTTTATCATGTTTTCATTCTGGATTTATTATGTTTGGGACATGAATATAATCGTTTTTGATATCCTTTCTTAGATATTAAACCAATTTACATTCTTGTCTTCGTTGATTCTATGTGAAATAGTTACTTGAAACTGTTATATTTTCTATGACCTCTAGGGATAGAACACTTTGTCATATTCATTCTAAGAAGAGTCTTATTTGTTTTGTCTATTTTTCTAGATCAATGGACATATGTTCTCATGGTTAGGGTGGTGGGAAAACTTCAGCAGATACATCACAATCTACAAGTCTGGTAAGTGTTTCTCGTAAAAGAAGTAGGACATCAGATCTGTGGAATTACTTTAGATTAGAAGAAGAAGAGGATGGTGATAAGAAAGCATGTTGTAAAAACTGCCCAAAGACATATTTGATGTTCCCCACTACTGGAACATCAAATATGATTCATCATCATAAGAAATGTTCAACGGGGGTTGAAAGAAAATAGCAAAGATTGATCACACAATTGCTAGGGAAGGTTTAGTCGAGTGATTAGTAGACATGATCTTCCTTTCCTTTGCGTTGAATATGAAGAGTTGAGGGATTATCTTCAGTATTTAAATCCAGACTATAAGTGTTATACTAGGAACACTGCTGCAGCTGATGTGATTAGAACTCGGAAAAAGGAAAAACAGATTATGAAGTCTAAGCTAGAAAAGATTTCTAGTAGGATATGTTTGACTTCCGATTGTTGGAGTTCACTTGGTGGAGATGGATATATTGTTTTAACAGCACATTACATTGATGCAAAGTGGGTATTGAATACCAAGATTTTATCGTTCTCTAACATTCTTCCTCCCAATATTGGTGATGCTTTAGCTAGTAGGATCCATGAATGTTTAAAAGAGTGGGGTATAGAAAAGAAAGTTTTTACGCTTACTTTGGATAGTGCTACAGCCAACGATTGTTTGCAAGATATATTGAAAGATCGCCTTAATCTGGATGATAATTTGTTGTGTAAAGGAGTTTCTTTTCATGTGCGGTGCTGCGCACATATCCTAAACCGTATTGTGCAAAATTGTTTGTTTGTGCTTGATGATGCATTCTATAAGATCAGAGACATTGTGAAGTACATTAAAGGTTCAACATCTAGGAGAATAGCGCTTGTAGAATGAGTACAAGGTGAAGGGGAAGTGCTTCTATCTTTAGATGTACAAACTAGATAGTATTCAACATATTTGATTCTTACAAAAGCTTTGAAGTATCAGCGTGCGTTGAATAGATTTAAGATAGTTGATAAAAATTACAAACATTGTCCCTCAACTGAAGAATGGAAAAGAGGAATGTCTATTCATGAGATTCTGATGCCATTTTACAAGATTACTACTTTGATGTCTAGGAGATTTATATTTTGGACATATTTGGAAGATTCAGTGTTTGCTGGAAGTGTACCAATACAATGAAGACAAGGCAATTCGGGATATGATTTTTAAAATGAGGGTGAGATTCGATAAATAATGGGAAGAATTTAGTGTTATTCTTGCAATGGGGGCTGTTTTGGATCCTAGGATGAAATTTAAACTTCTGAAGCATTGTTATGATGAGCTTGATCCATCCACTTCACAGCAAAAAATAGATTTACTAAAAGGTAAGCTTATTAAGCTTTTCGAAGAATATAGAAAAGATTTTCCTTTGACTGCTGTTGTGAATTCTGCAAGAACAAATTTCCATGTTTCAGAACTAGGAAGTGAAAACTTCGACGTGCTAAAGGTAAGTTTTTTATGAATGATCTGACTTGTATTAAATTTTTAAGATTAAGACTTGGACCTCGTTGATATAACTTTTCATGTGATACAAGATCTAATCGACTTAGATGATGTTCCAGAAGTTGAAGAAGGAAAGTCAGCATTAAGAATGTATTTGGAGGACCCAAGATTAGAGATGAAAAGTCATCCCAATTAGAACGTTTTGCAGTATTGGAAAGAAATAGACAACATTTTGGTGCTCTAACATACATGGTGATGGACATGCTTAGTATCCCCATTACAACAGTAGCTTCTGAATCCTCTTTCAGTATTGGGTCTCACGTAATAGATAAGTATCGAAATTGTCTCCTTCCTAGCAATTTCCAAGCTCTGTTGCGTACTCGGTCTTGGCTTTATGGTTATTCGACTAGCAATGAAGGTATGAGACAAAATTATGCTTGTATATGTTGTTATTGTTTGATTGACTATGCTCGTATGTGTTGTTGTTGAGCTGTCATTCTTATGTCATTTTTCTGTCCTTGCTTCTTATAAATTGTGGATTTGTATGATGTAGATGACAAGGAGGAGATAGTTATTATTCGAAAAAATCCAACTTCTAGTGGAATAGTACATGAATGAAGAATGTGTACAAGAGCGTGGAGCATTGTATCTTAGCCAATGGTTACAATAACAGAATCTCTGTTCCTATCTTTGTGAATCCAAAATCAGAGTCCGTGATTGGTCCTCTACATGAGATGATTGCAAACGGATATGAGCCAATTTATAGAGACGTCTCTACTCTGATCATAGTCTTGTTTTGTTTTGTATCTTGTTTTTGTTTTCTTTGTAAGTGAATAAAGAACAAAGCAGAGGAGATATCTGATGTACTTCTAGTTTAATTTTAATGTATGAACTCACTAACATGAGTTAATCATTTAACCATTTAACTCATTGAATATAAAATCATTAGGTAATGAGTTGAACTGAGTTGAGTAAATCATTTTGACATCCCTAGTTCAAGGTATACACACCCACGTGTACTCATATTCCTTTATGTACTTTTTTATTTTTGCAGAATATTAATTAATTTATAAAAGTTCTCAAATAAAAATATTATATAAAAAAGAATTATTGTGTAGAAAAATTTTGGTGTGTTGTGATGGGATGTCATTTGTAAACAAGTTTACAATATTCGAATTGGTAGACAATATTCGAAAGGTCGATGATAACTTGTCCACCAGTTTTATGATTCTAGTCTAAATAGTCCATCAACTAGAAATATTTATAATCTAAAAATGATTTTAGTTATAATTTGATAGAGGATAACATTTGAACATGTATTGTTGTATATTGTTGTCCACAATTTTTAGAATTGGTAGACAACATCAGCAACGAAGATACAACTTGTCCACGTGTTACTTGTCCTTTGTTAGTCATGATATGTTGTCCATTGTTAAGACTTAAGGTTTGAGTTCTTTGTTAACACCATCAATCTTCATACGAACCACATAAACTTTGTTCCCTCAAGATCAGTAGACAATTTGCTTAAGTTAATGACTTACAAGTAGTTTATCAAAAGGTTGTTGAGAATGTATGTAGACAATAGGCATTTGTTAAAGTCAGTAGACAAGTTACTATTATCCTTAATTTAAGTTGTCCACATTTGAGGCATTAAGTTAACGTGTCTACTGATGGGATGTGTATAGTGTTTTCAAGTTATTTTGTTCTATAGACAAGTTAAGTATGTGGACAAGTTGCATTTCAAGACTTATAGATACACTACAACAAATATGCACATTGTTAACCAGAGAAAAACGCTATCATAGGTCTTTGATAGCGTTTTCATGAGCGCTGTTTTAGGGCACTGTTATTATATGTACCCCATATACAATAGCACTTATTACGTATGCTATGTTATAAAAATATAACATAGCTTTAAGAAATTGCTATATTATCAAGATCATAATTTTGAAAAAATTTATACAACATTTGTTTTTTCGTGCTATGTTATAGTTTTATAGCATAGCTCTAATAAACTGCTGTATTATCAAGATTATAATTTTGCAAAAATTTATACAATATTTAATTTTTCGTGCTATGTTATACATATCTAATATAGCTGTTGCGAAATGCTGTTTTATCTTGTTTACTGTGCTATGGTATATTCTTTTATCATAACGTTTACCTGTACTTTTATAGCATTTTCTGATATGTGATTATAGCACACATAACCTGTTTTATAAAATCTCATAAAATCTGATTAATAAACGTCTCAGATCCAAAATACATAACAAAAGTCTCAAGAACATCAGTTTACCATCAAAGTCTCAAGAACATCCAAAATAAACAAGCAATCTCAAGTACTTAACATTACACAATAAAACCATCAGTTTAAGACATAATGACCTTGTTCTCTGGCCAAGCAATGCAGGAGCTAAGTGCATCTTCAATAATCTCTATTTCATCGGATGGCCTCCAAACTTTTACATTTTTCACCTTCACAACATCTATCCACACTTTAACTGCATTAGAACCCAAGCGAGTAAAGTGAACCTTATGTTCTGGATCATTTGTTCCCCATCGTCCTTCAGCCACAACCCTATTCTTTTCAGTTAAATCCATCAACTTGCACTTCTTATTCTCCTTGGAAATAACTTTATTAATGCGCTGCCATGTTTACAATATAAACCATCAGTCATCATATAATTAACAAAAACAACTTCATAACATATGAAAACACTTACTGGAGACTTCCTGAGAGGAGACTGTGATGGTAAAGTATTCTTTATTGGTGATATTGGACCCGTTGCATCATCAACAGGAGACTCAGAACCAGATGCAGACTTAGAAGACATAGATGCAGATTTGGCCTGCGATGCAGCCTTTGAAGCTGTTGCTGAAGTTTTGGACTCTGTAGCAGACTTAGAAGCTGTGGCTGCAGACTTGGCCTTTGATGCAGACAAAGAAGCATGTGATGTAGCATTCTGACCAGTTGGAGTTGAGGGATTTTCAAAATCAACCTTACTCAGGGGCCAAGATACGTAAGCCATCAAACAGTCCTCAAGAAATGACATTTCAGCTGTAGGTCTCCATAGTGATGTATCAGGCTGCTTTACTGAATCCACAAATACTTTAACTGCTTTTGGTCCAAGAGGAATTCCGTTAACCAACGCACTTGGTTCTTGTGTCTCCCAACGCCCCTCAGCAACAATGACGTCACCCTTAGACAAATCCAATAGTTTACATTTGTTTCCTTGTATACCCTGTTAAACACAATCAGTAAACAAATCCAATATAATTAATTAGCATTATAGACAGGGGTAATACATTGCTAACACATTGCTAGAAATTATAAATACCATAGGGGCAATGTCTTCCATTTGGATGTTGTTGTCTACCAGTCTACACTTATCAGTTGGCCATGCGATTATATGTCCAACAGCTTCTTTCATATGAAAGATCTTTTGTGCAGGTCTCCATAGAAATGCATCTGGTTTATATGCAGCTTCAACTAACACTTTGAGATCATAAGGGCCAAGACGACAGTCATTCACTATGTCATCCGGATCAGAAGAAAGAATCCGACCCTCACCAACATTTTCATCAATGTCAGACCAATCAACAAACACACACTTAGGATGTGCTCTTTTGTTTACACTCTGCAACAATTTCATGAGCAACTAAGAATCATAAACGACACTAAGAAGAATCACTTAGCTGATATGAAAAGAAGTAAGAATATGTTACTCTTGCAGCTGAGTTTTCATCCATTTCAGCTTCTGGTCTCTGTAACATAAACAAAAATAACATCAATTTATATTACTCTAACTGGCTGATGAATAGTAGAGAACTCTTAAGTATCTAACCTGATTCTTGATTCTGCCAAGTTCACTTTCCAAGGCATTGACCTGTTTTACTAATTTTACTTGCCGCTCTTCCATTTCAGCCATACACTTGCTCTGCATTTGTAAACAAGCTAATTTGGTCTTACTCATGCCTCTACCCATTGCCCTCAGCCTACCAGAATTGTCAGGTCCTAAAAGCTTGGCGAGGTGATCTTCATCTGGATTTGTTAAAAATGCTGGAGCATCACTTNTGTGTGAAAGACATTACCATCTGGCAACATGCTTGGCAATGTCTGAAGCAGTTCATTGAAGCTCTTATCCGACCAGCCATTATGTGTCTTAATCCTAAACAAAGTCACAATAGCCGATAACTTGCTGTGGTTTGAACAGCTAGGGTATAGTGGGGTTTCAGCATCCCGGATCTTTGCAAGGAACTCATCCTCTTGTTGGTCCTCACCCTCTGCAATCTCACTTAAGTCGCCCACAGGTTGGTCAGCTAAGTCACCTCTAAAAGCCAACTCTTGATCAAAAAATTCAGCAGCTTTATATAACTCAAAAACTTCCTCATTCCACTGAGTTGGTTTACTTTGAAATTCATCTACTGACTTCACATCTCCATGATGATACCAATCACTATGCACCTTGTATGCCTCATCCATCCCTCTTATTACAAGATGCTCAACCACAACACTGTTTAACTGTCGTACTACATTACGACAGTCTTTACAAGGACATATTATCATTTCTATGTCACCTAAAGCCGCAGACACATCCCTTACAAATTTCCAAGCTCCACTTTTATAACCAGGATCAGCTCTTCAATGGATAATTAAAGAAAAAAATCATAACTAAAAGAACATCTTAAAGTATCCAAACCCAAAATAAAACCTAATTATGAAATATAATTCCTTACCTGCATAGATGCACCCATGCCTTGTCCAACATTATATGTTATAATATAAATTTTAACCTTTATAGATAAAATAGAGATACATATTATACAAAGCTCACATTAAGCAACAATTCAGACAATACTGCACTACTTCAGACACATACAGATGCTCTTAAACCAATATCTAACTGTGTAAAATCTCACTAATCTAATCACTATTTATACGAATCAGACTCAAAGGACAAAACATAGCAATCACCAATATTCGTGTGTAATAATAATGTTTAACTATTGGTTGAGTGATACTAACCTGTTGTGTGAGTACAGAGAAATGAGAAGCTTCAGTTCCCCAACATTTCAATCACCAACACTTGGGAAAAAAAAAAAATCGTTCAGTTTATGAAGGCGCAAATACTCAAATCCAAAAGCTATTTTTGAGTCAAATCTGTAAATAATCGAACCCTAACAAAACAGATGGATTCGAAACTCCACATTCTCAAAATCTGTAAATAATCGAACCCTAAAAAACAGATAACGAAATAAATCTAGATAAATCGAACCCTAACAAAACAGATAACTAAATCTGACCCTTATCGAAATCAAAAGCTGTTTGAAATCACAAATAATCGAAACAAATAACGAAATTAGGAGGAAGAAGAAAGACATGCCTCAAAAATGGATTCGAGCTATCAATTGCGATGGATATGGAGATTTAGGGCGAAATTGGGGCTTTTCACAAACGGCGAAATTGGGGCTTTTCACAAACGGCGATAAAACTGAAGAATTGATAAGAAATTTAGAAGAATTTGAGCACACACAGAGAATTTAGAAGAAGAAATCTTCTTAGGTTGAGCTTAGGTTGTAACGAGAGAGAGAGAGAGAGTGTGTCGAGTTTTTGGGTTTTTTTTTTATTTGGCGATTAAGTGAATAATTTCACTAAGTATTGGCGGACAAAAGTCACTTTTGTTTCCCGCTACATAATTTTCCTATCATAGCGTTAATAAGATGCTATTAAAAAGTAAGCGAAAAAAAATCTCATCTTTCATAGCAGTGACGGAAAATGAGCTATATCCGTCTGCTATCAATGTACATATTTGTTGTAGTGATAAGTTCAATTTGTTAAATGTCAGTAGACAAGTTCCTCTTGTTGTAAACATGGACAAAAGTATGTGTCCAAATTTTTATATTTATTGTCTATATACCAGAAACTAGTATCCTTTCGAATCTTCGTGAACATAATAAAATCATGGACAACATTATTATAATCTAGTAGACAAAGATAAAAAAATCATTGAAAAAAATAATTAAATTTTGTCCACCATAAAAATACCTAAGCTTTTGTAACTTAACTATAGTTGTTGAAACTAAAGGGAGTATATGAACATAAGGAGATTGGATGGAAAATTTAGTTTTGTTTTTACCTATTTTCGAAATAAAACTGGAAACAAAATAGAGATGAGATGTCATTAAATTATCTCCACATATCACTACTGATTTTTTATCCAAATTCTTAATTTAAAGCAGCTAGAATTTTACCTATATTCGATGGATGATGTGGAAACAAATAAAATAAAATAAAAAAGAAAAAAAAAGAAAGATGTCTCATTAGAAAAAACAAAAGATAAATATGAGAATGGTTATTTTTATTTTTTTCCTTTTGGTTTATGGTATTGTGTGAAAGAAATTATCAAATATAGTAGAAGCTACAAAATATAGTAAAAACTACAAGAAGGATCTGAAAGACGTAAATTTGTTAGAAAACAAAAATTAAAGCAAGTAGCAAGACTTTCTAACCAAAATATATATCAATCTGTCGCATTTAACAATGTTATCTTCTAGTTCTAGACAAGATAGACAATAATAACGTACAAGATTGAGGATAAATATTGAGATAAAGAAAAAAATATATCATGGAAGAAAAAAGAAGATAAGAAATTTGCATGTTGTACATTTGTATTCGTGGTTGTAGCAAGTACGGTTGTCTACTTGTCTTAATTAGCTGGTACAAATTGTCTACATAATTTTTCAATTTATATAAATTTTTTGGGACAGATGATCAATAGGAAATATACTACAAACGAAATCATTTGAAGACATACTTAACCAACCCAGGAAGATGTGTGTACATAAAATAGTCGTCCCAATTGATAATCTTCGGATCAATATAGAAAATCTCGGTCTCCACTCCAGTCACTGGCAACAGTTTTTGTAAATTTGCCGTATTTGTATCATCGAATCTGCGTGTATGTATACGTCATATTTTGTTATTATAGTTCGATATGTTTACAGTATTAGGCCAGGTAAAAAGGAGCCAGCCAGGTTGAGATTAGGACCAAAACTTACATTCCATAGAAAAAGAGGTAAGGCTGATAGAGATCGACAAGCCTCAATACCAAACTTATCTTCCTATTGAGATCCCTAAATTTCTTCTCTAACGACTTAAAAAGTACCATGTTCAGTAACTCAAGTCCCTATACAAGCCAGAATTAGCATACGGATATAGTTAAGCAATTGCATGTTAACTCAAATTATAATAAATTCACGAGATATGGTCAGAAACATTACCTTCAGAGGAAGTATATAACGGATGGTCATGTATCTATGGAAACTAGGCATAGAACTCAAAACGTCTACTTTCCCGACCCGAACCACCTTCCCTTCTTTGTTGGTCCATGGTTTAGTTGTAAAATACCTGTACGCTATCTCCGGCATTTTCTCGTTTTTGAATGGATTTTTCATTGAAGAAGTCACATGATAAATCGTCTCTTTCTGTCTAGCAGCCTGAGCAGCCATTGATACTAGCATTGTATTAACAACCATATCCGCAGGTATCTGGTCGTCCATCAAGTACGTCAAACATATCAAATAAAAACAACTCAGTAATATATCTATAAAGTTTCTCTATGTGGGGAACATGATATTAAACAAAACAAAAGAGTCATATATATAATGATGAAAGTAGGTACCACATCCGAAACAGAATTAATATCACCAAGGAAGCATGTGAGTTTTCCAGTACCGTATCCGGCAGCTATACTATCAATTGTCCTATACATTGATCAAAGAGTCGTTACTTCACTATTTTTTAAGACTAATAAAGAAATTATCATCTTATTTTACCTGATGCCCTCGGTCCAACCGGGGAATGGTTCTTTGTAGGTGCTGGTCACAATCGAAGGACGAATTATCACGAGCGACATATCTTCTCTTTTTGCTCCAATAATCATTTCCCCCATTGCCTTCGTAAACACGTATGTGTTTGGCCATCCGTACACCTTTGCCCTATTTTATATATTGTATATATATTAAAGAAAATTAGAATGAGCTAGAAATACAACTTTGACATATATAGGACCAAATTAAATGACCAATGTAAATCCTAGGGATCACCTTGCATGTCCAAAATCTTTCATGGCTTTTGTGATGGTCTCGGGGGAGGCTCCGGTGGCTTGAAGCTGGCTATGTTTCTCCTTAACCAACTTCTGCTCTTGATTGATATCTAGGCCGATGGCTCCGTTTAAAGTCTCACCCATACGGTAAGGTGTTTCCATTACCACTCCCGATTTTTCACCACTTACGTAAGCTACATATATAATAATGTTCTTAGAATTTAAATTATGGACTGGATTTGATATAGAGTATTTTTTTCTGGAAGTTTTTTTTTTCTTTTGTGAATTTCGTGTTTATATATATACCTGTCGACACATGAACAAAGACTTTAACCTTAGCACATCTCTTGGCAAAGTTTAGGGCATTGGCAGAACCTAATGTGTTTATCCCGAGTGCTACATCATATCTGTAATTGATTAACGTGGCAACTTTGACATTGTTCGAAAATTTACAAAGTTGAAAAGGAAAATATGAATAGACCGATAACGTATTAATTGTATTTAATATCACTATAGTATTAGAATTCCTTATTAAGCATTTGAAAACCCTTTTTGATAATTAAATATTACAGTTTTAGCGTCGATGATGATAGTCAAGTTTATTTCATAATAAAGAAGAAAAAATTTAGTGTTGTAATTCATATTTACCTTTCATCGAAATTAGTAGTTGCAGCTAAATTAATAATGGCATCAAGTTGCTGGACCATTTGATCTTCCAACTCGGAGTCTATATGATTCAGACCCAAGTTGTCAAGGCAAATGTCTCCATTCACAATAGTGACCTTTTCCAAAATAAGATTTAGATTTTGTCCATATTTTTCCTTCACCACCTTGAATAGGTCCTTTCCCAAAATCTAGAGACAACATTTGGAACAATTCATGGGTTACAGATTAGCATGCTAAATATTTCATCTAACAAATATGCTGTTAGATCAGAATTTTTTTGTCTGTATCAGTATTTTAATATAACCGGACAAATCTTAACCCAAATTTATGGTAAGTCGAGGTTTCATTCACTCGATATAGTTATGGATCTTGTGGTCTATATATATATATATATATATATATATATATATATATATATATATATAAAGTATATTGCAGCAAACACAAAGAGGGAATTAGTATCTCGTGCCCCTGACTAAGAGGGCAAATCCTCAATTACTATGGGAGGGTGATGTGTGACTCTTTGATTGAATCAATGTTTTGCAAAGTAAGAAATGATACAAACCTCATTGTTAAACCTCTCAGTAGCAGATTTCTCGCCTGATGCTCTTAGAAGAAGATACAATTTCCTCACATGTGGTGCAACCCGAAGTATCTTCTCCACAAAAACTGCATACATGGGTAATATAGTAACATAAAAATTATTTATAACTTATAATACCTAATGTAGGTTAACTTTCATTTTTTAATCTATAATTATAATATACACACATAGCATATATCTAGTCTCGTACCAAATTTTCCCTCGAGAGAAGCAAAAAAAAATTATATAAATCTATTTATCCAAATGAAAACAAAACTAACACCCTACAAGGACAGATTCGTACGTCCCTACCTAACAAATACGATGATCTACAAATACTTGCATGCATGGGATATTCTTAATTTCTTATTCAGATATAGTACTATGTACTATCCAAAAATCTTTGCCAGTTCAGTTATTTCTGAGTCGTAAATTAAATGGTATAGTGAACTTTCACTCAAACATAAAATGACTCACGTAACTTTTGTTAAGATTTAATATGCTATATAAGATTAGATAGCAAATATACCCGTTAATTACAATTACTAATTAGGTAGACGTCACGAAACTTTATTCTTGCTGATATATCTAGAGAGAGAGAGAGAGAGAGAGAGAGAGAGAGAGAGATCAGTACTCTTTCCTAAGAACCCGGCAGCTCCGATCACCAATATAGATTTGTTGTCAAGGTACTGGAGAACACTTACGAACTCCTTCTTAGACGACATATCGTGTGTGGACAGAGTACAACAGCAACAAAATAATTTGTGTGGAGAGTTTAAGATTTCTAATGGCTTTATAGAGACAAACGCTAATGACCGCACCGACACTACATTCCCATAGAAGGATGTTATTTGTGGTCGATATATACATAATAATTTCAAGGGTGACGAAACAAAACTAATAAATTTAATGTCTTCCCCACTTTCTAAACTCTTTATTTACACGCACCAGAAAAATTAGAAAGTACACACGTTTTTTAGATAAAATACTCCCTCCATTTTATAATATATAATATCTTACAAAATTTATTTTGTTTTAATAATATAGGATTTTCTCAAGTTTTTACAACTTCAAAATTAATTTAATATTTAATATTATTTTTTAATCTGCGTGTTTTTACTTAAAATATTGTTACGATGAAACATCAAGTTTTATTTCGGGTTCGAATAATATTCGAACCCGATCGGATATCCGAACCTTAAAGATACTGAACCCGATCAGGTTTTACACAAAACCCAAACCCGAACTGAACCACCTATTTCGAATCGGGTTCGGGTTCAGGTTTCGGATTCGGATAATATACCCAGGGCTAACATCCTATACTTCAGTTGGATTACTAAATTCTTTCCCCTTAAAGAATGGTCGATCTTTAACCACAAACGATGGGTTATTAAATGCATATTTAATATCCACTTACACAACAATCGACGTTTTGTGGGCATCCACAACTACGTCGAATTTATGTGAAGGTTACATTAGATTATACCTTATTCGTACGTAAGTGGTATGATCTAATCTACTAAAGAGTCTAAAACAAAAACAAAACTTTATTTGTATATCTAAGCATCAATTAGTATGTTGATCAGCTTTTAGCAAGCAGAGAGAATGTATATTTTACTAATCCTCCTTTATATTCTACAATACTAATATTTTCAGATTTTAGGGATCAAATAAATAAAAGTATTATATATATGTGGTACTAGAGATGAAAATAAGCACTTGATTTTTGTTATTAGTAAACTACATATATGGATTTATCATTAACAAGATAACATATAAGTGCCATTTTTTTCTAGTGAGAGAATCCTTAAACATATTTAAAAATATATATATACTAGATAAGGCCCAAGTAATAACGCGGGTAAAAATTTTAAAAATAATTGAGAATAATTAAGTAGTAATAGACATGTTTTTAGATTTTATTTTGTAACATTTTAATATTGAATATGAACTTCTCATATTTCATTTTAATACTCTCTCAGTTCTATTATATAAGAGTTTGAAGGCTTTTTGCATTATTTTATAATATTTTCTCAAATTCTATGTACAATTTTCTTTTAATTTGTTTTAATTAATTTAATTCGGTTTAAATTAGGTTATATTTGTTTTATTATTTTATTTAGTTGGTTCAGTAAATAGTGAACCAAGCAAAACCGATGTTTGTGGGTAATTAGGTGAAAACTATGTTTCAAAAGAGATATAGATCTTGAACTATGGAGTCTGAGAGATATAGATTGAGAAATATTTTCTCGGAGATAATATAGCACGTGGTAATAGATTGAGCTCTATCTGGCTTGATATGATATTCTCTTGGAGAAATATATCGTTTTCCGTATATTTTCTTATTGGTTGAAGTTTTATAAATGACATAAGATTTATTGTTTATTATTTTTTTCCACAATATTTATTGTTTATTAATCTTTGTATTTTTATCCAAAAACTCTTATAGGACATGAAGTACCATTTAAATATCTATAACATCGTAATAAACAATATTTTAAGTTTAATTATACATTTAATCTTAATGCATAGAACTATTTATTTTATATCAAGCACAATTAATAAATCATATCAAGTCTATATCTTAGTAAGAATTGAAAATACAAATAAAAATTAACAAAATATAATTCGCAATAAAACTGAATCCACATATTTAAGATATATTTGTTATGTTGTTATCTCATAAGTACTAACTTTAACTCATTTCATAATCAATTTTAAATAAGTGAAAGTTATAAAATAAAAACATATATAAAGATATATAGACATTAACATCAAATTAGTGAAGATTCATTCCTATAAATTATAAGATATTTCGTATTATCTTATGTTTTAACATATGCATTACAAAAATACATGTGTTCAAATTATAAAATCAAACATAAAAATATGAATAATATTCTTGAATCAATTTTTTAAAAATGATACATATTAATATTTGAAATTTTTTAATCTAAAATAAATTTCATCGTTAGACATTCATTTTAGTAATCACATTTAACTATCTATTTCATCGTAAAACCATAATTCACTTCTTCATGTATTAGAGTTAAAATTTTAATAAAAAATACTCATATGAGCATCATATGAGATAATATGTATATTGGTTAGTATTTTAAATTTAACAATAAACAATCAGTCAAAAAATCAGGTAACATCCACAAAAAATTTGGAAATCCAAATCTAACGTCCACACATTGTCTCTTTGTTGTTCATGATTTTCTACCGTATTCAAAGTTTTGATTTGATATGGGATACCACTTAGTATATATCTTTATATATTTCAACATCTGAATGATACAATTGACATGTGTCACGATCTTGTTAATTAGTAATTTTGTGATCTGAATTTTTTTTTCTTAAACAAAATGCAACTGCACGGTACATATGCATGGTCTATATACTCTATGACCATTACAAGAAAACACACGATTAAATCATAATGATCCATCAATAATCAGCGACGATTTTGGCATGTTCATTATTCGTCATTAATGATCGACTACTAGTGGTTAATTAAATTAGAAACTTGCTTAAAAGTAAACAACCATTGCTAGTTCATTACGAGTTACTTTGGCAAAACAACGATGATGACATCACATGGCTAGTAAACGACACACTGCAAGTTCGAAAAAAATACGTTAAAACTGGAAAAATAGATTCCAATAGATGATATCGTTGTTGCTTATTAGCGACCGTTATCAACGAATAGTGGCGGATCCAGCAGATCTTTTGAGGTGGTGCAAAAAAAACCCAAAAGTGTTCAGTTGGGGATTTGAATCCTTTAACTCAAATAATATGTGGTGCATCAATGGCCACTAAGCTACTTATATCACTATTAAGCAGGGGCGGATTTAGGTGTAAAAAAGGTGGGGCACGTGCCCCACACTCATTTTTGATAATTATTCAGTTTGATCTATTTTGAATAACATATCTTAGCACAATTGGTCAAAAGTGTCACATACTATGTCAAAGGAGAAGAGTTCGATGCCTCTCATCTACAATAATTTATCATTTATAATGTTTTGGCCTTGTATTAATATTGCCAAAAAAAATTTCAAGTGCCCCATGTTAATTTTCTTCCTAGATCCGCCACTGCTATTGAATGTACATAAACTAAAGGTTTTATACTTTTATCTGGTGTACTTGCATCCCCTCTAATGAATGTGGGTCTGTCCCTGTCAACGAAAGCATTTTAGTTTGTCAAAAGATAAGAAAATAAAATATTAATAGTTTAAAATGATCCTGAACTGCTCAGGGCTCTTGATCTAGTTCATGTGCAAGTGCATCACTTGATAATTTCTGTATATTAAATAACTAATAGTCCCAAGGTATATATTTTTCCAGCTCATGCTGAGCAACAAACTCCTATCCTTCAATACCCTATGCGATAGATTACCATTCAATGATTGTGTCTCCCCAACTCTGCTGACCCGAAAAGGATACACTAAAAATTTGATGGTGGTGGTGTCGTGCATGATGCATCCCAAACATCCCGGCCGATCAGACAATTCATCTAACAAGAGAGAAATGATTAACTAATAAAAGAACAAACTAATATACTTAGGTCATGAATGGCGATATAAAAAAGCTGGAATGTTTTTTCAAAAAAAAAATCCGCATTAATTACATCAATTAAATAAATTATATTGATTTGCGGTTTTCTAAAATACAAAAAAATAAACCTATTTTAATTTTTGGTTATGTTTATTTTGAAACACGCATTATCTCTTAGAGTTGAACCCAGACAAGTGTGGAGTCGAGTGGGCTCACACCGTTGGAGGGATGGTCTTGGTGTGCAACAAGGACGTTGCGATCTGTTAGTGCGGGTGAATTATAACATCCCAGTTTCATAGGTTTGTGGAGAGGTTTAAAAAATTGATTTGGCCACTGTATCACCAAAGTGCACTTATCTTTTCGATCAATGGTCCTGAGAGAACTCCACAGTTAAGCGTACTTATGTTGGAGTAGTCTTAGGATCGGTAAACTTCCCGAAAGTGACTGTCGGAACTGTGCAAGTGAGGACAAAACACAGGGAAAGATATGTGGTGATTTGTAGGGAAGGTAAAAAGTCGTTAAAGCCTCCTGGACGTAGCAAATCGGCCGTTAGACATGACCCACTAAGATGTAACAATCAAGACGTTACAACTTCAATCATTTTTACCCATCGACCTAAAGCGATAATCCAATTAATGAATTACTTTAAAGTTCATGACACATAAGGACATTGGCCGTAATAGTCTCTCAATGAGTCTCTCATTCAGAAAAAAATATAAAATATTAAAAAGGTAAAAAGAAACATGAGAACCTTGTGAGAAACTCATTTGACAATGTTTAAACATAATTGATAAAATTTGAATGAAAAATAAAAATTATACAAAATTTATTAAAATAAGATATTTAAAATACTAATAGAAGTTCTCTCCATTAGACATGCTCTAACAAACATTAATCAACCATGCTCACTTAAACATATACATGTTGTGATGCATATAGTGTAGAGCTAGACGACTAGTCTTAATCACCATGAATCTAGAACATCTCATTTTCGGACATATTCCACTATCTCAACCATATACTCTTCGGATATCTTATTTGGCATATCTTTCTAAACTTAGTAATGACAGATTTTGAATTCATGGTTCTGTCTACCACGATCATCACAACCATTAACTAAATTTATGTGGGTATATGTGTTTGTGGATTTTTTAATACTTCTTATTTTTATTTGTCATTTTAGATTTAATTTTTTAATTTTATTACTTATCGTTTTGTATTTCTGATGTAACTTTATGAATCAGATTTTCAGTTTTATTCCTAACTTTTAGCTTATTAATCACTTATATCAAATAAAATAGTGTATTAATGAGGGGTAAAGCAGAAAATTTGATTGTTTTCTTAATATATGTCAAATTATCTAAAATGACAAAGTAATATAAAACAGAGGAAGGAAGTAATATTATTTGAATTATTTTGGATTGGGTTAGAACATTTGATATCAATTATATTCAGCGAGTCTTTGATGGAAAAAGAAATCAGAGTTTGTAACAACTTGCAAGTGTCCCTTTTGGCATTTATTGTGTATTAGTGGATTAAGGGTTTGCATTTATAGTATTTAATATATTTTGTAAGTAAAAACAGTAATACTTTTTTTGTTTCATAATAAGTGTCATTTTGACACTTTGACACTTTGCACACAAATTAATAAAGTATATTATAATATCTCTTATACTCTTTAAATTTAAATTGACTCTTGATATTCTTCAATGAATATGAGGTTAAAGTTGAAAATTTATGTTTAATTTTACATTGAAAAACTAAAATGACACTTATTTTGAAACAAAAAAAAATAATGCTAGAATGACACTCTTTGTAAAACAGAAGGAATATAATATAAATGTTTTTGGTACCGAGGCTGGTTGAAGTTCGAGTACTTAAACCAGTATCCAAACTCTCTAATTGGGTCATGATTAGAGTGAAGATCGACTATTTCGGTAATTTGTATAATTTTAAGATACTTTAGATTTTTACAAAAAAAAATGATACTTTTGGAACTAAATTTAAAAGGCAACCTAAAATGTTACTCTACTATTTAATTGGCATATTCCACCATGAATCAATACAATAAAACTTAAAGGCTTCTCACCAGAGCATGACACCTCATAGATTTAAAGAAACCTGGAGCTGACACATAATTTAAAACAGCTAGCCAATCAAAATATAATGATTAATACAGCTCAGATTTTTGAACCAATGTTAATTATTCTTGATTCCACGTCACCTTCTATCTACTCGTAAGCCTCTGGCCGACCAAATCAAAAAGTCAAAAGTCTCGCTCTTCGTCTTCTTCACGCCATATGCTTTTCTTCCTCAACCCATAGAGAAAGAGTAGCGGCTGATGTGTTCATTAAAGTTGTAACAGACACTATGTGTATCACCACCAACATATCTTTTATAATTGTCTTCTCAAGCTAGAGCGTAGTTGTAATGGATTTGCCATAGTTTTCACCCGAAGTAAAAATGCAACACATTTAGAGAGTTAGGCCCTCTCTCTCTCATCTCCTATTTCTCTCTTCTTTGGATATCTCTCTTTGATTCTCCAATTTCAGTCAATTTTCTATCACAAAACCGAGAAGAAGTTTTTGAGACAGATAATTTGAGTAGAAGTAATACCAAAGATTTTCACCCAACCCACAAACTCGATCACTACAAGAAATGTGAGTATTAATAGCACTAAAAGATAGCGTTTTTTTTGTTTTCCGCAATAAAAGAGATAGACACTACTTTTTAGTAGCGGTTGCGTATTGGTTATGCTATTAAAAGTGTGTGTGGTTAGAAAGTGTGATTTTTTTTATTTTTTTTACTTTGAACTTATTTTTAATTGCATCTGAGTGTATTTTGTGTTATCTTATGTTTAACCGAGATTTCATTTTTTTGTTCCCCGCGTGTTAAAAATTTTGGCCTCACACTAAAAACTAAAACACTTAGAGAAAAATTAATAAAAAAACCTTTCAGTCTCTCTCGCTCTCTCTCTCTCTCACTCACTGCACATCGTGGTCGTCACCGTGTGGATTTCTCAGCTGTTGTTGATCCCGTCATTTTCTTCTCTTCGTCGGTTCTTGAGGTACCATGTGATTTCTCAGCTGTTGTCGATCCCTTTGTTTCTTGTATCGATTTAGGGTTCTTTCTAATAACCCATTTCCGAATAAAATATTCTGGGTTTAGGTTTTTGTATCAATTTAGGGTTCTTGTAATAACCAATATTCGATTAAATTTTCTGGGTTTTGTATCGATTTTAGGTTTTGCAACTGGAAATCGTTGTTTGTCTGAATTTTCTTGTTATTTACAGAATTTTCTTTGTCTGAATGTCCTTTGTAAATTGTGTTTACAAATTCTACCCATCTTTTGTCGAAGAAGACTTTTTCTGAATCGTAAGATTTTGAATATTTTCTCCTTGTTTTTCTATATTGTTGTTCTGTAATGTTAGCTAGTTATTTGAGTGTCTGATCAATTGGCTTTATATATTTGGTGGAGGAGCTGAGTTGTGTTTACTATGGAGAAGTCATGGGTTTGGTTACCTAGGTATGAAACTCTCGGTCATATTATTATAATTTTAAATTATTAGTGTGTATAGTTATATTGATAGTTGGACTTGTTTTACTTACATGGATAGCAGTGAGTATGCTGAAGGGGCAAATAAGTTTGTGAATGCTTCATCAAAATCTTTGGGTTATCCTACTGAGATTTTATGTCCGTGTATCAATTGTCGTAATGTTAGTCATCAACCGGTAGATGCGGTAGTAGATCATTTAGTGATTAGAGGGATGGATCATAAATACAAGAGGAAAGTAGTGTGGAGTATACATGGAGACACAAGTGAAGATAAGAATAATGATGGTCAGAGTTCTGGATTGGATGCTTATACGTTGTTTAGGTCAGCTTTCAGTGATGATGGGGATAGTCCACAGTCAGAGAAGCCTAATGGATCTCAGTTTGACAATGGTGAAACTGCAGAAGATTGATAGTTTTGTAAGAAGTTGAATGAAGTTGAAACACCACTTTATTCGACATGTCACAATTACACCAAAGTCTCTGCAATTATGGGCCTCTACCGCATCAAGGTGAAGAGTGGGATGTCAGAAAACTTCTTTGACCAGCTTCTGACGATGGTCCACGACATGCTGCCTGATGACAACGTACTTCCAAAGTCAACAAATAAGTTGAAAAGGTTCTTGAAGGTATTTGGATTTGGCTATGAAGTCATACACACATGCAAAAACGATTGCATTCTTTATAGGAAGCAATATGAAAAGATGGAAACCTGTCCAAGATGTAGTTCTTCAAGATGGGAAATCGATAAACAGACTGATACTGTGAAGGATGGAATACCTGCCAAGGTCCTTTGATATTTTCCAATCAAGGAAAGATTTCAAAGGATGTCTAGATCAAGAAGAATCGCTGAGGAGTTGCGTTGGCATTTCAACAATGCATCAGAGGATGGTATAATGCGACACCCGGTGGACTCGATAACTTGGGCTCAGGTCAATGGCAACTGGCTAGAGTTTGCTGCCGAACCTAGGAACCTTCGACTAGGTATTTCTACAGATGGTATGAACCCTTTCGCTATTCAGAATACCAAATATAGTATGTGGCCAGTGTTCTTAGTGAATTATAATATGTCTCCAGTGATGTCTATGAAGGCTGAGAATATTATGTTGATGATGCTAATCCCTGGGCCAACTGCACCAAGCAATAATCTTGATGTTTATCTACAACCATTAGTAGATGATTTGAAGGACTTATGGGAAGAAGGTATTGAAGTGTACGATGCATATTTGAAAGAGAAGTTCACACTTAAAGCTATCTTGTTGTGGAGTATTAGTGATTATCCAGCTTTAGAGACTTTGTCTGGATGTAAAGTGAAGGGGAAACAAGCTTGTAATGTTTATGGGAAGGATACACCACATAGATGGCTGAAGTTTAATAGGAAGTATGTGTATTTGGGAAATAGGAAACGGCTTAGTCCTGGACATCCTTATAGACGTAGGAAAGGATGGTTTGATAACACAGTTGAGAATGAGACAGCAAGAAGAATTCAAACCGGATCAGAAATTTTGAGGCGATTAAGAATTTCAAGAATGACTTCGGCAAACCATTGAGTAGGGATAGTAAAAGAAAACGAGCTGAGTTATGTGAAGATGATGTAGGCTCAGAGGAAGAATATGAAGAGGACTTTGATCAATGGCGGTGGAAGAAACGATCAATATTTTTTGAGTTAGCATATTGGAAGGTTAGTAGTTACTACTTACTTAAATATTTAATATATTACTCTATATTAGTCTTTGTTAATTAACTAACCCTCTTGATTTATTGTCTCAGGATTTGCCGGTTCGCCATAACATCGATGTTATGCATGTTGAAAAGAACTTGTCAGACGCTATACTGTCTATTATGATGAATAGGGCTAAATCAAAAGATGGAGTCAAGGCAAGGAAAGACTTGGAAGAGATGGGGATTAGAAGAAACTTGCACACACAAACCAGGGGAAAGAAAATTTACCTGCCGCCAGCAGCTTATTGGTTCTCTAAGGATGAAAAGATCCGATTTTGCAAGAGGTTAGCCAAGCTTAGAGGCCTTGATGGTTACTGTGCAAATATTGCAAATTGTGTTTCTCTGAATCCTCCGGTTATTAGTGGTTTGAAGTCGCATGATCATCACATCCTTATGCAAAACTTATTGCCTGTTGCATTGAGATGTTTGCTGCCAGAAGGACCCAGAGTTGCTATTACTCGTTTATGCAACTATTTCAACCGGTTATGCCAGCGTGTGATTGATCCAGAAAATCTTATTACTCTTGAGTCTGAGTTTGTAGAAACAATGTGTCAAATGGAGAGGTTTTTCCCTCCTTCACTATTCGATATCATGTTTCACCTTCCTCTACACCTAGGAAGGGAAGCACGGTTGGGTGGACCTGTACACTTTCGGTGGATATATCCGTTTGAGAGGTACTCTTTCTTATTTGTGAAATAATATTGTAGTTTGTTTTTAACTGTAAACATAATTGACAAATATGTTTTGGGATTGACCTGTAGGTACATGAAAACACTGAAGACGTATGTAAAAAAATTTTCTAGGCCAGAAGCGTGTATGGCGGAGGCATATTTGGCTGAAGAATGTCTTGCCTTTTGTTTAGAGTTTAGTAAGAGCACTCTACCAATACAAGAGGCCATCAACCGTAATGAAGATGTTGAATGTGATGAACATATCCTCGAAGGTCGTCCACTACAAAAAAAGATGGAAGTAACACTTTCATCTAAAGAGCTAGACATAGCTCATCAGTATGTTTTAATGAATACAGCCATTATGGATCCTTATATTGAGTAAGTTTACATCTATTTAATTTACCATCGATCAGTTAAGAATATATGAATAACATCTTGTTAATCTTTGTGACTCAGACTGCATTTGGAAGAATTGCAAGCTACTAATTTACGATGTGCAAGAGATGAGACTTATTGTTGGAAACTTCATACTGACCGGTTTGCAAAGTGGATAAAAGCAAAGGTTTGTACAAACTATACTATCATATTATCAGTTTCAATTCTATCTCTTTATTTAAATGAATAATGTAACCTTATGTTTAGATACCTACAAACTCATAGGGTAATTCAACGAAGCTTAGATGGTTAGCATTTGGTCCACGACATACGGCTCAAAGCTACAAAGGATATGTCATTAACGGCCATCGATTTCATAGAGACGACGTAAAGCGAATGACTCAGAACAGTGGAGTGACATACGAAGCTTTCAGTATGTGTAGATCTAGTGCTCAAGATAGTAGACAAATGGCTGACATGGTTGTTTACTACGGAGTGATAAAGGAGATCATTCTGCTTGACTATCACATGTTCCAAGTTCCACTATTCAAGTGCAGTTGGGCAAACAGAGGGTATGGTGTAAAGGAAAAAGACGGCGTCACTCTTGTGAACCTCCATATGAACCAGTCATCTTTTCTACAAGATCCATACATTATGCCATCACAAGCAAAGCAAGTTTTTTACTCTAGAGAAGATGATTCTTCATCTTGGTATGTTGTTATGTGGGCGCCACCTAGAGGTTATCATGAATTGGAGACAGAAGAGGAATTTGTTAGTGGATCAGTATCAGTCGTGCAGCAAGATGACCTGAATCAAGCGTCTGATGATGAAATTTTTGTGTTAGGGATGACTGTGAAGGGATTTTAATATAATAATATCAACCAGTGCTTCTGTGTTGTAGAGTTGTGAATAATGATATAGGGTTTTTACTAATGATGATTGTTGTTGTTGAAGGGTGAAATATGAAAGCAACTGATCCTAGTGTCCGACGTAGCAAGCGCAAACAAATTAATGAGGAAACAGAGATTGAGCAACCAGAGACACAAACGGAGACTGAGCAACCAGAGAAGGAAGCTGAGTCTGAGCAACAAGAGAGGGAAACGTCGCTGACTGCAAACAACAAAAAGAGAACACGAGGACCAACTAAGATGCGTAAATTGGCAAAAGACGCTATAGAGAAGGTAGATGTGGATTTCTCAGCTACTGACGAACATTCAGGCCCAAGATCAGTGACACTTTCATCGTTTCTTGGTGCTCTTGTGAGGGAGCATGTACCGGTACTATTTGATGATTGGAGGGCAGTTGATTGTGCAACTAAGGACATAATGTGGGAGGAAATTAAGGTACTAAGTGTTTTATGCTATTCTGAATGTGATTTCAATATTTTAATCTAACTCAATGTTTAAGCTTTCTGTACATTTGTGTAGGCAAGGTTTAATCTGGACGAAGGTTGGCAAAGACACAGTGTTTTCAAACAGATGGGTGTAAGCTGGAGGGCTTATAAATGTAGACTTGTTACTAAAATAAAAAAAATGTAAGAGTGGCATTGAGAGGCTTAAGTTTAAACCAAGCAACATTCAGTCTTTATCATCTTGGAACAATTGGGTGAAGAGTAGGACTTCCCCTGCTTTTAAGGTTATGTACTTCTTACAATTTTGTCTTATAGTTCATTGTACTTGCTACAAGAGTAATTAACTTTTAAATACTGCAGGTTAAAAATGAGAAATACAGAAACCTAAGGAAGTCTCAAATTCCTCACACAACCAGCTGTAAGGGCATGTTTCGTCTATCTATGGAAATGGTATGTGTGTCTTTCTCGTGTATATTGCACTTTTAAAGTGTTAAACGAAATGGTTACATACTTTCGTTAAAATTATAATAGAAGAAAAAGAGTCCTGACCCAAGGAAGGTGACAAGAAGTAAGGTGTGGTTAGCTGGCCACACTCACTCTGATGGGAGACCTGTGAAGCCAGAATTTCAAGATACAATTGTACGAATAGTTCTTTGAGTTAGCCAACATCTTTTTTATTTTAGAATCATGTTAAACTGGTTAACTGATATTGTTCACTAATTATTTGTATCAGGAGAAGATACGATCAATTGATAGTCAAATGGACTCCACCACTACTGAAAATGTAAGGGAAGACGCTATCAGTCAAGTTTTAGGGAAAGATAGATACGGAAGAGTTAGAGGGATGGGTAGAGGGATTAGTCTAAATAAGCTGGAGTATCTTAACGCTAGAGACGCACATGTTCAGAAGCTTGAGGCTTCACAAGCTGAAATGCTGGGCAAGATAGTAGAATTGTAGAATGAAGTTCGTTGTTTACTATCTGGAAGAAGGGTAAGTTTCACACTTGTTTTTTGATAATGGCCAATAATGGGTAATGGTTAATTAACCAATTCTGCTTTTTAGCCATCCGGTGCAGATTTCGATGCTTAGTCTAATGTTTCAATCACAAATAAAAGAGGATTAAGTGTAAGATATTGGCTTGGTGCGGGCCAGAAGTTGTTGTGGGGGAAGGGGAATTCTGCTCGTCCGACCCAAACTATAGGATTGGTCGTATTCAACTCGGTCCGGACGCGGCGGCTATTATTGTTCACACTGCTACAAATCCAGATGCATTTGTATGGAGGCCTACCAAAATGCTTTACACCATTGCTGAAGCTGTCGGACTTGAAATTCATTGGCCAGCTGAAAGGGTAATTTTGGCTTCAGACAACATCTCCACAACTGGACATAAGCCTGAGGTAAATTCTCGAAGTATATCATGTTTTATATGTTCATATCATTATGGATAGTAACTAATATATGAATGACTCTAGGCATCCGATGAAACAAATGATAAATGCAACATCTTTGCTTGGAATGTAACTGAAATTATTGGTGAGGGTGTAATTTGTTCAGTTGACCCAACTGACAAGGTTAACCATATCACTCTGGGTCCTAATGCTGCAATTGTTAAGGTTCTCAAGGTGATTCATCATGATGCTTTTTTGTGGAGGCCAAGTATTGATATGGCAGTACTTGGTGATGTTCTAAATGAGACTATCGCATGGCCACTTGATAAGATTGGATTCGACGCCAACACATCAGTAGCAGATGTTTCAGCAAAATCATCACATGAGGTTAATATCTTTTTACTCTGTTTTTCCTTCATTTTTAAGACGTTGCTAGATATCTGATGGATGTATTTGACAATTTGTCCGCCAGGGTACAAGTAAAAGCGCTAGTAGCACCAAAAGTTCCCAAAAGAAATGTATCTTGTTCGATTGCATTGGTTTAGGAGAAATTGTTGAAGAAGGTCGTGTTTGTTCTTCTGACCCAGATGATCGAGTACACTTCATCTCATTAGGTCATAATGCTAGCAAGGTTTGGGTAGATGTGTCAAAGAATGGAGATGCTAAAGTGTGGAGACCAAATTCTAAAATCGAATATGTTGCTGATGCTATAGGTACAACGGTTGCTTAGCCTAATGACAAGATTGAATTAGAGTGATGCAAGAACTTGTTACAATTGTGTTGTTTTGAACCTCAACCTTTTTGCTTTTGTGTTACTGTGTGAGTGGTCTTTTGTAATACATTTTGATACTATTTAAAATTTGTGTTTTATCAGATTTTCTCAATTTTAATTTTGAATAAAAGACCACTAAATAATAGCATAATGATAATATACTTTCATAATTTTAATTACTAAATAAAAATGATATTCTATACTTTTAAAATTGTACATGTAAAACATTATTATATAATTTTATATTGCATAGGAAAAATGCTATTATAAAATTTAATATTGCATAGAAAAAGCGTTATTATATATTTATATATTGCACATTAAAACCGCTATGTTAAATAGACCTAAATATAGCGGTTTGGAAAAACGTTGTTAAAACACTCATGCTTTTTATAACGGGCAACGTCCGTAAAAGCGCTATGGAATCCTACCATAGCGGATATGACGCGCTATTAATACTCACATTTCTTGTAGTGGATGAAGATGGATTTGGATCCGTCTTCAAGGTAACCTCAATTTTGACAAGCATGATATTAATGTTTCCTTTTTAAGTGTATCTTTGACCATTTTGTTGTTTGTAAGTTTTTTGTGTGTGGTTTGTATTGTATTGATTCATTCTCATTTCCTAGATTTTTGTCTGATATATTTGTGTAGCAATTCTTACTACCATAGCTTGATCCAGAGTATTGGATATGATGTGATTGGGTAGAACATTGCTATGGTATGTTACAGTTGAGGTTCTTTGAGGGTTTATGATTAGGGTGTATGTAGGTAGCCTCATCGCATATTAGAAGCAACCTCACTTTCTCAATCTAAAGTCAAATTAATAACAAAACACAAAAGTCTCACAAATCTTTTCAAAAGCCTCTCGATGTTGGTTAGTGAAGTTTGTTTGTTTTTTTAGGACTCTTGCTTATTATTTTCAAGTGGATTATATTTCTTTAGATGATGTAATTTTGTATTTGGGTGTTTTTTGTTCTGTTTTTTTTTTTTGTAATTTCAGATAATTTGATGATGGTTGGACATTACTGGCTTTGGGTTTCTAAGCTCGCACCCAATCCCACCTTGAAGACCTTGATCAAAGATACACTTGATTCTATCTGCTACGACTTTAGTCACGAACCAAGCCTTAAATGTTTATATTTAAACATATTAACTATAAGTTACAAAGAAAGTTATATTGACCAGTTTAGAGTTCGATTATGACATAGTTTTGTTCTTTTGTTTAGTGGTCTCTTAGAGTCTTAGTTGTATGTAACTTATTGATCCATTTGACTCTATCTCTAAATTTCAGTGCGGATGTATCTGGAGAAATTTATGAAAGAAAGACATACCCTTTAGAATTTTTGAGCGTTGAGATGCCATATAAGACATACAATGGTGTGAATGTGTGTCAATATATCATATTTGTAGCAATATGATATATATATTCTTTAACATTACATTGAAACAATATTTAAGTTCCTAAATTTTTATATTGTAGTACATTATGTCTCTGTCTGTTTTCTTCAGGCACACGTGGTTATGCTTAAAGCATCATGGAAAGCATGTAAGTTCCTTAAGTTTTTTTTTCTTAAGATTAGGCCTTCAGACACTCTTTTATTTGTTAACTAATCAACCTCTTTTTTGTTTCTTTCAAGTCTGAGATCACTGGGGAGTTAACTCCGGATTTCCTACGAATCTTAGAAGACACTCATCGAAAACCAGATGGCTCATTTACGGATGGCAAGTCCGAGTCCGTGTTCAATGAGGTGTCGTCCAAGATTCAAGAGTTAGAATCTGAGCTTTGCACAGGGGAGAATGGAGAGAGTTCTGCTTCTGGTGGGGTGCCCATTCATATCAAAAACAAAATTTGCATNTAGTACATTATGTCTCTGTCTGTTTTCTTCAGGCACACGTGGTTATGCTTAAAGCATCATGGAAAGCATGTAAGTTCCTTAAGTTTTTTTTTCTTAAGATTAGGCCTTCAGACACTCTTTTATTTGTTAACTAATCAACCTCTTTTTTGTTTCTTTCAAGTCTGAGATCACTGGGGAGTTAACTCCGGATTTCCTACGAATCTTAGAAGACACTCATCGAAAACCAGATGGCTCATTTACGGATGGCAAGTCCGAGTCCGTGTTCAATGAGGTGTCGTCCAAGATTCAAGAGTTAGAATCTGAGCTTTGCACAGGGGAGAATGGAGAGAGTTCTGCTTCTGGTGGGGTGCCCATTCATATCAAAAACAAAATTTACACTGAGGTAAGATAAACGTTCTTAGTTCTTTTTTAAAAAAATACTCAATGGTTGAACTGTGTGGTTAAGTTAGTTTTTAGTGCTTCTGGTGTGTTCAGTTGCCAATCGTATATTGCTATCGATTGTCTTGTTAATGATTTTGTGATATCTTAGGATTGTTTTGTATATGATAACTTAGGATTGTTTTGTATGTGATAACTTAGGATTGTTTTGTATGTGATAACATGCGATTGTTTAGTTTGTGATAACTTCCTTGTTTAGTTTGTGATAACTTGGGATTGTTTAGTTTGTGATAACTTGCAATTGTTTAGTATGTGATCCATTGTTTTCTTTTGTATGTTTGTAACTTGTCGTTTGTTGTTTTGTTTTTAGGTTGCTCCGAAGAAGAAAAACAGAATTTTTGGGGTTGGTTCTCTGCAGTTTGAAGCGTCCTCTACCACTAGCTGTCCGCAACCTCTGTCTCCAGCTAATGATCCGGTTATCTTGGCTCAGAAGCTTGCTGCCGCTGAGGAATGCATTCAAACCCAGGCGACTCAAATCCAAACCCAGGCGAGTCAAATCCATGAAAGTAGTCAAAGAATGCATAGCTATGATGCATACTTTGACTATCTCGCGGAAAAGGATCCTGAGTTTGCTGCCAAGTTTCGATACCCGACCAACCAACAAGGGAGCAACCCAGAAGGCACCAACCAGGAAGGCACCAACCCAGAGGGCAACACAGGTGAAACGGGAGCAGCTGGTAGCCAAACTGGGACCAGAAACGTGACCTCTCTCTCTCAATCCTTTTAAGAACTCTTCTCACTTTGTTCTGATATCCCACTTAAACATGACTTTTGTTTTGTAATATTTATGTTTTATTCTATTTTGAATTTTCAATTCTGTTCTTCTTATTATTATTCTTTTTTAACATCTAAAACATTATTCACAAAAAAAAAATCAAACATAAAAATGGTAAAAGAAAAAAAAATTAAAAATGAAGAATTGCTACAAAATTAGCGAATACCAACAATACTAGGCAGATGGACGTCGCAAAGTAGTCGCAAAATTTGCGACGGATCGAACATTGCGATGGAAAAAAGTCCTCGCAATTTGCTTGACAATTGCGAGTACAACCGTCTCTCGCAATGTGCGTGGGATTTGTGAGGAATATATCCCTCGCAAATTGCGTTAGATTTGCGAGGGAAAATATCCCTCGCAAATTTTGCGAGGGAATTGCGATGTCAGCTTATTTGCGAGAAGCGATTTGCGAGGAATAGTTGTGTCTCACAAATCCCTTGCGACTGTCGATTTGCGAGGGAATTGCGATGGATTCTTCCATCGCAAATCGACTGTTTTCTTGTAGTGGACTTTGTAGTATTTTTCTTTAATTATGTGCATGTCTTTGTGATACAACAATACTTATGATAAACTTCGCCTTTTAATTAGTTTGAACACAGGTCCACAACTATGTTCTGTCTCCTCCAATCAATAACAACATTAGGGCGAGTTCTGACTTCTGATATGATCTAAGTATTCCGTTTTAGGAAAAAAATCTAGGTTATTTACTAAAACTCAAACTCTTTCATTGTTCACTCTTGAATTACTGATTCTTACCACCCTTACTTATTGAACAGGTGGAAGTTGGAAATTATGATTGCTTGCACATGGAGTTTTGCATATGGTGGAAGTTGGAAATTATGATTGCTTGCACATGGAGTTTTGCATATATCTACCAATGTCTGTTTTCATTCATGGACAACTCTCTCTCGCTTTATCACGAGTCTCTTCAAAAAAAGGTCAGTGAATATGGAGCGAAGGAACAAACAAAGAAAAAGGCCAACAATGAAAAACGTCATAGTTTGGTGATTAAAAATGACTTTTAACGAATATTTGAATGAAGACTCTAACCAGTGTCGTGTTTAGAGTAGAGGAGGCTTAGGGCGACATTTAAAAAATGTATTTTTAAAAAAGAAATTATTACAGTACTGAATAAAAAAATTATTGATAGTGAAAACCAAAAAAATAAAAATAGATTTTGCTAACCAAGATTAAAAAATCTCTATAGAAATTAATATTCACCAAAAATGCTATTAAAAGACAAATTATATCATACTAAACTAAACATATATATATATATATATATATATTTGTTAAAATAACATGCAAGCTAATTATTCACTTGAAAAACTGATCAACAAGTAGACTTTAAAAACAATCCTAGTTACTATAAAAATGTAAAAACCGCGGGTATTAACCTAGTTACTATAAAACTGTGGTAGATTTTTCAACATCATTTTTAGATAAATTGATTTGTTATCATTTGAACCTATATAGTTTTTATTTGCTTTTGTTTGCTTAATATTCTATTTTTGAATAACTAACCCAATCGTTGTAAATAAGTCCAACAGAAATAACATAAACCAATTATAATTTATTCAATCATAAATACATATGAATCAACAAATTTTAATAACTTGTAATGTTTAAAATTTATTCCAGAAATTTTATCATATAATGAACAACAGTAAAAATATATAAATGAGATCCAAAAAAATTACTCACAAAATGAATAGTAAACCATGTAAAAGAGATTGACCACACAAAATAAGCTGAGAGTAAAATATAAGCCAAGTGACTTACAAAATGAGTAAAACATATAAATTAATAAAAGCAAAGATATAAAATGTTAGTGTAAGAACACTTATGATGTTAAAAACAAAAAATCATTGGATAAAAATATAAATTAACAGCTCAAACCATTGGTTTGTTTGAGCTAATCCATTAAAGAAAAAAAATAACAGCTCAAACACAAGTCGCTTATAAAAATTTTAAAGTTGGTTTAATAGTTAGTGTTGAATTAGGTTTTTTCTACAGATTGTTTGTAATGTGTTCAGTTTTATCCATACTATTCCGATGTATTGACCAATTAACAAATTTTAATTATAATGTATTAAATATGATAATAATATAAATTTTATTTTATATTATAATATGTGTGAAGAATACATTATTGAAATGGAGGGAGTGTAAATCAGCAATATGGTTAATTTGGCAGTATCGAAATTTATCCCATAAAATATCTTTTAAAAATTCATGAAATAGAAGACAATGATATTTTGGAAGTTCATAATTTAAAACAAAACTACAAAATCCCTTTCAAATGACAAGTACGTTACATATTATAAAATAATTAAGAAATTAGTAAAAATGTCATAATAGAAATTTAATTGATGGGTAGTTGAAACGTAACGAGTGTTTGCTTTTTCATTTGTTATGATCGATCTTTCATAATTAAGATATAGTAGGCGCAGAAATTAATTTCTTTTGTATTCCCAACTAGTAGGATGTTGACTGGCTAAACTAAAACAAACAAAAATATTTTAGAAAATTGAAAAAAAAAAAAATCAAATGATCTTTTCTTCTCTTACATTAACATGTTTTCTTAATTGTCCTCACAAAATATAATTATTTACCAAATTGTATAGTTTTCCGAAAATAATTTTATAAGCTTATCCAAAATAATTTCATAAATCTTCGTACTATCATGTGGCCAAAGCTAGGCTTCAACTGTTATTTTCATAATACTAGATATTTTTGTATTAAACAATTCTGGAAGCCATTTCAAAAAACGTTGACAAAGCTTTATAATTTCCAGAAATTTCTAAAATCAATCTTTACATGTAGAGATCACTTTCATGGTCATTTCTATTATAATATGGGATAGTATTTTGCTATTTTTTCTGTATAAACAACTTATTACTTTTGGAATTCACCCAATCTTGCCTAATCCTCCTTACCTAATTTAACTTTTTCGTTAGAACCGCAAATACATACTACTGTATTCATACTATATTTGTTTCCAAAAATAGATATAACCCAAAAATTATATATAAAAAGCCCATATTCCAATGAACAAAATTCTGAAAAGGATTTTTAAAGTAATTGTACTTATAATAAAACACCAAAAACTTATTATAAATATAGTAAAAAAATATTAACAGTGATAAAGATTTAAAGAAAAAAAAATTGCCCAAAGGCCTTTAATTTTCCTTGGGTCGGAGTTGGGTAGTCGTAGTCTAACCACATTCAGTAAGTTATGTCCCATATAAACTATTAAACGCATAAAAATCACGTATTATCCACATTAGCATTGTAGGTTTTTTAAGGCCCGGGGATGACTATGTGAAAGCCTCTAACTCAATGGAAATGATTAGTATTTTGCAGTTGGGGGTAACTGATCCCTGGCCTGGATACCAATAGGGCAACTCCTTCCCTCAAATAAAAACCACTAGAGGGAGACCACTTGGTTAGCATTTTAGTGTTTTCAACGATGTTTTTACTTTTTCGTTAATACTAGAGCACACATCCGTTCGAACCAAACGAATAATCGGTCCAGCCAACGACTGCCTCATCCAAGCTCCTAAAAAGTAGTCATTTACTCTGTATCCAAGTAGGTTCCCTTTTTCATTACATGAAACAAAAGAAGCTTTCGACAAACATTTTGTTAATGTTGCTAGCTTGGTTGTCACTTCGTTAAGCACTTGGTTTGAGGCTTTGAGCATTGAATGATATCCCATATTAGTCCTAGGCATAATATTCGGTACCGAAGAACCATACCGGAACCAAACCGATAAAAGCGGTATCGGGTAGGATTCGGGTTAAGCAGAATTACCGAATGGGCTAAGAGGCTTTGGTAAAATGGACTTCGGTCCGAGTTCAGTTTATAACTAAAGTATATTGGGCCACCCTTTTAGATCCGTTTAACCTAAAGGCCTAATAAAGACTTGACCCACTAAGCATCATACGACAGCTAACTCTATAGGCCTAAGTCACCTTACCCTATTGCGTTGGCGGCACCGCGCAGCTATCTCTTCTGTTCCCAATACAGAACCTTTCATCGAAGCTTGCTTTTCGTTTCGTCTTCTGCACGAGATGAAGCATGTTTTGTCTATCTGCAATCATTCAAGTAACATTTTCGATTCGTTTACTCTTGGTACCTTTCTTCCATTCCGAGAACAGAAGCGTTATATAAACCCCCTAATCCCCCATAGAAAGAACCATAAGTTTCAACCCTCCATCATCTCCTCCTTCACTAATCTCTACAATTAAATCACAGGTTCGTCCCAAGTCTTCCTAAATCATGTAATTGTATTATGTCTTAGGATGTTCTTAATAGCTTTTAGTTGGCAATTGATAGTTGGTTTTGGTTATAGTAACTTATAGTGACGAATTGATAGTGTAATACAATCATTTGATAGCTTTTAGACGAATTGATAAGTGTAATAAGAATTTGATAGCTTTTATTTGATAGTTTGTTAGGTAAAATATATTTGCTTGATCATACATGTGTCTATCTTAATTTTAAAACTGTCTCTGTGAACAATACTATGATCTTATTTGTGTTATGTTACGGTTTTTTAAGTCTTCTTCTATTTAATATGATCTTATTTGTGTTATGATCTTTGATGATCTTATATATGTTCTTCTCTTAGTTACTGATTTGTTCACTACAAGAAAATCGTGTATTCTTACCATCGGGAAAACGATATCGAACAATATCATAGCGTTTTAGTAAACGCTCTATCATCGCCCGCGATAATAGGTCCGAGACATTAGATAGCACTTTACAACATGCTATTTTGTCTTCATCAAATATAACATTTTTTCTATGCAATCATACATTCAATAATAGCAATTGTAATTTGCTGTTAAATGTAATACTAAATTTTATTGAATTACAATTTTTTGGGATATTTTTTTGGTTTTTGGATTATTTGAAAAATTCAACGAGAAACATGCCATAATTTTATAAAAATTAATATTTTATTTTATATATATATGAAAGAGGAATACAAAATATCTATATTACAAAGTAAAAATACATAATTAAAAATAAGTTCAAACAACTCTTGTATATTAAACTTGTGAATTTTCCACACTCTTGAAACTTCTTTGATATCATAACTTAATCAGCTTCAGCTTCAACCTGCAACAAAATAACACAAACACATGAAGAGCAAAGAAGCATTAATAATCTAAGTTTACAGAAAATGATATAGCAAAGTGATATATGCTTTTAGAAAGCATGTTTTGAGTACCTCCGGTGAGTTGAGTCTTGAGTTCTTTAAGCCGCCTACTGCCCCATAACCTTATGAACACATCAAAAATTAAAGAGTTAGAAGATACAAGAGACTAAGTCAAATATACACGAACACGTACCATTAACCAGCCTTACAATTCAATCACTGCTCAACAAATAAGAGAACAAAAGTTCTCCAGCTCCACTCAACACGTCTTCTTAGTCAAAATCATCTTATGAGTCCTAATCTACCATATTGCTATAACGAAACATAAAACCCACAACAAATTATAGAATTATTGAGAGCTAATAAACAAGATTAGGGTTGAAATTAAACTTCCCTTGCTTCTCATCTAAAGATCAACTTTAGCCCCTTTTTATTCAGAACAAAATCTCCATTGAAACCCAGAAAAAAAAGTGGTTCAAGACTTCAAGTCCCGTTTACTTTTATCTGCAATTCGATAAACAAAAAAGGAGAGTATAATTAGAAGTTATGAATCAAAGAATCAAGCAGATAACATCCTTGTGCAACAAACAAATCAGATCTACAAGTCAAAACCATTAATCACAACTGGAGCTGCAAAGACCACAACATAATCTCACTGAACCTAACCACATAAAAAACCTTTCTCAATGTACTTCTTGAAATCAATCCCACACTCGGAAGAAACGACAGACTTGTACGAAGATCTCTAGATCTGCAAGCGAGACCTTCCAATCTGATTTCAAAAGACCAAACACATATCTAAGCGACNATCTATATTACAAAGTAAAAATACATAATTAAAAATAAGTTCAAACAACTCTTGTATATTAAACTTGTGAATTTTCCACACTCTTGAAACTTCTTTGATATCATAACTTAATCAGCTTCAGCTTCAACCTGCAACAAAATAACACAAACACATGAAGAGCAAAGAAGCATTAATAATCTAAGTTTACAGAAAATGATATAGCAAAGTGATATATGCTTTTAGAAAGCATGTTTTGAGTACCTCCGGTGAGTTGAGTCTTGAGTTCTTTAAGCCGCCTACTGCCCCATAACCTTATGAACACATCAAAAATTAAAGAGTTAGAAGATACAAGAGACTAAGTCAAATATACACGAACACGTACCATTAACCAGCCTTACAATTCAATCACTGCTCAACAAATAAGAGAACAAAAGTTCTCCAGCTCCACTCAACACGTCTTCTTAGTCAAAATCATCTTATGAGTCCTAATCTACCATATTGCTATAACGAAACATAAAACCCACAACAAATTATAGAATTATTGAGAGCTAATAAACAAGATTAGGGTTGAAATTAAACTTCCCTTGCTTCTCATCTAAAGATCAACTTTAGCCCCTTTTTATTCAGAACAAAATCTCCATTGAAACCCAGAAAAAAAAGTGGTTCAAGACTTCAAGTCCCGTTTACTTTTATCTGCAATTCGATAAACAAAAAAGGAGAGTATAATTAGAAGTTATGAATCAAAGAATCAAGCAGATAACATCCTTGTGCAACAAACAAATCAGATCTACAAGTCAAAACCATTAATCACAACTGGAGCTGCAAAGACCACAACATAATCTCACTGAACCTAACCACATAAAAAACCTTTCTCAATGTACTTCTTGAAATCAATCCCACACTCGGAAGAAACGACAGACTTGTACGAAGATCTCTAGATCTGCAAGCGAGACCTTCCAATCTGATTTCAAAAGACCAAACACATATCTAAGCGACTAAAGTGAAACGAAGATATGCAAGTATGTAATTACCTTAGATTTCACAATACATATGAAATAAAACGAACAGATCTAGCAGAGACAAAGAGAGATCTATACGATGGTGGGTAGGGTTTCGAGTCCCAATCTCTCTTTCTTTGACGGTGGCTAGGGATCGATTTCAAAAGGAAGAGGGAGAGGGAGAGAAACAACATGATAAAAATATGGATTTACTGAAGAAGGCGTAACTAGGGTTTTGTTATATGGAGAAGAGGAAGATTATTCATCTGGTTTTAAATCTGCATAAGGATTTCATCGGATGAGAATCCTGGTTCTAAATCTGGGGATTTGATAAGAAAAAAGTAAACGAGTGGGAGAAAAAGCTTGAGAATAGTACGAAAAAGCTTGAGAAGTGAAACAATGGAGTTAGAGGGAGAATGAAAATTTGTTAGCGGCTCTATTTTTTTGCTAACAGTAGGTATTTAGCAAAAATCAACTTTTTTCTTTTTTTTTTCTCTCCCTAGACGTGAGTTCGCCCTAGCCGCCGAGGAAACCAAATTCTGATCTCCGCCTACCCTCTCCGGTAGCTGGCGCTCCTCGCTGGTGCTGTGAGAGGGTCCCTTTGTTTCTTATGCTTAGTTTTGTCTTTTGTCTCCGATTCAACTAGATCCGGTTTGGTTTGGTGAAGAATTTGGCTTGTCTGGTTTCTTCTTTGATCTGCTATATTTGGTAATCGACTTAGTTTGTTTTTTGCTGGGTTTGTTTTGTTAAGTCTTAGGTGCAGGGGTTTTGTCCATCATTTGTGAATTCGTTTGGCTTACTTTGAGGCCTGATTTTGGGTGTCGTGGATGCGGTCGGAGTGGCCAGATTAATGGATTTTGTGGGTCTAGCGAAAAAGTTGGATCCGGATCTGTTTGATCGACGGTGTGGCTCTAAGAATAATGACAATGTGTTTGCTGGATCCGGTCCTTGATCTTGTAGCCGCTCATGTGATCATCATTCTAAGCCGTCATTGTGTAGTGGTTGTTGGATTTTAGCACCTGTCCGTCCAGCCTGTGCACCTCCTTTCGCTCTTTGTCTCCTCATCTCAGCCATCGAATTCTTTGGGTTGTTTCCTTTCTAAGCAGAAGTTTCGTTTTGGTTGTATGTTGTGATAGTCCTCTTAGTTCGCAGTTGTTTCTTCTCCTTGGTGTTGCTCGCTGTGTTTGATAATTGCCTAGATTTGTCGTTCTCGGTTGTGAGATTGATGTTAATTGGGGGGTTAAGCCTCTCTCCTTGTCTCTACTTCCTGATCTGTTTAGATAGGATAGTTTTTTGAAGGGCTCTAACTAGACGTTAATGGGTAATTGGTGCTTTGGTCGTCGTCGTCGTATCCGGAAGTGTGTTCTTTGTGACAGCAAGAGGTTCTCTTAACTCAGTTGTCTTGCTTGCCGGGTTATGAAGTCCTTGGTTCTTGGTTCAGAGAGATCAGCTCTCATTGTGATAGGAGGTGGTTGATGTTGCTTTTGGGTTGGTCGCGGGCACCCTTGGTAAATCTCAATCGCAGATGCTTCAGAAGAAGAGGTTCTTTGCTTCTAGGTTCTTTTGCTTCTCTAAAGATTTTAGCTTGGTTTCTTCTGTTCTTAGTAAAGGGTTTGCTGTCTTGCGATTTGGGTTTAAATTTTCTGTTTTGTTGTATTATCTTTAGTTTCCCTTGTTTTGGGTTTAGTTTCCGGAGAAATCTCCTTTTCTTCCGGCCTTAGACTCTAGGGACATAAACTTCGTCCGCTGGCTTAAGTTTCCCTCTTTTGGGCGTTGTATTTCAGCATGGTTCCACAACAAGTTTCAATAATAAAAATTCAGATGACAAAAAAAAAAGGTATTTAGCAAAAAAAATAGATTTATTTTTCCGCCTCAAGTATACATAGCGTTTTAAAAATACCAATGCTATGTATACTACAATTAAAAAAAATATTATTAAAAATAAAATATTATCATTGAAACATAGCGTTTATATTTTAACAAACGCTATCTAAAACTAAAGGGTATATCAACTATAGCAAAAAGACAAAAAACGCTATATTGTAGTGCTATCAATACTCTAATTTCTTGTAGTGGTTTCTTTTATGTGTGTGTTCAGATGGGTTCTTCATGCTTTCCAGATGAAGACATATTCGAAGAAGAGATGAATCATGAAGAAGAGCAAGACATTGACAGTACTGGACAACAAGCTGCTGCAACTACAGAAGTTCTTGAAACTCCTGATTGTGCTGGAAAGAGGAAGGACATTCCAGAACCAAGTGCAGCTAATGAAAAGCCAGCTAAAGAGCTCAAAGTCATCCTTCCAAGATCTCCTGTTTGGGACCACTTCACAGGGAATAAAGAAGATAGAAACGAGTGTATCTGCCACTACTGCAAGAAGGAATATTGCTGCAAGTCTAAGTCAAGGACTTCTAATTTGACAAAGCATATGGCAACCTGCAAATAGTACCAAGCCTATAAGGAAAACAAGTTTCAACAAGTGATCAAAGACAATGGAACCGTGCAAGCTGGAAAGATAAGTGAGTCAATATTCAGAGAGGCAACAAATGAGATGCTCGTGTTAGGGAAGTTGCCACTGTCTTTTGTGGACATTGTTGCTTGGAGACACTTCTCCTCACGTGCCAACCTCTACCGGCCTCATTCAAGGAGAACAGCAAGCAGAGACATAGTGCAGATGTATGTGAAGAAGAAAGCTCTGCTGAAGAACTAGATTAATTCAAACAAGCAAAGGGTGTCCCTAACTACAGACATATGGGTTGCTCCAAATACAGGTTTGTTCACTCTTTCTTTCTTATTTCATTGATTGATTTTTTAATTATAACTCATATCTGATTATTATTTTATATGTACATTATGTAAAACAGGTGCAAGCTACATGGTGATCACAACTCACTTCATTGATGCATTTTGGCTGCTGAAGAAACTGATCATAGGCTTCAAGTATGTCTCATATCACAAAGCATCAACAATTGCAACTACTCTTATAGATTTTCTGGCTGAATGGGGGATTCAGAAGGTGTTTTGTGTCACTGTCGACAATGCAAAAACCAACACTTTGGCTCTGAAGAGGTTTCAAAGAGAGTTCAGCTTGGTTAGCAATGAAGCATTTGTCTTGGATGGAGACTACATGCATGTCAGATGCAATGCTCACATCATCAACTTGATTGTGAGAGATGGTTTACAAGAGCTAGGAAATAATGTGGAGGCTATACGCAATGGTGTATCATATGTTAGGCAGAAGTCATTTAAGCTGAGGGTTGATTCAGGGAAGCTTAAAAGAGGAAGTCTCATATTTGATGTGAAGACCAGATGGAATTCAACATATACAATGTTGACGAATGCCCTAAAGTACAGAGTTGATTTTGACGAGATGCTTCTAGAAGATAGGTTGTCCCACGACTACTTTCTAGAATTAGACAATGGGAACAAACGTGTTGGACCTCCTGAATCAAATGACTGTAATGCAATTGAAAGGTAATCTATCTTTATACTAATATGTTTATTGCACTAAACCAATGTTTACACTTATTTACACTCTCATGTTTCTGTCATAGTTTGGTGAAGTTTCTAGTGATTTTCTACAACTCCACTTTGGTTGCCTCTGCTTCCACCAACTTGAATGCGCATAAGTGTTATGGTGAAATTGTTAAAATAGAGAGGAACCTCTCATTTCTGAGTAATAGCAAAGATGACGAATTAAAGAACAAAACTGATGAAATGTTGAAGAAGTTTGTGAAGTACTGGGATGGAATGAAGAATATCAACAAGATGTTGATCATTGCAACTGTGTTTGATCCAACAAAGAAGATTAAGTTTGCCAAGATGTGTTTTGAGAAACTGTATGGTGAAGATATTGTTGACTCCAAGGATATGTATGATTCAGTTTTCTACGTCGTCGACTCAATGTATAAGGAGTATGCTGCTCTTTACAGCCATACAAATGGTGCATCTTCTCATATTACCAGGGCTAAACAACATCAATCAACTGTGATTCCTGAGAAGATGGATTTGGTTGATGATTTGGGTTATGAGAGAATGGATATAGCTTATAAAGAGATGGTAGCTGACAAAGCAGATGAAGAAGTAAGGCGTGAGTTAGAGATTTATCTCACATATCCTATTGAGAATCCAAAGCATATTAGGGGTGCAGAATTTGATGTGTTGTCTTGGTGAAGAGTGAATTCCTTCAAGTATCATGTCTTGGCTGAGATGGCTAAAGATGTACTTGCTATGCAAGTTTCATATGTTGCATCAGAGAGTGCTTTTAGCACTAGTGGTCGAATTTTAGACCCTCATAGGTCCTGTCTGACTCATTACATGATTGAGGACCTCATGTGTACTGAGCAATGGATGAGGCAAGATATCAAGAGTGGTGCTGACCCGACAGTGATCACAAGTGCTCAACTGCTCTCAGAGTTTGAAATGTTTGATCAGCTTGAGAAAGGTAATCTTTAACAAATTTTGATATTCATAAATGATAATACTTTGTTTTATAATTCTGTTTCTAACTTAATTTTAACACTGTTTTGCAAAGTTTGGTATTGGAGATGAAAATAATCTTGAGGCTTAGTTATTCTCATAAAAGAAAAGGTAATCAATCTCCTCTATTTGTTAGTGTTCAATAAGTTTTCTCTGGTTTGATATTTGTACCCGATTTAATACTAGTTCTGTTGTTTGATGTTTTGAAGGTATCTATCTTTGTATTGGTCTTCTTATGTGGTGTTTTTTAAGGCATGGATTACGGCAATAGTAAAGGTATATTGAAACTTAATGTCTTTAGGTGTATTAGTCTGTTTATTACTCTCATTGAGACTTTGTCTGTTACTTGGCTGAATCATTCAAGTTTCATTTGTTTCCCAGGGGCATGGAGCAGCAAGAACCTTTTTGTTAGTGTGGATGCTTCTTCATTGTTCCCAATTTTCATCGGCTATTTGAACTTGTGCTATCTTTTGTTTTAAGTTGGTTGTGAGTTTATTGAACTTAATGTTATGGTATTTGGTTGTGTTATGGTGAAACTTAATGTTATGGTTTTAGTTTATGGTTTAATCGGTTATTTTGGTTTTTTACATGGGTATTTATAATTTTAATCGGTTATCTCGGGTTTTAGTCGGTTATTTGATTACTTTGGTTACTGAAACTAACAGAACCGGTTATAACCCGGAAAAATTTCGGGTTATTTCGGATTTTGTAATAGAGTAGAAAACCGCTCCGAACCCGGCCATTTACTAACCGTACCGAACCAAATTTTTTGTAAATTACCGAATGGGATCTATAGGTCTTTTATACCGATTTACCCAAAAACCCGATTGGATAGAACCGAAACCCGATTAGGTACCCGATTGCCCAGGAATATCCCATATAATAGTCAACTAGGTACCGATCCGCACTATGTGCGGGATAAATTGATTTAAATAAAATATTATGAATAAAATTATTATTTGAGATTTAAGATTTGTTTGTGTAAAACAAAATATGTAAGTAAATTTTTTTTCGTTTATTCAAATACGTTTCACCCGTGGAATATTTGAACTTGGAAAAGAGTTTTAAGGTGGTGTAGAAAGTTTTGATGTCTTTTTGTGTTTCTAAAAATTAAATTCATATAATTTATGTTTCACATTATTATCAATGTCGCTGTACCATTAAATAGATAAAACAATATTTTAAAACTAATAGATTTAATTTAAACTAATTCTAAGTTTAAAAATGCAATGAGAAAAATGATAATAGTGATAAATAAATGAATAATTTTTTTTCTTGTTTGTGAAATGTAATTTACTTTTAATAAGTAAATAGGTTATAAAAATGATAATTAAATACTTTTTTTATTTAATAGTTGATTAAATCTTTCATTTTTTAAAATTAATAAAAAAAGCATTAGCTCATAATATTTAAATGACATATTTATGTAAATAACAATGAGAAGTAAAAGCATTTATTAGAAAGGTACATGAACTCTATGACCACAACAACTCAGCTTTTTTTTAGTGCTTCTTTGTTAATATATAGGGGATAAATCAATCAGTTTTGGAACTTTGGCCTAAAATTACATTTCACATTTTTCTTTGACATTTGACAAAGGAGTTAATAGAAAAACATTGTATTTTAGAATGGTAAGACTTAACAAAAAAAAGAAAAAAATCGATTGATACAAAATATTGTTAATTTTGATAAGTGAAAAAAAAAAAAAAAAAAAAAAAAAAAAAAAAAAAAAAAAAAAAAAAAAAAAAAAAAAAAAAAAAAA
>NC_025690.1:8911833-8948408 GCF_000633955.1 Camelina sativa | reverse complement strand
GGCGCCAGGATCTGCTGTTTCTGCGTCTTCGTATTCAGATAAAAGATCCATAAACTCATTGAGTAGACGCTGCACTTTTCTGTTTGACGCCATTGCAGGGAGAATATCGTTTCTCAAAAGTTTACGCTTCTTCACCCCCTGGAAATTAAAATCAAGTTTTGGAGTATTCTAATTGGAAATAGGTTAGACCTTGATCAAGAAAAAGTAATTACCAGAACATAAGGATCCCAAGACAAGTTTTTGTCTGAAGATGCTGCTTCAGCCATACCAGTTGGAGGTCCAAGAAAGCTCTCGCAGACTTCTCTTAATCTAGACTCGTCTGCCTCTCTGCAGAAAAAGACACTGACCGTAAGTATGTGCAGTATGATAGAGTTGAAAAAGACGCAGACATAGAACTTTATTGTCACGACAAAAAACGACACAGAATCTGAAATTGAGAATATATTTTCTCCTCGGTATAAAATGTTTAAGCTCTCACAAAGCCAATAAACCTCCAAAGATCCCTCTAACTTGGATGAGTTTTGTAAATGAGAGACCTAATCCTTATTTATACTAAAATGTATCGACATCTGAACTGAAAGATTTTATACGAGAAAAGGGCACATACCTTGTTAAAAACCTCACATAGGCGAGGAGACACTGACGGTATTCATTAGGGGACTCAAGTGCAAGGGAAGAGGCAAGTTGAGATTCCAAATGTGCACGTGTTTGCATTCCGTCATCAGTTATCCTGTAAAATGAAATAAGCGTCTTTAAGGACTTGGAATAGGTGGTCCATCTCAGGGCCAACATCGAAGGAATGGAAGAAAAGCCCAACCTGTTCCACCCTGGCTTTCTAGCCATGTACTTTCTGACATCAACCTGCAAACCAGCAAGCTCGCCGCATGGAGCTGAGCCCAAATTCCAGGAGCTACTGAAATTTGAGGCCGGGAAGCAGTCATCAGCCACTCTCAGCCAGCACAATAAACTCGTGTCGAAGAGGAATGCATGACGTGTGGCTAGAACAACAAGTGGTGAACCAGATTTGGATAATTTCACAGATATCACCTTTATCGTTCCTGCACAATCGTAACAATGTGTCAACAGAGCTTGTCGCATCACACAGGGTTAAATTTTTTAACAGATTCCACTAGGTAAGTAAAACAGTCCAAACCAATAAGCTATCTTCATATATTGCTATAAGACATAACATCTCATTCAAAAACCAAGTTAGTATCTCCACTACCAAGTCACCCACGAGATCAAATTAGTAAATACTAGTTTTCATTCTTTTAACTGGATTGCCCATCCCATCCATTTCAAAATATAGTATGGTGCCTCAAGAGACATGTTTTGGACGATGGGGAGCCAGAAATGTATTCTAGAATTGGAGCATACCTTTTCCTGTGGAAGATAAATTGACATCGGAAGAGACCAAAGAAGATAGAGAGTCATGGAGAACGCATTTTCTTTTGAATAGATCCCATACATATAGAGATCCTTTTCTTGTCACAAGCAACAGTTTCCAGCTATCGTCGCAATCAATAAATGTTGCGGCAGACCCCATCATCATTGTAGGCATAGCACGCCTTCCACACTTAGTGTACACCTTTAAAAAAAATTAAAAAAGAGAGTATACATGTTACCACATATTATCCCGAGAACCACATCGCATTCAGGTTATATATGTCGCTAAGAAATTCCTTCACCAAGAGTTTACTATACTCAAAGCCTCAAATCTTGAACTAAGCATTTTCTAAGTGGATCAGGTCCCGAAAGAAATATTACTATTGATGTAAAATTTAGTGACTCAGAATATCAACACCAAGAGGGAGTGCTGCTATAAAATCCAACTTATAAATGAGGGTGTTTGAATAGGAATGATATCAAATGCCGAAAGCGGAAAGTACCATGAGGTCTACTCTGATCAACGGAGTTTCTTCGTAAATATAAAATGTAGCAAAAATATTACTCTTACCTGGAGGCTTCCGTCTTCGCATCCAACAGCCCAAAAATTTGGATTTCCAGCCAAAACAGTGACTCTCCCCATAATCCGATCAGACCAAAGAGTTTCGCCTGATTTTTTGCAAATAATTTCAGTTTCCTTGACCATAGAAGTACTTACTGCACCAACAGTGTCCAAAGCATGCTCCCTTGGAAAAGCTTCTAAGCAAACAGGTGGTGCAGCTTTCCCTTCTTTCCAATCAAACACCCTTATCAACAGATCTGTGCTAGAAGATTCTTTTATACCTACGGATTGCTCAACATTTAAAACTCCATCGTTACCAGAGGTTCCAGGAACCTTATCAATCACAAGACTCTCAGTTACGGTAGTACGAGCTGTAATCCTTGAACGCTCTTTAAGATCAGGATTCCTGCACACTATTTCTTTCACAGATGAATCCCTATTGCTAATCTCCACAGGAAAATCTCCATTATCTCCCATACCAGGAGCAGCAGTGATAGCAGGCAGAAAATTTTGAGCTTGCCCAATCCCATTAACCGCGATATTATTCTCCTGTTGGGGAACTCCAACAGCTTCAGGAATGATCCTCTTTCTTCCGTCAGGCCTTCTATACACTTTTTGATTCACAGGACTAGATACCCTATTTAAGATAGATGCTTTATTTAATGTGTCACCCGTAGTAGCATCTGCTGTCTTATCCCGATCATCGACTGGCGACTTACGCCTCTTTGCAGTAATCTCGACACTAGCAGATGGTTTTGCGGTAACCTGATTTTGTTGAACATCCGATGCCGACCTCTTAGTACCTGTTTGCTTTGTCAAGGCAGTTTCAAGTAATAACTGGGCTGGGCACTCAACTAAGTTTGCTTGCCGGCCTCTGACATCTCCATATCGACTTTTCTTCAATTCTTCGAGTTCAGTATCGGTCAGCCTGACGCCTAGTTCTTTTGGATCAAAGTGAATCATCGCGACTGTTCCATCCAAGGAACATGCGAAAAGTGAATATCCATCAGGACTCCTGTAATTTCCGAAGGTTAAATATATCATTTAAAAGATCAATGTACTTTTGAGACACAAACAAAAACCTATTATGAAGACATAACTGCAAATCATGAAATCCCTGGATATGCAGATTTCTGAACCAAAAAGGGCAAACTTTACCATGATAGATCGACAACACTTTGCCCAAAGAAATGCTTCGCGACGAAAAGAGGACGCGCACTTCCAGTTGTCCATACAGTTACAGTACGGTCTTGACTTCCTATTGCAATAACATTGTATGACTGCAAANTTCCAATCAAACACCCTTATCAACAGATCTGTGCTAGAAGATTCTTTTATACCTACGGATTGCTCAACATTTAAAACTCCATCGTTACCAGAGGTTCCAGGAACCTTATCAATCACAAGACTCTCAGTTACGGTAGTACGAGCTGTAATCCTTGAACGCTCTTTAAGATCAGGATTCCTGCACACTATTTCTTTCACAGATGAATCCCTATTGCTAATCTCCACAGGAAAATCTCCATTATCTCCCATACCAGGAGCAGCAGTGATAGCAGGCAGAAAATTTTGAGCTTGCCCAATCCCATTAACCGCGATATTATTCTCCTGTTGGGGAACTCCAACAGCTTCAGGAATGATCCTCTTTCTTCCGTCGGGCCTTCTATACACTTTTTGATTCACAGGACTAGATACCCTATTTAAGATAGATGCTTTATTTAATGTGTCACCCGTAGTAGCATCTGCTGTCTTATCCCGATCATCGACTGGCGACTTACGCCTCTTTGCAGTAATCTCGACACTAGCAGATGGTTTTGCGGTAACCTGATTTTGTTGAACATCCGATGCCGACCTCTTAGTACCTGTTTGCTTTGTCAAGGCAGTTTCAAGTAATAACTGGGCTGGGCACTCAACTAAGTTTGCTTGCCGGCCTCTGACATCTCCATATCGACTTTTCTTCAATTCTTCGAGTTCAGTATCGGTCAGCCTGACGCCTAGTTCTTTTGGATCAAAGTGAATCATCGCGACTGTTCCATCCAAGGAACATGCGAAAAGTGAATATCCATCAGGACTCCTGTAATTTCCGAAGGTTAAATATATCATTTAAAAGATCAATGTACTTTTGAGACACAAACAAAAACCTATTATGAAGACATAACTGCAAATCATGAAATCCCTGGATATGCAGATTTCTGAACCAAAAAGGGCAAACTTTACCATGATAGATCGACAACACTTTGCCCAAAGAAATGCTTCGCGACGAAAAGAGGACGCGCACTTCCAGTTGTCCATACAGTTACAGTACGGTCTTGACTTCCTATTGCAATAACATTGTATGACTGCAAATCTTTCCCCCCTGACTTTGATGTTCCATTGCTCCACCCAACTCGTTTAGTATCCTGGGTACTAGAGGGGGATCTTTTAAACATTGAATTATTGAACTTAACAACAATGATTGGAGCACTATGACCTAAGAAGTCATATGCTACAGACCATTCCCCTCTTTCTAACACAGGAGCAGAATGCTTCGGCTTCTGAAACCCATGAGTGGTAGTAAGGAAGTGGCCACAAGGGGACCATCCAAGTCGCCTGAAAAATGTTGATCCAAGCTAGAAAAAATATATATATATCAGATCCTATTAGCAGTAAACGTCCTAGGAGAACAGGGAAGCAAAAACTTTCACATAACAGAGTTGGAAACACTAATCAAATTCTTTATACAATCATTTCTTTTATGTTAAAACATTCTAACAGAATAGCTAAAACAAATATCGCATACCGATTTTGCCCAGTGACCATCTGTTCTGTGAGCCATGCCCCAGTCGCTTGTTCGCCATATTATCACAGTTTTGTCATCCGATTGGCTAGCAATAAATGACCCTATTGGATCCCAGGTTACGCCTTTGACCAAGCTCAAGTGACCCCTGAGAACAGTAGTACACATACCAGTGCGCATATTCCATATATGAACTGTATTGTCCAGACTCCCACTAGCCAGCATCGAATCATCTGGAGACCAATTAAGATCCACCTACTTCAAGGATAATTACAAAAAAAATACCTCAGTTATTACATAATCACTGAAATGACCACTGAAGATAATAAAGAAAAGCAAAATGGCGTTTACCACATCGGCAGAGTGGCCCCTTAAAGTCATAACAGCTTTCCAGTTCTCAACATCGGGGGCTTCTCCACTACCAAACTCAGTGGTGCCTGAACCAGGCTTCCTCTCATGAATTTGAATCACCTGATCATCAGAACCAGATGCCACGTACCTACTGTGCTTAGCCCACCTAACACAATTGACTGAACCAAAGTGGTCACGAAGAGTTGCGAGAAGCCTCTCTTTTGTATCTATGTTTTGCAAATCCTTGTCAACAGACTTCATGTTCCATATGCGGACCTATATTGATATTAACAGACTACGATTACTAAAACTACCAAGCACAATTAAGAGAAAGGTTCAGCTATGCATCCACTCACTAATCAATTACAACCATGTAAGCAAAAACAGTATCGAGTATCCAACAGATGTATTCCTTTATCCCATATTTAAACAGCTTAAAAACCACTTCCTAACTTATGAAAGCAATACTCTCAACTAAAAATCTCCTCTGTTCCATTCAATGAGGGAAAAGGATAAACAGACCAATGCCAGTGACATGGGCACAAATGAAACAAAGCCTACAATCTTCATCAAGCCAAGAAGAACACAAGCACTGGCATAACAAACCACAGTTTGTACTTAATTTCAAGTAATCAACATCCAAAATGCATAGTGTCTAATAGACAAACATTCTCAAAGCTCAAAAGAAAGCAGCAGTACTAAATCCAAACAAGAAACATAGATTAAAGAACTGCACATGTACATACATACTAAGCCGTGAAAGAACCAGCCTTAAGAAATTTAGCTCTAAGAAGCAGTTGCACCAATCTAACAGAAAAGGTGCATCTAAATCCCAATTCAAACAAGCTACCAAACTAGGTGCAAACCCTCACCAATCAATAACGAAACCACAGAGCAGTTAGCAAACCAAAAGCAATAGAAGAAGAAGAAGAGAGAAACAAAACCTTGTGGTCACCACCGCCTGTAGCAAACCTTTCACCATTAGGCTGAACATCAATAGAAAATATCTGTAACCCTTCATGTTTAACCCAAACAGGTTTCTCCGCAATCATCTCTTCTCTTCTCAATTCGAAAAACTAAACAGAAATCGAAAAAATCAGAAAAATCCCATCGAGATCACAAAACAAAGCTCAGGGAAGTTTACTAAAGGACTCGGCAAAAACAGTTCTGAACAATACGAAGAAGACGAATTCATTGACGAAACCAAAACAAAAAACCCAGAAAGAAGATACCCTAGGAACTGGAGAATGAAGTCAATTTCGAGGTTAATTTTTTCTTTCTTCCTCCGGTAAATTTTTTTTCTTTAGAGAGGAAAAAAAAACCCTAATTTTTCGTGGTTAGAGCAGAGACAAAGTAGAAAAAAACCTAAAACAATTGGGGCTAAATGTGACAAAATTTGGAAGACAAAGTTTGTGTGTTTGTGTGTTTGTGTATAATAAAAACTGGATGATATGTGTGAGACAGCGAGAGAATAAAAACCCTACCTTTGGAGAAAAGAGGCTATTCGACTTCTTCTTGTAAGATTCTCGATTTAATAAGTTTTTTTTTTTTCAATCTAAATTACAATTTGTTTGGTATAAGTTTATCGAACTCAAAAGAAAAAAAGATCTTTTTAAGGATAATTAGTGGTAATGCAACTACTACTACTACCAATGTAGATGTTTGGCAAATGGCTTTAAGTATCTTGATTTTGGATTACTTCTTCTCGCAAACGAACCAATGCTCCTTGTTGTGACCACTGGGGTGGTGCTTAGTTTCTCGAATCATATATAGTCTCATGCTCATACACAACTAAGCTAATAGCAATGCTCGACATGTACAATTCTGGACCCTTGTTCACGGGCACACATACTTTGAGGCTCAGCTAATCTTGGTCACCAATTTTCTCGAGTCCATTACCACGACCATCTGGCCCACGAATAATTATGCTCACCATAATTTTATAGGGTATGCCGGTCACATAATTTAGGGCTTTAAGACCAAAAAATATATTCTTTTGGCCATCTTTACTAAATATGTACTGTGTGGGAGAGTGTAGAATACTTGACATAAAAAATAAAAAATAAACATTAAGGGTTTTCAAAATAAATTTACTTTTAAAAAAATTTGGGCCCAAATCAAGTAAAAAATGTGAAAATTTTAAATTTTCCGCCTCTTTTTAAGACTTTTAATATTAATCTCAAAAAAAAAATTGGACTTTTTGGACTAATTTAATTAATTATTTTTAAATAGGCCTCTGTAGAAGATTAATTTTTAGAATTGACCAAAAGTCACCATGGACAGTCACACTTCTATCTACCTTGAGCTGGACATGTTTACACCCAAAGAAACCATCAATTTAAATTATTTATTTAAAAAAATTGGTAAAAAAAAAGTCATTATTGAAAATATGTAACTTGAGTTATTGATTAATCGCTCATCTTGTTCTTGGACAAAGATAATTTAGGTCATCTTGTTCTTGAACAAATTATAAATTAATTAGATAAAATTTAATTAATTAAAATTTTGAAAACTAAATAAATTAAAAATTATTATTTAAAATACATTAATCTATAATTTAGTCTCGCGGTACACCCGTAGGTGAAAACCTAGTTTATTAACATATTTGCAAGATTTTATCATGAAGTTGGCATTTTGAAAGTGGAAAGGGTTTGGAGTTAACTATGTCTTTTTTTTTTTGTGCAAAGGAGTTAACTATGTCTTGATACTTAAAACTAGTGTTCTCAATTGATAAGTAAGCTTTAAGGTCAGGGCCGGATTAGCCTAAGTGAATTGCCATGAGAGAAGGCCAAATGGAGCACTAATTTTACACACTCCTTTTTACAGTTTTTCTAGACATAGCAAAAAATATCAAGATGAATACTGATTTGAGTGGATTTTTATACAAAAACAGCAAAAAATAAAAATATTAACAAACAATTTTGTAAATTGTCCTTTCTTTCTCCGGCTCCCTCCCTCTATCCTTCAAAGCAGCTCCGAATATTCCAATGATCCCTAAAGTATTCTATTTTAAAAGTTGATAATCAAACCAATAAGAGAAACCCAATCTTTGTTGTATAAAAAAAAATAATACTTATTCAACAGTACTATATAATTATAATAATGATTCACTAATAATTCCAGCTAGCTCCCTTTCTCCCTAGTCTTAATGCTTTAACATATTAATCCTCCTTTCTTCGTTTCTCTTCTTCGCGAGGTCAACACCAACAATGGCGGATCATCAAGGAAGAATCAAACTTCGAGATGGTAGATACTTGGCTTACAAGGAAAGAGGTGTCCCCAAGGATGATGCAAAGTTCACCATCGTTCTTGTTCATGGATTTGGTAGCTCCAAAGATATGAACTTCAATGTCTCACAAGTATACACTGATCCTCTTGATTCCTATGTTTTTTTTAATCTGAGTCATTTTTTTGGAATTACTTCTAAGTTCTAATCACATAGATCCAAAACTATATGCTTCAAATTCTGACAATTCAGCATCTTCGGATTCCAGTCCATTACAAGATTCAAGAAACTGACTTCTAGAGATCACCTATGATTTTTTTTCCTTGTGCTCTTTAATGTGGAATGTTTTTGTGTAAATATTAAGTTAGAAAATGAGATTTTATTAGACAGTAGCTGGTTGGAAGACTAATGAGGCTTGTTTTAGTTATAATCTCAGGAGCTTGTGAATGAAGTTGGGATATCCTTTGTGTTATACGATCGAGCTGGTTACGGAGAAAGCGACCCAAATCCGAAACGTTCGTTGAAGAGCGAAGCCTACGATGTCGAAGAACTGGCGGATCGGTTAAAGATCGGATCCAGGTTTTATTTGATCGGAATCTCAATGGGTTCGTACATTGTTTGGAGTTGCCTTAAACACATTCCTCAAAGGTAAACACAACTAATATGTCGACTAAATAAATTTACTTCAAAGTCAATCTTCCAAGTACACACACATGTTGTAAAAATATTTCCTTCAAGATTGGCCAAATTTGTCAGAGAATTTTAACACGTTCAAAATCATACTGAAGGATCAATTTTTGTTTTAAAACTTTTGGACAAAAATCTCATAACAATAACTGATGCTTTATATTTAAACCTTCACTATAGTCTAGTCTATAGCACGTGCACAGCTGTTTTATTCTTCTTCCTTGTCGCAACAATAATTGTACCCAACTAACACAGTCTATGCTTAGTCCTGCCTGTTTTAGTTTGCTTTTTTTTAATATATATATTATATCTCATTATATAAAAAAAAAAACTTGTTGTTCAGGATGGTTGGTTGGATCTAATTAATTTTGATTTGATTCGGTTTCAATTAATTTAGACCTTATGAGTAGTGTCAATTTCTTGGATTCGAACTCATTGATCCACATTATGCTGTTATCGAATGAATTTGACAAAAATAGTAACACAAATTACAAATGTAAGAATAATGTGTTTGTTATATTAGTTACGATCAAATTTATGGATTGTTCACAAATAAATGAAACTGAACAGGCTAGCAGGAGTGGCAATGGTGGCTCCGGTGGTGAATTATAGATGGCCGTCGATTCCAAAGAGTCTGATGCAAAAAGACTACAGAAGAGAAGTGGCGAAATGGTCACTTTGGATCGCAAAGTATTTTCCGGGACTTCTACATTGGTTAGTGACTCAGAACATGTTCTCTACAACTTCGATGCTAGAGAAAAACCCTGTTTACTTCAATGACCAAGACATCGAAGTCCTCAAGCACACTAAAGGCTTCCCAATGCTCACGAAGGTTACTATTATTACTCTTTTCTTGAAGCTTTTTTCGATATAGTTCATTAATTTCTAAATTATTGTCTAACTTCTAAGTTCTAATTTATCACCAAATGTACGTACACCCAATATTATCCATGACCTGATCTAGGAGAAATTTTTTTCAAAGCCATGTATTTACAACCAATTAAATAAGAATTTATACTAAAGTTAAATTAATTATTGTAGTGTTAGTGTTGCCGATTGTTATTATAAACTGGGAATTTGAGTTCTAGACGAGAACAAAAAAAAAATGTGATACTGAATATAAGTATCTATTTGCACTACAACAAATATGCACATTGTTAACCAGAGAAAAACGCTATCATAGGTCTTTGATAGCGTTTTCATGAGCGCTGTTTTAGGGCACTGTTATTATATGTACCCCATATACAATAGCACTTATTACGTATGCTATGTTATAAAAATATAACATAGCTTTAAGAAATTGCTATATTATCAAGATCATAATTTTGAAAAAATTTATACAACATTTGTTTTTTCGTGCTATGTTATAGTTTTATAGCATAGCTCTAATAAACTGCTGTATTATCAAGATTATAATTTTGCAAAAATTTATACAATATTTAATTTTTCGTGCTATGTTATACATATCTAATATAGCTGTTGCGAAATGCTGTTTTATCTTGTTTACTGTGCTATGGTATATTCTTTTATCATAACGTTTACCTGTACTTTTATAGCATTTTCTGATATGTGATTATAGCACACATAACCTGTTTTATAAAATCTCATAAAATCTGATTAATAAACGTCTCAGATCCAAAATACATAACAAAAGTCTCAAGAACATCAGTTTACCATCAAAGTCTCAAGAACATCCAAAATAAACAAGCAATCTCAAGTACTTAACATTACACAATAAAACCATCAGTTTAAGACATAATGACCTTGTTCTCTGGCCAAGCAATGCAGGAGCTAAGTGCATCTTCAATAATCTCTATTTCATCGGATGGCCTCCAAACTTTTACATTTTTCACCTTCACAACATCTATCCACACTTTAACTGCATTAGAACCCAAGCGAGTAAAGTGAACCTTATGTTCTGGATCATTTGTTCCCCATCGTCCTTCAGCCACAACCCTATTCTTTTCAGTTAAATCCATCAACTTGCACTTCTTATTCTCCTTGGAAATAACTTTATTAATGCGCTGCCATGTTTACAATATAAACCATCAGTCATCATATAATTAACAAAAACAACTTCATAACATATGAAAACACTTACTGGAGACTTCCTGAGAGGAGACTGTGATGGTAAAGTATTCTTTATTGGTGATATTGGACCCGTTGCATCATCAACAGGAGACTCAGAACCAGATGCAGACTTAGAAGACATAGATGCAGATTTGGCCTGCGATGCAGCCTTTGAAGCTGTTGCTGAAGTTTTGGACTCTGTAGCAGACTTAGAAGCTGTGGCTGCAGACTTGGCCTTTGATGCAGACAAAGAAGCATGTGATGTAGCATTCTGACCAGTTGGAGTTGAGGGATTTTCAAAATCAACCTTACTCAGGGGCCAAGATACGTAAGCCATCAAACAGTCCTCAAGAAATGACATTTCAGCTGTAGGTCTCCATAGTGATGTATCAGGCTGCTTTACTGAATCCACAAATACTTTAACTGCTTTTGGTCCAAGAGGAATTCCGTTAACCAACGCACTTGGTTCTTGTGTCTCCCAACGCCCCTCAGCAACAATGACGTCACCCTTAGACAAATCCAATAGTTTACATTTGTTTCCTTGTATACCCTGTTAAACACAATCAGTAAACAAATCCAATATAATTAATTAGCATTATAGACAGGGGTAATACATTGCTAACACATTGCTAGAAATTATAAATACCATAGGGGCAATGTCTTCCATTTGGATGTTGTTGTCTACCAGTCTACACTTATCAGTTGGCCATGCGATTATATGTCCAACAGCTTCTTTCATATGAAAGATCTTTTGTGCAGGTCTCCATAGAAATGCATCTGGTTTATATGCAGCTTCAACTAACACTTTGAGATCATAAGGGCCAAGACGACAGTCATTCACTATGTCATCCGGATCAGAAGAAAGAATCCGACCCTCACCAACATTTTCATCAATGTCAGACCAATCAACAAACACACACTTAGGATGTGCTCTTTTGTTTACACTCTGCAACAATTTCATGAGCAACTAAGAATCATAAACGACACTAAGAAGAATCACTTAGCTGATATGAAAAGAAGTAAGAATATGTTACTCTTGCAGCTGAGTTTTCATCCATTTCAGCTTCTGGTCTCTGTAACATAAACAAAAATAACATCAATTTATATTACTCTAACTGGCTGATGAATAGTAGAGAACTCTTAAGTATCTAACCTGATTCTTGATTCTGCCAAGTTCACTTTCCAAGGCATTGACCTGTTTTACTAATTTTACTTGCCGCTCTTCCATTTCAGCCATACACTTGCTCTGCATTTGTAAACAAGCTAATTTGGTCTTACTCATGCCTCTACCCATTGCCCTCAGCCTACCAGAATTGTCAGGTCCTAAAAGCTTGGCGAGGTGATCTTCATCTGGATTTGTTAAAAATGCTGGAGCATCACTTCCACCAATTTCAGCTGCTTTTTGCTGAAAAACATAAAGACAGTTTCAGGTTTTACTAGTCGATAACACACTATTTACTGGTGTACAACTCTATTCAGACTTACAATCAAATCAGCTGCATTCGTATCTACTGGTGTACCATCCTTTTTGGTGCGAGACTTGATCCAAACATCTAGTCTTGTCACGCTGGAAGGATCNGGAAAAAAAAAAAATCGTTCAGTTTATGAAGGCGCAAATACTCAAATCCAAAAGCTATTTTTGAGTCAAATCTGTAAATAATCGAACCCTAACAAAACAGATGGATTCGAAACTCCACATTCTCAAAATCTGTAAATAATCGAACCCTAAAAAACAGATAACGAAATAAATCTAGATAAATCGAACCCTAACAAAACAGATAACTAAATCTATTTTTAGTTACAAAAATAAAGTTGTAGCAAAATCTGATAACCTTCATAATTTTTCTAAATTTCAGTTTATGAATACTCTCATATAGTCATATATATTAAACGCATGTGTCCACAGGAGAAGTTACGAGAACATGGCGTGTTCGAAACGCTGAGAAGCGATTTTTTGGTAGCCTTCGACGAGTGGGACTTCGACCCGGCAGACCTACCCAACCCGTTTTTGTCTGAACCCAAAAATATCTCATATTCTGTTCAAATATGGCAAGGCTACGAAGACAAAGTGATACCGTTTCAGCTGCAAAGATGTTTGTGCCGCAAGCTACCATGGATTAGGTACCATGAGGTCCCTAAAGGAGGTCACCTGATCGTGCACTACGATGGAGTCTGCGATGCGATTTTAAAATCACTTCTTTTAGGAGAAGATCTCCCAATGTACAAACCAAAGACTGTGATCACTGAGCCAGTTTAGAGACTAAGTTATTATTTCTAATTTATTCGTTTTCTTGCTTGATTCGTTGATTTTGATTGACAAACATTGAATTTGTGTTTGTAAAATATTTGTGTTTTTTGACATAGTATTTGTTTTATCCACTACAAGAAAAGGTAAATTCTCTATAGCAGTTTTTGTCCTAAATTCATCGTAATGACTGATTTTAGATGGATTTTGATCCGTTAATATATGATCCTCTCCTAGTCAACATATTGATCTATTATAGTTGGTATGTAAAATTTAAAGTGTTTTTTTTTGCCAATAAAATGTAGGGTATAGATTAAATAACACTTCACATATTAAGGTAATTGATAATCTAGCTTATTATTTCAACCTAACACCCAACTTGTTAAGAATTTCAATGCTTTTTGTAACATTATAACAACATCTAGATCGTAATATATAGAAATATATCTATAAAAACAAATATTTCAATTAGGTCGTTTGGCTGAATTTACTTTTATCTTTGTTTGATAAAGTAACGGTCGATTATGATTGACTAGCCCAGTTTCAGGAGAAAGTAATCGTGATTTCTGGCGGAAACAAACAAAACAATTAAAGTTTCTTAAAAATGAAACTAACGTCTACTGAAAATATTAGTATAATAATTTTTTTTTGGCAAGAAACTTCGTTAAATAAATTAATTTGAATATCAAAATATTTAGTTTTATATGCTTAATAATTTTATCAAAATAAGATAACGACAAAAATTAGATAATATCAATGTTTTGGCTAGTAAAAGTGAATTAGTTCGATTTTACCCCATTTAAAAATATTGAAAAATTACCTGATTAATTATTTATTAAATATACAATTTGGATGTAAATTTCAATCCATAAAGTTGTCCACTAAACTTTCACAAATGTAGTCGCTGAAAAAAGGTCCCATGGTTATATCACAAATCTTGAGTTGTCCCCAAAACTGTCTCATGTTACCATATGTTAATAAACTTTGTATTAATTCTTTAATTTATTCAGTAATTTAAATTAAAAAAAAAAAATATTACCCATCACTTCCTTTTTGTTAACTATTATTACCCATCAAATTTCTTTATAAAATTAAATTATTTTTTTTATAGTAACTCAAAACATGTATCTGCAGTTTTCACTACTTATTTTTTCACATGTTACCAATGGAAGCCATAGCTTAACAGTCATTATGATAATATTTTTTCAACCGGTCCATTCGTATCCCAAGTTTCTACATGTCTTTAGTTCTGTCTCTCTTTTTATTCTTTTGTCAAATTCATGTCTTATTTTGATTCTATTATTTATTACTTTTTATCAACTGATGCTATTATTCATAAAAATTTTCAAAACCGTAAAAACTGATATAAATTTTGGATTAATTACTACCATTAACAATCTTCAACAACAAAATAACATTTCTAATTTATTTTATATTTTAAAAAGTTAAACGTTATTTACTTCTTCACATTGCCCTGACATCATCTAGTTGCAGCATATGTGAAAGCAAGCAGCACGTATTTACGCCAATACATCTAAATTTCTTTGTTTGTATTGTGTTAAAGCTACAACCTTCTAGAAGATATATTCCATGCATATACGACATATTGTAAAACATTTCAAATGTATTGTAAACGTGTAGAATATATACTGTAAAATCTTGCAATATAAAACTATTATGGTATATATATTAGAAGACAGTCAAACAAACGTTTCCGATAGGATTCAATGAATAGCCAATTAGCTACGAGGTAAAAATTCCGTATACGAGTGAAAAAATAAGATAACACAATTTCGCAAGAAGAATATAAGATAGATTTTTAGCAGAACGTTTGAGACAAGTGTCATGGACGTGTCAATCGATAAACAAAGAGGCAAAAATAATAGAATCCAGATTCGACGTACCATATTAATCAATGTCAAAATATTTTATTTTTAATTTGGTAGCTTTTGTCAGTTACAATTTACACTCTTCTACTTCACTACTACTCCAATAAACGTGTTTTTATAAATAAAAAATGAAAATAAATATCACAGTCGCGTGCATGCATATTGCATATATATCCACACCATTGTAGACTCCGCCTCTTCTTCACTTTAAAAGTATCAGTTTCCACTGACAAAATCCTAAACTATTTCCCTTTCTTCTTTTTCTTCCTTCTTACAACTTTTTTTTTTCAAGGTAACGAAACTTATCGTCTTTATTTTTGTATTACTTTGGTAACATTTGTTTCCTATATATGAATGCATGTTAACAATTTCAAGATTTCTAGGTGTTCAAACGATGTCTGCTGTTTTTGAAACGGAGACTTCAATCTTCCATATGTACCCGCAAACGCAAATGCAAACGTTTGTGCAAGAACCCGTGGAGGAGGCACCGGTTGCTAGACAAAACTCGATCTTGTCGCTAACTCTTGACGAGATTCAGATGAAAAGCGGCAAGAGCTTCGGGGCGATGAACATGGACGAGTTCCTAGCGAACTTGTGGACGACCGTTGAAGAAAACGACAACAGCGGAGGAGGAGGAGGAGGAGGAGGAAGTGTGGCTCACCACGGGGAGAAGCCGGCGGTGCTGCCACGGCAAGGTTCGTTGTCCCTCCCGGTTCCTTTGTGCAAGAAGACCGTGGACGAGGTTTGGCTCGAGATACAAAACGGTGTACAACAGCATCACCGTTCGTCAACTTCCCGTCAAAACTCCGACGAAGATATCCGCCGGCAACAAACCCTTGGTGAGATCACTCTCGAGGATTTTCTTGTTAAGGCTGGTGTTGTACAAGAACCATTGAAGACAACCATGAGGATGTCCAGTGCTGATTTTGATTATAATAACCCGGAGTTTGGAGTCGGTTTACATTGTCAGAACCAAAACAATTACGCTGATAACCGGTCGGTTTACAAAGAAAACCGGCCGTATTACTCGGTTTTGGGAGACTCTTCAAGCTGTATGACCGGGAATGGGAGGATCAGTAATAATCAGTACATAACCGGTTTAGATGCTTTTAGGATCAAGAAACGGATCATTGACGGTCCACCTGAGGTTTTGATGGAGCGGAGACAACGCCGGATGATCAAAAACCGGGAATCTGCGGCTCGGTCTCGTGCCCGGAGACAAGTAAGTCGGAGTTAATTATGAACCAAAAAATATATAGAAACTGCACTTTGTATAACATGAACTAGGGTCATTTGGTTAAATCCGGTTTGCAATTTTATTTCTTTTTGGTTATGCTAATACGGTTTCCCTCTATAGGCTTATACTGTGGAACTGGAGTTGGAAGTGCACAACCTTACCGAAGAAAACACGAAGCTGAAGGAAAGTGTGGTAATTTTTAATTCCTTGTTAAAACATTATTATAATTCCATTTGTAGTGAAAAAAAAAAGCTAGTACTCTTCGCTTATTTGAAAAATAATGTCATATTAACCATTTTTAATTATACTTTTTTATTTTATTTTATTAATGCTAGGAGGAGAATGAGAAGAAAAGAAGACAAGAGGTAATTAGTATTCTAATTTCCATTTGTACTAAAACAGTTACGTAACGATTACATATGATTTATTGGGTTCAAAGTTGACTTTATACTAGTGGGAGTTTGCATGGTTTTTGTTTGTAAAGAGCGTTATAAAGTAACAATATCGTTATCCAACAAATATTTTTTCAAAGTTAATGCGTTTTGTTTTGGAAAAAGTTTGATGATAATTAATTAATGAATTGGCGTATATGTAGATAATAAATAGAAGCAAACATGTGACAAAAGAGAAGAGCGGAGACAAATTGAGAAAGATTCGGAGGATGGCTAGCGCCGGGTGGTAGATAAGAAAGATATCAGATATGAGAGTTTGTGTAATTTACATATAATATTATATTTGGTCATTTCAATCTATACAAATATATAAATATTTATAAATCTATTTGTGTATAGGATCATCTATTTATCTATACTCATAAATAACGTATCTCCGGATACTTATTTTCCTTCTTATGAAAGTGTGTGTAATGGTTTGAAAATTGAATTGAGCCTTTGTGTGTAAATTTGAATAAGAGGTAAATTAGTTAATTTCGGTACTAAAAGTTACATCAATCTCTCATCCCCTTCTTCTCCTCTAAAATTCTAAATCGTTAGCTTTCACCTTGTCATTATCCTTGTCATCAGTACCACCGTTGCTGCTTTCTCCTTGCTGTCACCACCACCGTCGCTGCTTTCCTTCAATCTCTCGACTCTCTCCAACTCCTTTCAAATCAGAATCAGATGAAATTTGTGATTTTGTGATACCTATAGGAAAACTGCTCCTCAAGTGAAAACCACTATACCATCACCACTTGGTTTAAAAAGACAAACTTTTGTGAAACTTTAAAAAATTATAATCTAATAATTTACAAATTAAAAGAATTTTTTGTTGTCAAATGAAAAACCAATTAAATGAGAAGATAAAAGAACCCCCAAAAAAGAGTTCAACTGAAACGTTCATTTCAAATTCAACCAAGGAGGAAAAGAATAGTATTATTACAAAACCATAAGAGATTATTAAAAGAATAAAGCTCTAAAATTCGGCTTCTTGATCTCCTTCAAATTCTTCAAAGTCGAGGTACTTTTAATCAAACCATACCTCGTCAAGTTTTGACACCCAAACAAGTCAAGATACTCTAGTTTTGGACATCGTTTACAAACATTGGCAAGAGCTTTATCAGTTATTGTTAAGAATCGAAGTTCCAGACTTCCAGGTGCTTAAGTTGTTGCATATGACACCCAATCCCATGAGAATCAACATTCCCTATAGGAATGATAGGTAGATTCTCCATGTAGTTATCAAAAGACTCGAACCTCGAGACCTCAGATAGTGCCGTAAAATTTTGTTTTATAATCTGAAGATTCTTGCAGTTCTTACCAAACATTTCCAAACACCCAGAAGATAATGCATAAGAACAGCTGGTATCAAGTTCCATGATCTTAGGGCACTTTAAAGCTATCTTTTCCATTGATTTATCTGTAACATTTGGGCAATGCTTAACCCAAAGTACCTCGAGATGAGGGCATCTACAATTAAGGTAGATGAAACAATATGGAATTTGATAAGATTTTTCAAATTCATGTTGTAATATTAAAAAGCATGAGTTTCCATCTGATCTCGAAATAAATTTGTTGGGTGGATAGACTCATATAACTTATATATTACTTCAAGACATTCAATGCATGATACCATTCTAATATAAGTTCAAAACTTTAATTTCATGGAATCAAGCAAAAAAATCAAATATCAAATTTTTCCATAGACGTACCTATCAGCGACATGCAAGAGAGATTCATCTGTGCAGTGCCTCACCCGAATCTCTTTGAGACAGCCCTTACTTCGTTCAACAACAAGCATGAGCATGGAGTCGGTGGAAGTTAGAAACCAAGTTTCAAGATCAAATATCGAGTTGAGCAACGGGTCGTTGCACACATCCATCCACGTCTTGCAAACTAACATAGGTGCATTCCACCTTTGTTCCATGCTCAACCGTGAGAATATATCGATGAGACATTCCCAAGTCAGCTCAGTCCAGTCAGGGGACGAGTTCTGCTCCCAACTTTGCATTTGCTTCGCCGTTGTTGACTTCCATGAAATTCAAAGCTTTGACGAAATTAAATAGAGTTCTTTTAGTTTGACTTACGTTAAACAATCTTCCTATTATTAAACGAGGAGTACGTTTTTTTAACATGTCCGAAATTATTCAAGTATTTACATAAATTGCCACTCAATCTTACAAAAAGGAAAACATTTCTGGAAATTGAGAAGAATACAATCGTCAGGAAAAATGGAAATTTGATTACCCGACCAGTTTCATAGAAGAAGACCCGTGTGTTTGATCGAATCCATTTTAAAAACACGCGGATCCTGTAACTTTTATTTTTCTTTCTAAATAATAAATTTAATTTGACCTTCTTTTCTCTCCCTTGTCAATCGTCGCCGCCCAGAAGAAGAAGAAGAAGATGTCTTTCATGGTCAATCGACTAAGCTTGGGCTCTGAAGCTGATGAGTAGAAATTGGATTTGGATTTCAAGGAAGAGAAGTTGGCTTCTGGAGATCATGTAAGTTGGTGTTTGAATGTTTTGTGTATATGACTGCAGTTTTAGAATGATGCAAATAAGGATTATGTAAGTAAAAATGAGAACCGGTCCAACAATTAGACCTGCAGAAGAAACAGTACAATGTTGAAACCAAGATCCAAGTGTTGTACGTTGTTGGAATCAAGTCAGAAATTACTTGGTTTCCCGGTGGTCGTGTTCCATTCTGTCGTTGTAAAACGACCAATCGCATTGTTTGATGTTTAGCTTAGAGGCTCTATGGTTTTATTTGTGTTTTTTTTACATATGAAATAGGTTATTGGCTTTGGGGAATACGTCAAACAAGTCTATGTCTCTTACGAGAAACATAAATATGAAACCATGGTACATTAATCCATATCCTAATCGACTAAAAATCTAAACTTGAGTGTATAAAATGTAATCAGATTTATGTGTGTTTGCATTTTTGCAGTAAAATTCACAGAGAAGAGCGGAGATGACTTGAGAAAAAGCAGCAAACTAAACAGGAGATGGAGAGAATACAGTCTTTGTGGTTTGGATGTGCATTAAATTAATGGATTTTCAGTCTCTTTAGTTTTCTCTGTCTCTCTCTCTCTTTTGCTTTGCAGATGGAGTGTGAACCATTATTCTTTATTCGGGACTTTGAATCAAATCCTGACATGGATTAGAAGCCACCAATATCGCTATGTGAGTGCCTTGAGAAGGTAAAATCTTTTATTGTGGCTTTTCCTTTGATGATGACTTTATTTTCTCTCTTTGTTGATCACTTANCGCCCAGAAGAAGAAGAAGAAGATGTCTTTCATGGTCAATCGACTAAGCTTGGGCTCTGAAGCTGATGAGTAGAAATTGGATTTGGATTTCAAGGAAGAGAAGTTGGCTTCTGGAGATCATGTAAGTTGGTGTTTGAATGTTTTGTGTATATGACTGCAGTTTTAGAATGATGCAAATAAGGATTATGTAAGTAAAAATGAGAACCGGTCCAACAATTAGACCTGCAGAAGAAACAGTACAATGTTGAAACCAAGATCCAAGTGTTGTACGTTGTTGGAATCAAGTCAGAAATTACTTGGTTTCCCGGTGGTCGTGTTCCATTCTGTCGTTGTAAAACGACCAATCGCATTGTTTGATGTTTAGCTTAGAGGCTCTATGGTTTTATTTGTGTTTTTTTTACATATGAAATAGGTTATTGGCTTTGGGGAATACGTCAAACAAGTCTATGTCTCTTACGAGAAACATAAATATGAAACCATGGTACATTAATCCATATCCTAATCGACTAAAAATCTAAACTTGAGTGTATAAAATGTAATCAGATTTATGTGTGTTTGCATTTTTGCAGTAAAATTCACAGAGAAGAGCGGAGATGACTTGACAAAAAGCAGCAAACTAAACAGGAGATGGAGAGAATACAGTCTTTGTGGTTTGGATGTGCATTAAATTAATGGATTTTCAGTCTCTTTAGTTTTCTCTGTCTCTCTCTCTCTTTTGCTTTGCAGATGGAGTGTGAACCATTATTCTTTATTCGGGACTTTGAATCAAATCCTGACATGGATTAGAAGCCACCAATATCGCTATGTGAGTGCCTTGAGAAGGTAAAATCTTTTATTGTGGCTTTTCCTTTGATGATGACTTTATTTTCTCTCTTTGTTGATCACTTAGAAGCAATTTGAAAGAGATTGTTAATCACCACAGTTGTCATGATGAATAAATCCTAAGAAACAGAATGAGAATAGAATTGTTACAACAATTTCTTGAAGATACATTATTAATGTTATAGACCCAAAGACTAAATAAGATTCTCCAACTCTTGAGACAGGTTCGAGTCTATGGGTTATCACTTATACATAAATTTTGTGTTTGTGTAGATGAGTGTGTTGACAGATTATCACTCTTACTGCTACTTGCTAGGTTCTTATTAATCAAGATACCTTTTTTTCCCTTTTTATCTCTTTTGTCATTATTTTGAATTTGATACCTAATTTGGATTTAATATTACTTGCTAGGATTCATGTGCTACACTGTCACTTCAGTATAATCAAACTTTTTAGCTACATTTTTTTGTTGGTAGTTGTATCAAAACATTAAACATCTATATTAAGTGTAATCTTAATTTACAAAATCATAAGTTTATATATCTTTAAAACGCTGTCTCAAATTGTTGTATTCTAATCACATTTTCAATACAGTAGAACCTCTATAAATTAATAAGGTCGGGACCATGAAATTTTATTAATTTATAGAGGTTTTAATTTATCGATAAATTAATAATTAATAATTTATCGATAAATTAATAAAATATTAATTTATGAAAAGATTTTTTTTATCAGAAATTCAGAGTTTAGAAGAAATTGCTACTACTATTTTTCAAGGTGATGATGTAGTTGAAGAAGATATGACGGTACCTTTAGAACCAGTTAACGTAAAGAAGCAATTATCGCGTCAAGAACTCTCTACAATTTTTGGATGCGATTTGAGAAGACAACACCATAAGTTTTTGATGCAGTCAGAAAGATTAGAGATGCTCTCCAACAAGAATGCAAATTCAAGAACAAACAAACAACAATAAATTCATATTTCACTAGATTTTCTTAAATATATATATATATATATATATTTCTTAGATATATATATATATAGTTTATTTGATTATTAATTTATGATATTGATGGGACCATATTTTTACATGAGGTTTTCAAAAAAATTATTAATTTATTATTTTATCGAATAGTGTCCAAAATTACACTAGTCCCAACTTGGAACCGGAGAAATTTATTAATTTATAGAGGTTATTAATTTACCGAGTATTAATTTATAGAGGTTCTACAGTATATGAGTAATAAATATTTAATACACAAAAATTCACATAACAATAGAAAATAAAATTATCTAACATATAACATATATGAAATATAAAATCATACCAAAAATGAAAGCAAATCAGGTCAGAATATTCATATAAATAAATAAATAAATAAATAGATATATATATATATAAATTGAATAAACTAAATAAAATACTTATCTATTCTATTATATTAATAAAGCGGATATGTTAGGTCGTATAATTCGATGGTAATGGATCAAATAACAAAACCGATAATAAAAAATCAGTACTCGATAATGGACTTTAAAGTCATTGTTACCCTTATTTTTGAAACGGGTCAAATACGAATAACCAGTATTTGATGTAAACTACTACATCTACAAATCATCTTACTATATCAATCTAAATTAACACATTTATTTTCCAGTGCACCGCGGATTAAAACATATATTATATTAATAGCTTATATATTACATCCGACATGCACAAACAATATATATATATATTAGTTTTTTATACATATAAATTTTACTTCATTTGTAACCCAATTTATAAAATTTAATTATGTTTCGTCCCGCGGTGTAATACGAAAATATAATCCAATCTAAATTTTACTTCATTTGTAACCCAATTTATAAAATTTAACTATAAATTGATTTTGTTACTAAGGAAACTGACTTAAAAATACGAAAATATAATATTTAGTAAACGTTAAAAGAAAATAAATTTAAAAAACAAAATTTATACAAAATTGATTCATAATTCCGTTAGTTGCATGAAAATATGAAAGACCTATTCAAAAATCATACCCCACAAGGTACACAACAATCTCTCTCTCATCACTATACCAAAAAGTATAAATTATTTCTCTATCATACAATACAATGAAAAGAACTCTAGATTACAATTATTAAAGTCTATTAAACTCACAGTTTGTTCAAAAAAAAAACAGTCTATTAAACTCACTTTTAATCTCTTAATAATTAATACTAAAGCTTGTTGGCTTGTTGTTCAACTCTAGCATTTGCATCTCCCATTATTAACGATTTGGTTAAGCACATCTACAGAAAAGAAACAATTATTTAGTTTATAATATAGTAAAAATAATAATCTATATATTATCATTGTAGATGCCAATATATTGTAATTAGTGTACAAAAATCTTACCATTGGGCATAGTGATCTTAAAATGGGACTACCCTGCCCATTTAGACTCTGCCCATTTAAGCCTTGCCCGTTTTGAACCCGTTTATAGCCTACCCGTTTATACCCTGCCCATTTAGACCATGTACCCGTTTATACTCTGTCCATTTATTTGGCACGTGTAGACCCGTTTATACTCTCACCATAAAAAGCTTTTCATTCTTAGGATAGAGAAGAAGATTGTGTTGGCATAGTAGCAAAAGTCCTATCACATAGAACAACAACTGTTTAATCAAAATACAATAACATCTTGAACATTCTTTTGTGCCAATGTCATCGTTGGTCTCTATGTTACCTCTTAAAGATGTGAATTAAAGTCACTTATTAAGGAAAATAGTTTTATGTAAAAGTTAAGAGTTTACTTGTTTAGTTACCTTCATAATCTGCAAAACCACGTAACCAATTACGGGTACAAAGCAAAGCTTGGACATTCTTTGGAAGCAAACGGTTTCTGTAAGGAGTTATGACCCGAGATCCAATACTAAAGGCTGATTCAGATGCTACCGTGGTGATGGGAATGCTTAGTATTTCACAAGCCATAGAGGCTAATTCCCTAAGTCGATGCTGGTTGTCCTTCCAAAAGGACAAAACATCCAATTTTGGAAAAGACTTTCTCTCCAATCTCGGCTCTTCTAAATAGATATCCAGATGTGTCTTTGTCTTGCCGACTCCAGCTCCGATGCTTTTTTCAAGCTCAAAAAGATCCTACAGAAAAGAAGCAACACAAGCAACATAAACAACAAAAGCAACATAAGCAACATAAACAACAAAAGCAACATTCTTACATTGTCATAATCGTCATCAAGTGGAGATTCATTGATCCAATCATGCGGATTTGGAGTTACAGAAACACTTGAAGAACATGTCCTAGACTTAGCCTTATAATCTTCATAGAGCATCTCCAAATTGTCTTTAAGCTTTTTGATTTTCGATGCAGAAGTAGTTGGATCAACTCTTTCATAAGCTACTTTAAGCATTTGCAGTTTCATTCTTGGGTCTAAAACAGCTCCCATTGCCAAAATAAAACTATAATCCTCCCAATACTTGGTAAACATAATCTGCATATCTTGAACCAGTTTTGCCACATCTTCATCATCACAAGATGCAAATTTCCTCAGCAACATTTCAATTCTCCACACTTGTGTAAAATAGACATTAGAAATAGGATACTTAGAACCTGAAAAGTGTGTGGTGATATCACTAAGCGGCTTCAACAACTCACAGATTTTCTCTCCATGATTCCATCCATCACAATTTGGACATTTTGGGTCTCTCTTCACACGTTATTTATAGAATTTTTTCTGGTGATGATAGAATTTGGTGTGATTACTCCGTTAAAGTGTCGTGTAGGTGTACTAATTAGTAGTTTATTACTGTATTTTAGCGATTTTATTAATATTTAATAAAGAAAATTAAATATAGATATTATTTTGATTTAATGGCATTATGTTAGCACTAAATCGTCATTTTTTTCTTCCTTATCTATAAAAACCCTACCAAAACCGGATTTATAGCTTAAAAACTATATAATTGTTATATGGTTTTGTGGATTCCGATTGAATACTTTGCAAATCTGAGTTCATATCTTCCCTTAATTCTAAAAGGCACCTTAACAAAACGAACTGATCTTCCCTTATTTATACGACACACATTAATTCTTAGATCATATACTACTTATTAACTGTTTTCCTTATCTGTAGGGCGATTTTAAAGTTTACATTTAATGTGAATTTTTCATTGCATTACTTTACAAAAACAGAATTAGATTAGGACATGCGGTACACCGCGGTGCAAATTATTTATAAATAAAATATTTTAAATTATAAATTTTATTTGTTGGTTAAATATGTTATAATTATATAATAATTTTTAATTTTATGATTTAAAGTTTAAACATGTAATACCATAATATAATTTATTTTTTACATAATTTTTATTTAATCAATTTAATTAAATATGTCTATTCTCTGATACTGATAGTATTAACAAAATAATGAAATGATGTTTTATCCGTGTAACACCAAATTAATGATATTTTAAATCTATATAAATATCGACAAACCCGTCCCGCTATATAACTTCGTTAGAGATATTTTAACTCGCACTATAGCATGTTAATTTTAAATATTTATTGTTTTGTATTAGNTAAATATACCTATATAAATTCAAACACACTAAATTAAAATTATTGATATGTAAAAGATATACCATTTACAAAATATTNATTTATTAAGATTGTAACCATTTACATTTTATAAGATTGACGCTTCTTATAAAGTTTAAATAATTATAATACTTAGAATTCTTAGAACGGTTGAGCATTTCTCGTAAATTGAGTAATATATGTCTGTTTTTAAAAATTTGTATTACATCATATGCAGGAAAAAAATCACAATTTTTATTAACTTGTATTATAGAATAATTCAAGATCATTTAAATAGAAATTCAAATAAAAATGAAAAGGAATCATATATTTATGTTTGAGTGAGGTAGAAAGATTTTTTTATTTTTTTAAAACCTTACTTATAATTAATTTGAAATTTTTGGTAACTATTATTAAAGTCAATGCATTAAATGCAAAAACTTTCCAAAAAGTATTTTTGAGCAAAAACTGCTGCAAAAATACTAGTATAAATATACTTAGTAACGAATATAGTAGAAGATTAAGGAAAATCCGTAAATAAATTTCAGGTTATACATTTCGATTTTTACTCGATTTGTGGAGAATAATTAGAGAAGATCCGATTAGTGTAACCTGTTTAGATTTTTTTTTTAAACCGATCCGAGTAAAGGAAAAAAAGTGGTACAAATTTGTATTCCAAAAATATTAAGATAGATTTATATAGCAGTGTCATATATACTCATGAAAAGATGTCCTAAAAAATACATGGTATGGGTAACATGAGTTTCAAGATGATCGTGTGAAAATTTAGCCTGAATCTTTTGTTATGGCCTACGGGAAATATAAAGAACTATGGATCGATTGTTTAAGTAATCAAATAAAGAAGGCCCATCTTAACGTACGTTGAAGAATAAATATCTTACCGTTTGTCTTTTCTTTTTGTTTCCTGGTGAGAAACTTGGGTTTAATTAATAAACTTATTTCCCTTAGTGATATTACATGCTACAATCTAGGGTATGGTATAAAGTTTTAAAAATTTAAGAAGATTGTTGAATTATTAAATTTTTGATCATTTTAAGGTGTGCAGGAATTAGGGATAAAATAGTCTTATATTATATATATATTTATATATTTTTTTTCTGTGGAAATGTAAAAACAGTTGCAATAACTAATTAGATGCTAATATCGGTAATATACCATTAAAAACAAATTTTAAATCCAACTATTTTTGTTCTTTAAATTCTGTGTTTTTATTTTATTTATTAATATCACAAACTTCTTAATCAAGGGCTTATAATATTTTAGTAAACAATTTAAAATCTTAAGTCTTTCATATTTTTAAAATTGTCAAAACATAATTCCAGATTTATGATTTAAAATAATTAAAAATAACGAAATATATAGAGATTCTTCTAAAATAGAAGAAGAAGTCATTGCCCAAGTCTATAAGAAAGTCTATAAGAAAGAGAGAGATCCTTCTCTCCTTTTTTTATACATCGAGAAGGTTGTTGTTAGTCATTTCAAGCTTTTACTTTCCTGTGCGGTTGTCGCACGGTAGTTTTATTTAAAGTTAAAATTTTTATTTTCAGAAGCCAATCAATCTTCTTTAGTCAAACTCGATAAAGTGGAAAAGCTTCATTTCCTTCTGCATCACTGAGATGAGGTCATTGAGACTTTGAGAAGCTTTAAAAGCTAGCTATTAACTTTCTTAAGATCAAAACGGAAATGTGTTCAGAGTCATCGAAAATAAGTTCTATCATGGATTTCAAATATATATGTGGTTCTACACTTTTCTCTTCTAACAAAGAAACCCCTCTGTTTTGTTCACCTAAACATCAATGGCATCAATGACGTCTTCTCCTTTGTTCTCCTCAAACCCAAGCACCTTTGCTTTGTTCTCCTCGAACCCAAAACCCTTTGAGGTTTTGAAACTATCAAACTCATGAAAAATTAAAAAACATTTGAGGCTATATCACTTCGAGGATCGATTGATTTCCATCAAGAATTGTGGTGGTGGTGGCAATATCAACGATGGAGTGATGAAGTTGTTAATGGTGATAAGAGCATCTCCAACAAACCTTCAAACCTTCAAATTTGAAGGGTTTTTGAATTCCAACAAACCATTAAACCTTCAAATTTGAAGGGTTTGAATAGTGAGCCTTCAAATTTGAGGGTGCATTATTGAGACCCTCGAATATTTTTACAAATTTCATTTTAGTCATTGTAATATATATATATATATATATATATATATATATCTTACAAATAATTTTATCAAATTCAATTGTTATAAATATACCTATATAAATTCAAACACACTAAATTAAAATTATTGATATGTAAAAGATATACCATTTACAAAATATTTTTTTTACAACAATAATGCAATAATTTATCATATATGGGAGCACTATGAAAATATTTGTATTGAGTAATTTATTCTTTTACATATAATTTTCTTTTCTGTTTTTTGAAATTACATATTATTTTATTTCATCATATAAGGTATTTTATTTTTTAATATTGTTTGATATACTTTTTTATTGTGTTTTAGNGAAAAAAATCACAATTTTTATTAACTTGTATTATAGAATAATTCAAGATCATTTAAATAGAAATTCAAATAAAAATGAAAAGGAATCATATATTTATGTTTGAGTGAGGTAGAAAGATTTTTTTATTTTTTTAAAACCTTACTTATAATTAATTTGAAATTTTTGGTAACTATTATTAAAGTCAATGCATTAAATGCAAAAACTTTCCAAAAAGTATTTTTGAGCAAAAACTGCTGCAAAAATACTAGTATAAATATACTTAGTAACGAATATAGTAGAAGATTAAGGAAAATCCGTAAATAAATTTCAGGTTATACATTTCGATTTTTACTCGATTTGTGGAGAATAATTAGAGAAGATCCGATTAGTGTAACCTGTTTAGATTTTTTTTTTAAACCGATCCGAGTAAAGGAAAAAAAGTGGTACAAATTTGTATTCCAAAAATATTAAGATAGATTTATATAGCAGTGTCATATATACTCATGAAAAGATGTCCTAAAAAATACATGGTATGGGTAACATGAGTTTCAAGATGATCGTGTGAAAATTTAGCCTGAATCTTTTGTTATGGCCTACGGGAAATATAAAGAACTATGGATCGATTGTTTAAGTAATCAAATAAAGAAGGCCCATCTTAACGTACGTTGAAGAATAAATATCTTACCGTTTGTCTTTTCTTTTTGTTTCCTGGTGAGAAACTTGGGTTTAATTAATAAACTTATTTCCCTTAGTGATATTACATGCTACAATCTAGGGTATGGTATAAAGTTTTAAAAATTTAAGAAGATTGTTGAATTATTAAATTTTTGATCATTTTAAGGTGTGCAGGAATTAGGGATAAAATAGTCTTATATTATATATATATTTATATATTTTTTTTCTGTGGAAATGTAAAAACAGTTGCAATAACTAATTAGATGCTAATATCGGTAATATACCATTAAAAACAAATTTTAAATCCAACTATTTTTGTTCTTTAAATTCTGTGTTTTTATTTTATTTATTAATATCACAAACTTCTTAATCAAGGGCTTATAATATTTTAGTAAACAATTTAAAATCTTAAGTCTTTCATATTTTTAAAATTGTCAAAACATAATTCCAGATTTATGATTTAAAATAATTAAAAATAACGAAATATATAGAGATTCTTCTAAAATAGAAGAAGAAGTCATTGCCCAAGTCTATAAGAAAGTCTATAAGAAAGAGAGAGATCCTTCTCTCCTTTTTTTATACATCGAGAAGGTTGTTGTTAGTCATTTCAAGCTTTTACTTTCCTGTGCGGTTGTCGCACGGTAGTTTTATTTAAAGTTAAAATTTTTATTTTCAGAAGCCAATCAATCTTCTTTAGTCAAACTCGATAAAGTGGAAAAGCTTCATTTCCTTCTGCATCACTGAGATGAGGTCATTGAGACTTTGAGAAGCTTTAAAAGCTAGCTATTAACTTTCTTAAGATCAAAACGGAAATGTGTTCAGAGTCATCGAAAATAAGTTCTATCATGGATTTCAAATATATATGTGGTTCTACACTTTTCTCTTCTAACAAAGAAACCCCTCTGTTTTGTTCACCTAAACATCAATGGCATCAATGACGTCTTCTCCTTTGTTCTCCTCAAACCCAAGCACCTTTGCTTTGTTCTCCTCGAACCCAAAACCCTTTGAGGTTTTGAAACTATCAAACTCATGAAAAATTAAAAAACATTTGAGGCTATATCACTTCGAGGATCGATTGATTTCCATCAAGAATTGTGGTGGTGGTGGCAATATCAACGATGGAGTGATGAAGTTGTTAATGGTGATAAGAGCATCTCCAACAAACCTTCAAACCTTCAAATTTGAAGGGTTTTTGAATTCCAACAAACCATTAAACCTTCAAATTTGAAGGGTTTGAATAGTGAGCCTTCAAATTTGAGGGTGCATTATTGAGACCCTCGAATATTTTTACAAATTTCATTTTAGTCATTGTAATATATATATATATATATATATATATATATATCTTACAAATAATTTTATCAAATTCAATTGTTATAAATATACCTATATAAATTCAAACACACTAAATTAAAATTATTGATATGTAAAAGATATACCATTTACAAAATATTTTTTTTACAACAATAATGCAATAATTTATCATATATGGGAGCACTATGAAAATATTTGTATTGAGTAATTTATTCTTTTACATATAATTTTCTTTTCTGTTTTTTGAAATTACATATTATTTTATTTCATCATATAAGGTATTTTATTTTTTAATATTGTTTGATATACTTTTTTATTGTGTTTTAGATATATATATATATATATATTTATATGAAAGTTTTAATCATTATGTATGTAATTTATATTATCATGTAACTTTTATTATGTAATAAAGTGTGTTGTATAATAAAAGAAAAAATATTTTATGTTGTATAATTAGAAAATATTTGTTATAGATTTGTTTATGAGTTTCTATCATTATTAGTGAATTTTGGAAACATTAAGGACTATATTGCAAATTAATTAGTTTTTAAAGATTTTTTTGAGGGGTTATTATTGGAGCAAACCACCTTCAAATCTTCATTTTAATGATTTGCTCCCTTTAAAATGAGGAGTCTTGTTGGAGATGCCCTAAGCGTGGCAGTGACAATGGTGGTGATGGTAGTGATAATGATGGTGGTAATGGTGATGTTGAATGATAGTAGTAGTGGATGAAACGGTCAATAATTAGTAGAAAAGAGAGATGGATTGTAAAAGAAAGTGACCAAGAAAGATGAAGAGATAAAACTAAGTGGTAGTGGTATATAGTGACTTTCACATGAGAAAGAGTTGTTGTTGTAGGTCTACGGTAGAAATTGATTCCTTTTTAGCGCAGAATGCAAAATTTACTTAATCATTATATTTTGCCAGTCGAAATTGTATCATGTTTTAAGCTAATTACAAAATCTAGAGTGTGCTATATTTCCCATTAAAGATTAATCAGATGATAAAAATTTGAAGATGATAAAAGTTCGGATCACCTATTATTATAATATAAAATAAAAGAAAGAGAATGAATGGAAACAATTAAAAAGTAAAGCAAAAAGAGAATATGTATATGTAAAAGAGACAAATATACATTTATAATCAGTATAAATGGCATATACCGTAAATAAACACACTTGTATTGGTTTATAAGTAGTTTGCCAAAAAAAACATATTGGTTTATAAGTAATGTGGAAACTTTTATGTAGTGTTTTGGTAAGAGGATCTTCAAACATTTTATTATAATAATAAGACAAGTTTTATGTAATATTATAGGTAACTTCCCATGTGTAGAAAATATCATTTATAATTAAAAAAACATCTAACCACTACTATAGACTTTCAAAGAGGAGGTAACGGTTGCTAGAATCAATGAAATCATCTTCACATTTTTACAACTCTTAACCAAAGATCTGGAGGCGATTTGGGTCTCGTTTTGGGGAGGATTTGGGATCTTTCCGAGTCCTCTGGCGATTTGTTCTGATTTTGTGGGGTGTCGATGGTGTAGGTTTGGATATGGCTTCCTTTTTTTCTCGATTTGGAGTGATGGGGGCTTAATATGGTCAATAATTTGGGGGATTTTTGTGGGTGTCTCGAGGTTCAATCTGGAGATTTGGTTTCTATTTCGCTATAGCAGGGATTTGGTTAGATCAGAGGTTTACGCGGATGAACACAAATTAAGGGATTGTATTCCATTGCTGGTGAGAAGGGGGATTTGCAAGGCTGGTCGTTTGCGGTTTGTGGTTTCAATTTTGATCTATTTTGGGTCTGTGAATCTGATGTTTGAGGCTGTATCTCTGATTGATTGGCTCTTTTTGGGCGAATCTGTTACGGTTCTGTCTATTTCTTGTGGTGTTCTTGATGGGGGATTTCGGAGATTGGATTTTCATGATCTGCGTTTAGTGTCAGATACGAAATCCGATATGGGTTGTTATAACTCCGTGAGAAGGGTGTATGGGAATCTCTTTAGATTTGGTCGATCTTCAAAGTTACAGTTTGTGGTACAGAGTGAGGGTGTCGTATCAATCTTGATGCGAATGTTTCCATTTGTTGCCTTGAGGTATCAATCTTCTACATTTCGGATCCTTCTTCAGTATTTTCCAGATCGGGTTTTAATTGTTCGGGGGATTGGTTGGTGGTTTTTTCACTATAAAAGAAGCTTGAGAATCATTCGGTCTAGGCACTGATTTTTCGTTTATCTTCTCTTCTTCTTGGTCTTGGTTTTTTCGGGTCACAAAGCCGTGTGTTTGAGAGTTTTGGTTTGGGTTGAGATGTCGCAAGTTTGTCTGATGGGTAAGGGGTTAGCGGGTCAGAAAGAGGGGGAGGTGTTGCCAAGGCGTAGAATCAAGATCTCCTATTTTGATAATTCGGCTATTGTTGTGGGTTATTCAAAAACTGTGGTCGGGAGGTTTTTTAACCCACAAATGCAAGACATGAAATCGTTGTTGATCATGTTGCCTCGCATTTGGCAAGTTGAAGGGCGGGTTGCTGGGGCTGATCTAGGCTCAGGCAAGTTCCAGTTCGACTTCGACGAGGAGGCGGACATTGTTGAGGTTTTGTCAAAGGAGCCTTATCATTTTGATTCATGGATGGTGTCTTTGGTGAGGTGGACACCAGTGGTGGATCCCAACTATCCTTCATCACTAAAATTTTGGGTCCGGATCTCTGATATTCCAATCCAGTTTTGGGCGGAACCCCTTTTTAGGGACATTGGTTCTGATTTGGGGGTAGTGGAGGAGGTCGATATTGACAGAGGCAGAGTGCGTGTCACTATTGACGGTCTTAAGCCCCTATGCTTCGAAACGGATATCGAATTCTTCAATGGGGAAGTCACGGTGGTCAAGCTGTTCTATGAGAGGTTGCATGGGTGGTGTAAGAAGTGTAGCAGTATTTGTCACGCTGAGGATGTCTGTCCCCTTGTGAAGGGTAAGGGATTGTCCTCTTGACTTCCCCTTTCGGAAGCGAAGCATGATGAGGGTCAGCTTATGAGCTATAAAGGGGCGGTTCTGGCAGATGTGAGAAGGAGTTCTTCTCATGGGGGTGGTGCTTCTTATGGTGGTGCTTCCAAGGGGCATCATAATGGGTCTCATCACGGAGGTGCTAAACCTAGAGTAGAGGCTCGTTCAGGCTCGTCGTCTCGTAGAAAGGGGTTGTCCAAGGGAGCTTCTGGTTTGGGTTCCACACAGGGGGTCCGAGGACGGCAGGGTCTCCCTAGGGGTCAGGCTCGACACCAAGTTGCTCCAGTCTTGCCACCAGTTTTGGAGGAGATGGGGGAGGTAGAGGTGGGGCAGTCAACACCAAAATCTGCTAAGAAGGCTCTTTTTCAGGGTACTATAGTTGAGGAAGGGTCTAACAGCAATATTGGTTTGGTGGAGAGCCCTCGTGAGGAAGGTCAGATTCTAGATGTTTCGCCTGGGGTTGTGGGTACTGCGTCGTTCGGGTCTTTGTCGGGTATTCCTCCTATGGATACAGTTGGTGTTAAGGAGGTTAACGAAAAGGCGGGAGAGGAGCAAGAGGGGATTTTACTTGGTGGTTCTTGTGCTGTCACGGTCGCAGCGGCAGGTTCGAGTGCCCCAAGTGTTGAGGTTCCAATGAGCGAGGTTGTGGCTGAGGATATTTCAATTGAGGATTTTTCAATTGTGGAGGAGCTTGCTATTGGAGACATGGGGTTACACGCTTCTGGTGTTGCTGACAAGGATCCTATGGGAGTGGAAAAGACTGTTGGGGAGTTTTTTAACATGGAGGCAGATGATCTGTTGGTGGAAGAGGGGGCTGAAAAAGATCTGGTGGAATCGGATGGTGTAGGGGATGTTTTCGCGGCACCAACTAGTGAGGACATTCAGGCGGCTCAATGGGAGAAGGGGAAGAAAGGAAAAGGACATTTGGTTCTTAGGGGGGTCAGCACGAAGAAGCGGAACGCTAATCTGCTGTTGTCACCAAGGCGACGACCTCCTCCGACTGTTCCAGCTCTTGGGGAAAGCGAGCATACTCTTAAGGCCCAGGAAGGGTCTAAGGGAGGTCACGGTGGGCACAAACCACCAAAGCCAATGGTTTTTAAATGAATATTATGAGTTGGAATTGTCAAGGTCTCGGAAATAAGGCCACTATCGGGAATCTCCGGGATCTTTGGAATAAGCATCGGCCAGATTTTTTATTTCTCATGGAAACAAAACAATCTTTTTCTTTTTTGGAACAATTTGTAGGCCATTTTGGTTATAAAAATTTAAAAACTGTGGAACCTATTGGTTATAGTGGAGGGTTGGCTCTCTTTTATAATAAAGATGTTTTTGATGTGTCAATTTTATTTGAGTCAAATCGTATAATTGATGTTGAAGCTGTCTATAACGGGCGAGTAATTCATCTCACTTTTATTTATGGGGATCCTGTCCCTAAAAATCGGGATTTAGTATGGGAACGGTTATTGAGAATAAGCTCAACTCGGTCGACTCCTTGGTTTATTATTGGGGATCTCAATGAATTAACAGGAAATCACGAGAAGCGAGGGGGTAAACTCCGTCATGCTTCTTCATTTCTCTCCTTTAATGGAATGATTCGGGACTGTGGTTTTTTGGAATTTCCATATCTCAGAGATTGGTTGTCGTGGAGGGGTTGGTGGGATAAAAAACCAATCCGTTGTCGTTTGGATAGGGCTTTGGGTAATGAGGACTGGCATGATTTGTTTCCGGACACGGTTACAGAATATTTGCCGAGGATAGCTTCGGATCATGCCCCGCTTATTGTCAATATAGGTGCCAAGAGATCGCGTGGGAAACGAACCTTTATGTTCGATCGTCGGCGGATTGGTAAGGCGGGTCTGATGGAGTCTATTTCACAGGGCTGGAATGGGGGACATCATGAGGGCCCGACATCAGTTGTGGACAAAATTGTGAATTGCCGACGAGCTATATCTCATTGGCGCAAGGAGCAGGTCCCGTTTGGGCGAGACATTATTGAGGATCTCAAACGCCAGTTGGCAGTGGCCCAAGCGGATGATGCGGTTTCTTCGGGGGTTATCACTGATTTAACCATGCGTCTGCGGGACGCCTATAATGATGAGGAGATTTATTGGTATCAAAAAAGTCGTAATAGATGGATGCGGGTGGGGGATAAAAATACGAAGTATTTTCAAGCTCAAACAAAGCAGCGACGGGCTCGTAACAGGATCACTGGGCTTTATGACAGGAATAATGTTTGGTCAACTAAGGATGATGATATTTGCACGGTGGCGGTCTCGTATTTTGAGGACTTGTTTACTTCTATTCATCCGTCTAATTTTGAAGCTGCTTTAAGTGAGGTGAAGAGGGTAATAACGGAGGACGTAAACGAACGTTTAACAGCTCCAGCAATGGAGGCGGAGGTCCGTAAGGCCTTATTCCTGATGTCTCCGGATAAGGCCCCGGGACCGGATGGAATGACAGCATTGTTTTTCCAGAAGGCTTGGAGAGTGGTCAAAGAGGATCTTGTGGCTATGGTAAATCGGTTTTTTGAAGAGGGTGTTTTTGATAAAAGTCTGAATAGGACGCATATTTGCTTAATTCCGAAGGTGGCTAAGCCAACCCGGATGGCGGAAATGCGGCCCATTAGCTTGTGTAACGTGGGGTATAAGCTTATTTCAAAAAATTTGTGTCAACGGTTAAAAGGAGTGTTACCTGAGCTTATCTCGGAAACACAATCTGCTTTTGCCCCAGGACGATTGATTTCGGATAACATTCTCATCGCCCAGGAGATGTTCCATGGTTTACGAACAAATCCATCGTGTAAAGGAAAATTTATGGCGATCAAAACGGATATGAGTAAGGCGTATGATAGGGTTGAATGGGGTTTTATTGAGGCTTTGTTATGGAAGATGGGCTTTGGGGAGATCTGGATTTATCGGATTATGTTTTGTGTCACTTCTGTAGAATATAAGGTTCTTTTAAATGGCCAACCTAATGGTAGGATTGTTCTCGAACGGGGTTTACGGCAGGGAGACCCTTTGTCTCCTTATCTGTTTATTTTGTGCACGGAGGTCTTAGTTGCTAATATTAAGCGGGCGGAACGGGAAAAACAAATAACAGGGATTAAGGTAGCAAACAAGTGTCCGCCAATTACGCATCTGCTTTTTACGGATGATAGTCTTTTTTTCTGCAAAGCGGAAAAGGCTCAATGTGAGGTTATTTTGGGTATTTTAAACCAGTATGAGGCTGTATCGGGTCAGCAAATAAATTTTGCCAAATCTTCGGTTCAATTTGGTCATAAGGTGGATGACACTGTGCGGTCAGAGATGCAGGGGGTTTTGGGGATTTCGAATATGGGTGGGATGGGATCTTACCTCGGGCTACCGGAGAGTCTGGGAGGGTCCAAGACAAAAGTTTTCTCTTTTGTTCGGGACCGCCTTCAGGGTCGCACGACGGGTTGGTCGGCGAAACTTCTCTCCAAAGGGGGAAAAGAGGTGATGATCAAGTCCATTGCCACGGCGGTTCCCACTTTTGTGATGTCTTGTTTCCGGATTCC
>NC_025690.1:8897874-8911287 GCF_000633955.1 Camelina sativa | reverse complement strand
TTTTTTCTGCAAAGCGGAAAAGGCTCAATGTGAGGTTATTTTGGGTATTTTAAACCAGTATGAGGCTGTATCGGGTCAGCAAATAAATTTTGCCAAATCTTCGGTTCAATTTGGTCATAAGGTGGATGACACTGTGCGGTCAGAGATGCAGGGGGTTTTGGGGATTTCGAATATGGGTGGGATGGGATCTTACCTCGGGCTACCGGAGAGTCTGGGAGGGTCCAAGACAAAAGTTTTCTCTTTTGTTCGGGACCGCCTTCAGGGTCGCACGACGGGTTGGTCGACGAAACTTCTCTCCAAAGGGGGAAAAGAGGTGATGATCAAGTCCATTGCCACGGCGGTTCCCACTTTTGTGATGTCTTGTTTCCGGATTCCAAAAACAATAACGTCTGGGGGGTTGCACTGGTTAGCTTGGGATAAACTCTGCTTCAGTAAGTAGTTGGGGGGTTTGGGTTTCAGGAACGTTGATGCCTTCAATACGGCATTGCTGGCAAAACAATTGTGGATGCTGATTGAGGCCCCGGATACATTGTTTGCTCGGGTTTTCAAGGGCAGGTATTATCGCAATTCGAACCCTATGGATCCGCTACGCTTTTACTCTCCATCTTACGGGTGGAGAAGTATTACTTCTGCTAGATCTTTGGTTAATAAAGGCCTTATTATACGGGTCAGTTCGGGGGAGTCTATTTCCATATGGACGGATCCCTGGGTACCGGCTCAATCCCCAAGACCAGCATTCAGCAAGGGTCCCCATAAGGATCCTTCTCTTAAAATCTCTCATTTAATTGATTGTCACACTAATACTTGGCGTATGGATAGACTTAAGGAGTTTTTTGCCCCGGAAGATGTTGATCTGATAGGGGCTATTCCTTTAGGAAGTCGTCGTCTAGACGATTCCATGGGTTGGCATTATACGAAATCAGGAAAGTATGCTGTTAAATCTGGTTATGAAGTGGAACGTCGTTTTGCTCCACAGCTTACGATGGTCCCTCGAGTGGGCCCAGAGATAACTCCTCTGTTGGCTGCTGTTTGGGATGTCTCTTGTCCACCAAAAATTAAGCATTTTATGTGGCAGGTTTTGTCAGGATGTATTTCGGTTTTGGCGAACCTGCGGCGGAGGGGTATTCCCTGTGACCCCGCGTGTGTACGGTGTGGGGCTGACGAGGAAACAATTAATCATGCTATTTTCAGTTGCCCACCGGCTCGGCAGGCGTGGGCATTAGCCCAGGTTCCTGTAGGTCCTGGCTCCTTCCCGACGGAGTCCATTTATGCTAATGTAGACCATTTTTTAGGTTCTTCTAATCCGGCCTCTCAGGTAGCCGCGTTCCCGTGGCTTATGTGGTATATTTGGAAAGCGCGGAATGCTCGTGTTTTTGAGAGTGTGATGGAAAATCCAATGGATGTAGTTCGGTTGGCGGAGGGGGAGGCAAATGTCTGGTTACAGGCTCAGGTGGAGGTGGAGGATGAGGATCAACCCCATTCTCCACTTGTCCCCTCTACTAGACAAAGGGGGCCCATCCCTTTTCTTCCTACCTCTTTTACAGGATATCGGTGTTTTGTTGATGGCTCTTGGAAAGCGACAGATGCTCTTGCAGGTGCAGGTTGGTTTTGTTCTTCCATTGAAGATTCGAGGTCAGATATGGGAGCAACCAATTTCCGTAGAAGTTTGTCTCCACTCCATGCTGAAGTAGAAGCTCTCATTTGGGCGATGCGTTGCATAATTGGACATGATTATCGGGACGTGGTTTTTTATACGGACTGTTCTGATTTGGTGAAGATGGTGTCTTCTCCTCATGAATGGCCGACTTTCACACCCTACCTCGACGACATCAAGATAGATCAAGCGGAGTTCTCTTCCTTCTCTCTATCTCTAGTTCCACGTAATGCAAATGTCAAAGCGGATTCTCTGGCACGCCAAGCGCGACTGTCACCGCAACATGTTTTGTTTGTAAACTCTTTTCCTCCAAATTGGCTCGTTTGAGTTGATTCTANTCTGTTGGCTGCTGTTTGGGATGTCTCTTGTCCACCAAAAATTAAGCATTTTATGTGGCAGGTTTTGTCAGGATGTATTTCGGTTTCGGCAAACCTGCGGCGGAGGGGTATTCCCTGTGATGGAAAATCCAATGGTNTGATTCTATTGTTGTCAAAAAAAAAAAAAAAAATTAAAAAAACATCTATATTATTGTGGTTAGTTCATAAAATTTTTGTGGTTAGTTCATAAACATTTTCTTGGTTATACAGCCTGTATTTTTTTAATATAGGTTATTGTGTTAATTATGAACAAATTATCGTCATGAACCTAATTTTTCCTTTTTTAAAAATGGTCAGTTTTCATACATTTGCTTTCACTCGACAAAAAGAAATTATGAGTATGATCACAACATGAGTGGACAGACGTTACTGCAAGTTGCAATATATCTTGTTTTGTGGCTTACAAATGAAGTTGACACCAGGGGAGAAAGATGAAGCAAAGATGCAACCATTTGATTTTGATGCTCTAAATTAGATTACATGGAGCCAATCCACACAGAGAACAAAAATAAATGTGATTTTGCATTAGAGAAAGAAGCCGAATGATGCAGCATAATCAGAGTGTTTAAGTGAAACTAACTACATAGATTGATAGAATGATAGTGTTTGTGTCATTATCCGTATTCAAACTCGCATAACATACGTTTTTTTTGAATATAATATCTTTTGTAAATATAAATTTGAGTTAATTTACACATTATCATTCAGTTTTTTTATTTATCGGTTGATGTTTTTACATTGATCGGTTTTACTATTAAATTATTGTATGAATATTTTGAATCTTCATAACTGATAAAATTTGTCTGATGAGGAAGAAAAGAAAGATGAAATGTGCCTTTCATGGCGTGTGAGTTGTGACGTAAAGGAGAGAAAAAATTGATTCTTCCTGCTACGTTGTTTTCTTCCCAAAGTGGAAATAACGAAAGATCTGAGATGTGGAGACACTCAAAAAATATCTAGGATCTAGCAAAACCACACAATTTAATTAAATAAAAAATATATCTTTCAAATAAGTTATTCAAAAATTATGAAACGTATTGTTAATTTGTAACATATACAAATTGGAAAACTGTTATATATGCCCATTAATAATTTGAAGAAAAGACATTTTATTGTTTTCGATGTTTAAGATCTATGTAACCGATTAAGAAAATGAAAAAGAAAAAAAAAACATGTCACGACGACTCATGAGACGTAGAAACGTCAAAGACCATAGAATGGTAATACTATTATATGTGATCCTACAACAAGACACGGCCACCACAAATCTCTGTCACATTCTCTCCTTCCTTTTCAACCTTGTATATTATTTTTACTTCTCTTTATTATTCGAATCTAAATCTCTAAAACTTCTTTTTTATATACACAACACACACGTCGAAAATCTCTATTGCAGGAAAGAGAGTTCAAGAATGAAGAACACCCATTTGCCTGAGGAATCCAAGGAACCAACCTCTCCAAGATCTTCTCAAAGAGATCATGTATTGGTCGAGAAACAAAGCAAGACGGCTACAAAGACATGTCTGCCTGAGACAACGGTGTTGTCAGGACGTGAGAGGCTGAAGAGGCATAGAGATGAGGTTGCCGGAAAAGTTCCTATACCGGATAGTTGGGGAAAAGAAGGGTTGCTTATGGGGTGGATGGATTTCTCGGCCTTCGACGCTGCTTTTACTTCGAGCCAGATTGTTTCTGCTCGAGCTGCGTTAATGGCTGACGCTGGAGATGATGCCGGGGCTAGAGGAAGTAGGCCTCAACGCCTTCGAGTTGAGAGTTCTTGTTGATTCCTTTTTGTCTTAGAGAAATGTTTATGCAAATATTACTCTCATCTTGTTTTTGAAATGTTTATTAGATACCTATCTTCACATTGATTTTGGAATTTTGAACCACTGATACAATTATTCAAAGTTTCATATAGTTCACTTTGTGTAATTGAATTGATTTGTAAATGGAATTGCCGGTAAGACAAACCTATTTTTTTTTGGCTATTATATAGTTTGATTATGTAAACGTTGGTTGGAGGATAATTAACTTATTAGCTATTAAAAAATTAAGTGATATTGATTGAGAATTGTGTAGTGAAGGATTCATGCTTTTGTAACAACATGACATTTTCTGATCAAACGTTAGATTATGTTATCAACGTTATCATCAAACATCAAATTGTCTATAATTTATGATTCTTTAATGCCTATTTTCAAGTTTTTCGATTAATCAAGAAACTATCGATTTTTAATCTTGTAGTTTCTTCGATCGGGCTAGCTGGATATCTAAAGGTCAATAAGTTACTTGCGGTCACCATTTCTCGAATCCTAAAACTTAGCTTTAGTTGGTAGAGCCAACAACTCCGAGGCACACTACTCCATGTCAATATCCGAGTCACTACTCTTTTACGTTTCTGATGTTACTATTTTTTTTTTTGGTAGGGTTCTGATGCTACTATTTGATTAGATGAAAAAATTACCTAATGCATTCTCTTCTGATATTGACATGTTTGGAAATGATAAGTTATATGCGAACGAACACTTCTCTTGGTAAAGATAAAAATTTGATCAGACATATATTCTCACACTAACGTGATTAGGTCGATACATAATAATAATCTAAATCAATTTGAACAAGAAAAAATCACATGTTTTCATAAAGCATAAGCCTGGTCCGTGATTTATGATACTTTAGAACCACCACAAAAACAATAACACAGCTAGCTGTAGGAAAAACTAAAACACCCATGTCACATTTAAGACAACAACTATACAATCAAGGTCATTTCGGTATTTTTCTCCAAACTCTTCTCAATCTCGATAGCTTCATCGTTCTGGTCGGCACAATTGAAATCGAAGTTGTTCTCTTCTCTTCCTTAAACTACAAGGGCAAAAGAGTGTATAATCTTGGGATGGGATCCAGGGACCAAAAGGTAAAATGGAGTTGGAGCTCAGCCTTAATCGGAGCAGTATCAGCAACAGCAGCAGCTTCACTCCTCAGCGCCAAGCCAAAAGATCCAAAGTTCCACCTTATCTCCATAGACCTCACCTCACTGAAATTTAACCTCCCTATCCTCGATGCAGAGCTAATGCTTACCGTACACGTCACTAACCCTAACATCGCACCCATCCATTTCTCCTCCACCACCATGACGATCCTCTACGATGGCACGGTTCTTGGCTCGGCAGAGGTCAAGGCTGGCTCGCAGCCGGCGAGATCTTGTCAGCTACTCCGGCTACCGGCGCGTCTGAACGGGATGGAGCTTGCGCAACACGCGCGGCAGTTCTTTTCTGACGTGGCGAAGAGAGAGATGAAACTTGAGGCTAAGCTTACGATTGAAGGAGCGGCTAAGGTTATGTGGTGGGATCATAGTTTTAGGGTCCACGTGGATAGTTTCGTTACCGTTGATCCTGTCTTTCTTGATGTTATTGGTCAAGAGAATAAGTCTCAGATGGATCTGTTTCTTACTTGAAGTTAATTTAATTGTACCATTTTTAGATTGTGGTTAATTTAATATTTTTTTTTCAGTTATTGAAAAAGTCTTTTGAATTAGAATAAGCTTAGTTTAAAATTCAAGATGACTATCTTAACCATAAAAACAAAATACTTTCAAATTATTGTCGTTTTAATAGTTAAACTTTGTTTCAAATTAGTTATCATTTCATGTTTTTAATACCCATTTTTGAGAGATCTTTTAATTTTATCACTATTATTTTAGTATATATCAATATATTAATTAGGAATAAAACAAAAAAAAAAAAATTTATTAATATGTGTGAAGTAGCCTTATTCCACATTCATTCCACAACTAATTTGAAAGTAAGATAATCTTAATACTATTAAAAGAGAAGTACAAAATATAAAATGTCCAAAATGTTGTTAGTATTTACGAAATTTGCCATTCAATTTTGACAAAAGGAGTCAATTAATTGAAATCAAGAAGGTTAGTCTAGGAATATCAAATTTTCAATTAAATCAACCAGATAATCATAACTAGATCCGCCTGTTTTTGTGTCGGGGCTTTAATTGGATCTATGGTTATTCGGTTTGGTTTGTAACATCATTCGGTTTAACTCAATTTGGTGGTGAAAGATTTGATCAATATATAACTGGAATCAATGATCTTTTTGGTCAGTTACACCATTTATTGGATACAATAATCGTTTGAATGATGATAAATAAAAAGAGAAAAATGAAATTGCAGAAAATTGAGAGAGGTTTGGGACTCGGGAGGAAGAAAAAGATATAAAGGGGAGAGAAAAACAAATTATTATAATTAATAAAAAAAAATATTCACCAGCTGTTGTGATGGAGAATATTAGAAAATTTTAAAAAGGGAGTTGGGGAATCAAACGCGGGTTAGTTAAATAATAGTTGCCAAGTGACCCAGTTAGCTAAATCGCCTAACGAAATTAAAGAACCAAATTGAAATAAAGGAGACCTACCCAAGTAGAAATTAGAAATGAACAGTTGTATAATTACGAAAAAATAAATTATTTTGTTTGTATAATATTTTTAGGTTTATTTACAGATAGAATAAACACTACAAAAAATAATTTTATTAAGACTAATTTTTGAGACAAAAAAATTTCGTCACAAATTTGTGACACTTTAACTACGATATTATGACTAAATTTATTTGTCTTTAAAGAGATAAATATACTTTTTTTCTTAAAAAAATTAGTTCAACTCATTCTTTAACATAGTTTCAAAAAATAGATTTAAAATAAATCTAAAATAAATTATAGTCCCATAATTAAAAATTTAAAAAAAATTAAAGTAATTTAATATATTGGGTGTGGTCATGTAATAGAGTAGGTTATATCTATATATACATTTTTTGAGACATTTATGAAATAAATCATAAAGTTCACGCTTACTTACAGGCATGCAATTGGCATTAAATATTTTTAATTTTAATTTATAAAATTAAATTTAAAACCAAGATTTTGTGCAGAAAAAAATTCCTAAAATATCTCCTTAATTTATTACAATATTTAATGCTAACAATAAAAAAGTATGTACAAATCCCAAATTAATCTTTACGCAATACATATTTGTCCATTTTATCTGCAAAAAAAACGGAAAAAAAAGAATTATCATATTTAATAACTTATTTCTTAATCATATGTAAATAATTCCAAAATTAAGATATTTTGAAGATAAAGTATACTTGATTAGCAAGATTTTTAGTACTATCTTTTTTTGCATTTTCGTTATTTGGATTTTGAAAAACGTGAATGTTGTATTTAAGTAAAGAAGAAAAATGGTGTTTGGATATCTAGTGGGATGGGTTTGGGTATTAATATAAATTAATAATTATTTTATTAACTGTTAGTAAATCATCAGTTCATTATTTTGTTAACACCATCGACGTTTCAATATTAGGTATATCTAATTAAGTTTATTAAATTACGATTATGTAAAATAAACAAACAGTACTACGATATACCACATGTTATATTCTGAATTTAACAATTTAATATTAAATAGGTTTAAAGTTTAGGGGGATATATATTTAAAATTTAATATTAAAGCCCCCAATTAGGAGGATGATTCCCTCTTTTAAGATACCGTAGTTTCCTTCAGCTCGTGAAGCAGGAATGAAGCAATGGATTACAGTACTCTGATAAGAAAAATAAATAAGGGGTGAGCTGGTGGTAGAGGGTAATAAGGATCTTGGAGAGTTGTATATAATTGGACATAGTAGAGAAGAAATACCATTACCTTTTCATCGAGCAGGAGTAGTGATATTCCAAGGAAGTGGCGTTGGTTATGGACGGTACATATTTCAGAGTGAACTTCCCATAAAATTAAAATCCTACCAACGACATGTTGCGGGTAATATCCCAGGCGTAAAGCATCAACGGCAACATATGTACCTAGAATGTGGTGGAAGGCTTTGATGGGAGACATTTTGTTGTTTTTTTTGTAGAAATAAATTTGGGAGATGTAAGGTATCAACAGTTACAAATTAGGTGGAGTGTCATTGTGGGAGCCAATGATTATGTATTAGGGAGAAGGTACTTACGAAGATGACAGTTACTTTTCAATGGTTATGGTGAAGACGAGAGAGTATGGGTAGCCTATGGTGAGTGGCCGTTTTGGCAGAACAGTTAATGACACAATTTAGGTTAAATTTAAGGCCGCAACATAGGTCTCTCGACAGTTACAAAATTCTTTCGCAGACGTTTTGAGGAGCAGAAGTGAGCAGAAAGGAAAAATTCTTAGTTAAACCATGTGGGCTGAGACTGGTTTAACGTTCAAAGGCTGGATTTTTGTAAGGCCCAAGGATGGTTTTTTATAAGAGGAAGTTTTATTTAAAATGAAATAATTATGTAATGAACACTAATTATTGACGAGAAGGCCAGTGACAAATAAGGATACCAATTTTTCAAAAACATCAGATTAAAAAAACCAACCACACCCATTACAGCACCACTTAAAGGAAAATTTATTTCTAGATTTTTTCGGATTCATATGAGAAAAGATATTAAGGAAGGGGATTACCTTGTTGAAGTAACAGATGAAGGTTTGAATGTTTAATGATAGAAAAGAACCGACCATCTTTCCCAGGAATTCCCTAAAGAACATTGCTCCAACAAGTGCAAAAAAAAAACAAATACGTTTGTGGGACTTTACTTAAAAAAAAAAAGCAACTTTACAAAATCGAAAACTTTAAAATATGAAACAACTTTAGACAACCATAGGAGACAAAGAGAGCAAGTGGTGGAAGTCAACAAGATGACTGATAACATCATTATTTTACCCATTTTAGCTATAGTTTTAGTATGCATTTAGGAGGAGTTTAGTATGATTTTAATGTTTTAATGTCTATTATCAAGTATTTTAGGTTTCAAGAAAGTTTTACAGGTTTTATAGCAAAAAAAACCAAAAGACAAGGAAAATACGTTTCACGACATATTCAGAGCTTTACAGTACGGGCAACTTTTTAAGAACTTATACAACTCAAATTTCGACGTACTTGGTGTATATGGAAAGCTGAGAGAGTCATCTTTCACCTCAAGGTGGAATCAAGTCAATCCGTTCTTTCATCAGGAAGTTATGCCCGATTTACCGAGAAGTGTTACAAACCGACATAAGGAGAACCATTCAGCCAATGGGCTCTTTATTGAAGGCATGACCAGCGACCACCACGGCGGCCCAGTCCAAGTCTTCACCACGTTCTAGAACATTCCTACGCCGCCCCTTGCCATGCACTTAACAAGAGAAGACGTTTCTACCCTTACAAAACCCTAAACCTAGACAAAACCCTATAAATACTCTTCTACGCCCTAGGGTTTGAAGTGTGCCGAAAAAGTATCAGAGTGTGCCTTCACCTGCCTCCAAAGAGATCACGACCAGAAGAACAGCCACAACAGCAGCTCTCTCTCGTCCCTCTCCTTGAAGCCTTGAAGTTCACCAAACTCTTTCTCTTTATTTGTTCCATCTTTTGTTCTAGTTTTCTAAAGGAAGAAGACCCTACAACTTTGTTTGACAATCATTGAAGTAATATCTAAACTCTTTTCTCTATTTATTCTTTTTTGTTTATGACTTTATTAAACCTTGCTGTGATGATTCCCTTAAACATGCTAGAGTAGTTTTCTAGTTGGGTTTAAAAGGAAAATCAAACGGGGAGATGATCTTAGTTTAGGTGGCAATTTTTAGGGTTTGTTAGATTTATATTCTAGTTTATTCTATGCTTTAATTCTAAGTCTTTGCTTAATGCTTTAAGTTAGCCTCATGAACTAACTATGATCTTAAGTGTGTGTGCTTTGCCAAAAGCTTGCATGTGTGCTTGAGCTAACTTAGATGTGAGAGGAGTCATAGGAAGCACATACCCCTTACCTATGGAATCTCATGGATTAGAATCAAACCTGCTTAAAATGCTTTGATCTATGCGTCGTTGCCTGCGACAGTTGAGTCTCGGAGTATAGTGATCTTAGATGGTTAACTTGTGAACTATAAGTTAACGGTTCATTCGTGTTTCGTAGTCTGAGTTTTAGATAAACAAACTGATCCTAAACTTTCCTAGATAGATAGATCATTGAACCCCTGCGATTTTCCTTGATGTCCAACGCTTGTTTTATTTATTTATACTTGATTTTTATTTAGGTTTATTGCTTACTACGACCGTGACAACCAAAACTCTATTTTTATTGAGTCCTAGCCTTACATCTCTTCCGACGGATTCTCTAAACAACAACTCTCTCTCTGTGGGATCGATCCTTAAATACTACTACCGATTAGCTGTGCACTTGCAGCAGTTGTGTGGTCTTTTAAGGTAAAAGATTTGAAGTGACAAAAACCACGCACATCAATGACCAATGTATATTGTAAAAAGGAATCAAGTGTTACCTCGAGATTTCGCAAGTTGTGCAATCTGCTGCGGAAAAATACAGGGTAAGCACTGATGACTGCTGCTGCTATGGATTCCTGTTGGAGAAGGAGGTAAATATCTTGAAAAGCTTCCCGTTAATCCTCATCGATGATATTCTCTAAAGGATAAGCTTTAGGAGGAGTAGTTGCAGAGGCATCATAAGGAGGAATGCTACAGGCAACAATAGAACTGGTGCTTGTGTCCTGCATAGAGAGACACATTAGCATTTAGGAAGTATACATTACAATCCTCCCAACAAGTCTCAATAAAACAAATACCAATACGCAACATTGTGTCCCATATAGCTGTTCATGAGATGTAAGCAAAGGAATTAACTATGGATATCTTAACTATGGATTATCATACATAGAGATAAGTGGCCTAATCAGATAGACTCCTAACAGGAGAAGTAAGGGTTCACTGCATAAGAAAGTGAAATTTGATCTTTATGATTAAATGATGCATTCTCCAACAAATGTTGCAGTCGAGAAAGAAATGTTAACCATCAAAGAAGTCTTAATAGAGCCAGGGGAAAGTAATGATTACTTGAAAGACAAACAAATAAAAGGAGGAGCGTTTATAAGGAAGAGTGTAAGTGAAAAGACCATACCTTTTTACTGAGATCATATTGATCCAATATAACCTCAGCTGCTTTTAATGTCCTGTCAATATTCTCGTCAGCTCTCCTTATAGGATGTGTTCTTAGCTAGACAAACAGAATAATCACACACAGAAAACCAAAAAAAGAGGCCAAAATTCCAAATCAGAGATCCGAAATTCCGAGCTGAAATGTCAACATACATTTTTAAAAGTGCCTTAAATCCAAAAACAGACAGATGAAGAAAGGGACCTGGGTGGGACGCATGACTATTACAAGAGACGAGAGACGGTGGTCAAAGGAGCGTAGGATCCCGACCATGTTGTGGGTATTGTACTGGTCAGGCGCTTTAGTAGAGACTCCTAGATCAAACCTGCTCGTTTGGTTACGACATCGTGATTCAGAGTCTCCTCGTCACGATATACAACCTAATAACAGATTTCGAACAAATCAAATCTCTTTTCCGGAGAAAGACAATCTCAACAATTTTCAGTGATTCGGAAACTCACAGAGAGATCGATAGAGGTAAGAGAAGGGAGTACGCCTGAGACAACGGCAGAGCGGAGGGTGGTTGAAACAGCGGCGACGGAAACAAAATAACAACACTCATATATGGTTTCACAGAATTATAGAACATACCTAGAAAAAAAAAGAACACGCTGATATAACCCATTTTTTTTAAGTAATCACTTGGATTATGGTGGAACAAAGAAGAATAAATGAAGCATGATTGATGAAGCACAGTCGGAGCAAGGGTTCATGGCGAAGAAGACGAGGAGGAGATCGAGAATTTGAGATTTTTTCAAAAAAACTGAACCGACAGTTTGCTTTTTTTTTTTTGTATTTAATGTTGTATAGCTGGGCTGCGAGTGGTTTGACGCTAATGGACTGCATTAGAATTAGGCCCAGATTTCTTTTTCTTTCTTTTGGCGGAAGGAAGAGTACACGTGTCACTCTCTCTCGAGTGCTAACGTGTCAAGCTGAGGAAGAGAGTTAGCCAACTTTAAAAGTATAGATTTACTATAGGGAGATTCTCAAAAATAGCACCAAAAAAAGTTTTTTTCGAAAACTAGCACAACATCTCTAAAATTCCAAATATATCACTAATTAATCTTTTAAAATTAAATTCTAAATTCAAAACACTAAGCCTTTCCCCTCAAAACTATATCATAAATGTGATATTGAGAACCCAAACCTAAAAAACAAAATTCTAAAAATTAATTTTAAATATTTAATGTGTTAAATAGTGCTATTTTCGGAAATTTATGGAATGTGTGTTATAATTGTCCATAAAACTTCTATTAGTGCTATTTTAGAGTATTTCTCTTTGTTATATTCTATTTTTTTGTCAGTTTCACTCCAAAACTTCAATTTAAGAATCCTTGTTTAGTCATTTTTTATACAACATAGACTTATAAAGTAAAAGCTTTTTAAATTTAGCTAGTCATACTCAAAAAGTTATTATTATATTTTATTATCGAATTGTATTCAAAACTATATATGTCCAATTAAAGATCAGAAAAATTATTAATTTATCAAAAATTAATTTATAGAATTTTTATTATATGTTCCCTAATTTTATTTTATAAACTCTTTTCTCTTAATTTGGCCAATCGACTGGTAACTTTTGTGATGAAAAAAATAAGAGAAAAATAATATTATTTTAATAAATTTCAAATAAATAATTTTTACATAATTTATTTTAATTTTTTTTTGCTAGAATGTTTATTTCATTTGGCAACACTTGTTATGAATAAAATAAAATGGAAACATTTATGAGAAAAAAATGTCTATCTCATATCAATTAACATATAAACAGTTACCTTTTCATATATCAAAGAAGGAACCGTAACAGTCTTCTTCACCGTAAATGGCATTTCGTAGGGTTTTACTCTCTCACCTCCGCCGATCTCGTCACACTTACTCCTCTCTCTCTCCTCACCATGTCCCCGCTCCGGCACATCCGTCAATCCCTCTCGGTCTTCTCCAAACCCGATTCTTTTCCACTCCCTCGGACATGGACTCTGAGCTGACTCGACTCAGAGACGTTTCAATCGATGGATTTGGAAGCAATGGTCATGGGTTAGAGTTGGGCGATTTAAGCCAAGATTTGATCGGAGCTGGTGTGTCAAACTATGATTACTTGACTCGACCTGCGATCTCGTTGCTTGATTCTTACCATGACCTTACTGGATTGCCTTGGTAATAACAATACATAGTTATCTGCTTATTTCAGTTCAGATTGATGGAAAGTTTTGAGCTTTCACCTCGTAATTGACAAATCAAGATTCCTAGTTTTGTGTCGTTTTGAGGGTTTTGCGAAATTTATTAGTTTTGTTAATTTGCCTCAGATGAATTGGTCAGGTGGGTAGTGATTGCTTCGTCTACTGTGGCTTTCAGAACGGCTTTGCTTCCTGTACTG
>NC_025690.1:8896117-8897802 GCF_000633955.1 Camelina sativa | reverse complement strand
TTTTTTTTTTTTTTTTTTCAGATTCTGAATTTTATGTGGGATTGATATTGCTAATGCAGAACTCAACATAAGTTGTTGTGAAAGCATTGTATAATGATTTGATAGTGGTACTTTCGTAGTACCGCCTTTCTGGCCTCCACAGGGTTCAGGAAGGAGTGTTATTGATCAGTTTAAGCTTTTCCGGAAGGAAAGAAAAGCTATCGGGTGCCCTTCGTTTTTGTGGGTTCCTGCTTATTTATCTATCCAGGTGATACTTCATATCTTCTTGAGGAACTATAAGTAATCTGATATTCCATGCCGCTCATAGTTCTGTAGAAAATTTGAATTTCGTAGCCCTGTTGACTCTTCCATGAGTGAATCAATGAGACCATATTTATGGAGCTTAGATGGCTAGTTTTGTGTTATTACTGCGTCTTTTAGTTATTACCACTTATGTAACATTCTTGGTGTAAATATATTGTATCGAATGACATGAGATATAGTTCTTTGAGTGGCAAGAATTGTAGGCTTACTCCTTTCATATTCTCTTCTGCAGATTTCATGTTTTTTCTTGTGGATAACTAGCATAAGAAGAATGTCACTTGCTGATCATCCTGGATTTGATTCGGTAAGTCACCAGCCAGTATATTGGGATCACTTATAAGCATATTTTGAAATGATATATTGAAGGACTATTATTTTCTTGTATATCTGGCCTTCTATCGTAATTAAGCCTATGTTCTGGAAAATGTCTTCTGCCTCACTCTCCTTTTGATAGAATCCCTTGTTCCATTGGTTGCAGGGTGGAGCTTTATGGTTTCAAGATTTGACTGAAATTCCCAATGGTCTTTATGGTCCACTCTTCCCCTTTTTAATTGCTGGTTTGCATTACACAAACACGCAGGTATATACTGTTGTTTCTCTTATTGCATTCCTCATTACATCAACTAGGATAATTTCTACTGAACTATACTTCCTGTTATTTTCTGCTTGTTTGAAATATATATACATTTTTCTGCAGATAACTTTTACAGCATCTTCAGTTCACAAAGTTGATAAATTCGCTGAATTGGCAAAAGTGAGTTTTTCAACTTCGTTGTGCAGTTTGATAACAGGAAGTTGAACTGCCTGGCATCAAGTAAAACTACCAGATTCTACTGAAAGAGGAAATATCTCAAATTTTCTTTATGCATGTTACCTAACAATTGATGGTTGTTTATGTATTCTTCTGCAGGCTTACAAGACATTTCTGAATCTTTTGACAGTTGGTCTTTATTTCCTTTCATTCCAAATGCCTCAGGTAGATTAATCTCTCATCATATACCCCCTTCTGAAGCTCACATATTCTTGTTTCCGGTTATGTTAGTACAAAAAGAGGTTCTAGCCAGATAGTCTTTTCCATTATCGTGACTGATACTGTTTCAGCGTAAGGTCATTCAACTAAGTTTTCTTTGGACACAAAACTCGGATTTACTTGACGTATATTCCCTTTTTAAAACCTGTATTGGCGACTAATCTTGAAACTATGCCATTCAAACTAGACCTTTTCCTTTTTTAAGAGTATGTGTTGTTCCATTGTAAACCTAGTGTCTTGGCTGAGTTTTGTTAAGAGCAACTGCTATCAGTTTACTAGTACTCCCTGGAACAGCATTTTCATTCCATTCGTTCTGTTGGGAATACTCTATTTTACATTGCTACCTGTTCAA
>NC_025690.1:8850644-8894789 GCF_000633955.1 Camelina sativa | reverse complement strand
AATCTTTTGACAGTTGCTCTTTATTTCCTTTCATTCCAAATGCCTCAGGTAGATTAATCTCTCATCATATACCCCCTTCTGAAGCTCACATATTCTTGTTTCCGGTTATGTTAGTACAAAAAGAGGTTCTAGCCAGATAGTCTTTTCCATTATCGTGACTGATACTGTTTCAGCGTAAGGTCATTCAACTAAGTTTTCTTTGGACACAAAACTCGGATTTACTTGACGTATATTCCCTTTTTAAAACCTGTATTGGCGACTAATCTTGAAACTATGCCATTCAAACTAGACCTTTTCCTTTTTTAAGAGTATGTGTTGTTCCATTGTAAACCTAGTGTCTTGGCTGAGTTTTGTTAAGAGCAACTGCTATCAGTTTACTAGTACTCCCTGGAACAGCATTTTCATTCCATTCGTTCTGTTGGGAATACTCTATTTTACATTGCTACCTGTTCAAAAGTTTCATTTCTTCTCTTTTTTTTTTCATAATTTTCTCAGGGAAGTCTGCTCTACTGGGCTACCAATTTGTCATTCAGCATAGCTCAGGTTTGTCCTTAAGATTGCAGTCTAAGATCTACTAATGGTGTTTGCCTTTTGATGGTGTGAAATTTATGGTTTGTATGATGCGGTATCAATTGGGACAAGCATTCTCTAGACCAAAAAATGAGAGTCACGAATTCAGGCAAAACTTGAGATCATAGCCAAACTAAATAGATATAGAATTTTGTGAAAAATTGGGCAAATCCAAACATTATTTAAGGTTTGTAATCTTGAATTCGTCTAAACTAAAAACTCCATTATATAGTGGCAAGTGCTACTCAGCATCTGAGTCAGGCATTGATGATGCGGGTGTTTAACTTGAGGATCCGAAGCTTATCGTAGACGTTAGCCCTAAGTTACTGATAACTCTGTAGTAATTAGTTAAAAGTTAGTAACTTTTCTAGGGAGATTGGTCTTTATGCTGGTTATGGGTAGACGAGTTTACAATACATAAGATGAAATTCCTCAGCTCTTGAATCCAGCACCAATGAGCAAAATAATCCAACTTTATCTCAGTTTTTCATGGTCTGTATCTCTGTTCACAACAACTCTACCTTCCCTTTTACATTAGAGATGTAAGTACCCTTAGGTCCTCTCATATTGTGCATTGGCTTTGTAGCAATCAATCCTCAACCATCCTGTTGTAAGTGCTAAGTTGGGTCTACAAGGAAACGACACTCTTCAGAAAGAGGCTGGGAATCCTATATTGACAAACATTAATGAACCGCAACTCTCTGATTCATCCTCGAAAGGACGCATGATCTCAGTGCATAATTTAACCCCTAAAGAGTTGGTTGCTGTAAGTCGATGTGATGGATCGGGATGTTTTTACAGTATTTAATCTTCCACATCTTTTTTACTAATGTTAACAGCTTTCCTTACCAGCTTTCTGCCAAATACTTGTCAGGAGGGCACAAAGAAAAATCAATTCCGCTATTAAGGTAACTATGTAGCTAGGATTTCTTCTCATCGGAAAAAGCATATCCTTGGATCCGTATTAGTCGATGTGGCTGTTCCAGTTATTTAAGTTGTGTTTTTTTTCTTTCAGATTGGCATTAGAAAAGGATCCTGAATATCTTCAAGCTATGGTTATTCTTGGCCAGGCTTTATATCAGAAAGACCAGTTCGCTGAAGCTGCAAAATACTTAGAGGAGGCTGCTTCAATGGTGAGATGACGATGTTCTTTGATCTTATTTTTTATGACATCTAATAAGAAACCTATAACCATATTAATCGGAGGTAATTATGATCCTCTCAGCTTCTTGATGCTTGTCCAACAGAACTTGCAGAAGTTGATCTTTTAATTGTTGCATCTCAATGGGCAGGTGTATCCAATATTCGACAGGTGCATTATTGACACAATTTATGGTTTCACCTATCTTTTTGGACACGTTAATACTCAAAAGAATTATTCGCTCTTGGTTTAGGGAAAGACATCAGAAGGAATCACACACCTTGAAAGAGTAGCAAACATGGAAGAGCCTGAAGATCCCAAGAGCAAAGCTCATTACTTGGACGCATTGGTTCTCTACTCAAGGTAGAAAGATTAACAAGTAAATTAGTCTCAAGCGTTAGGTCTTGTGTAATGTGTTGACCATTTTGTGTGTTCAGTGCTATATTTAACGAAGGAAGGAGAGATGAAGCTGCAAAGTATTTGAGAAGAGTGGTGGCTTATGATCCATCCTTCAGTGAATTGCTGAAACAATGCGAAGAAGATGATACCGATACCATTCCCACTTCTTCTTCATCTAATTCTACCCACAAAACTTCATAATTTTTTTTGTTTCTGTTGTTTTCTTTCCTTAAACTTTACTGATTTTATTTTGGGAGTTGGACCATTAAAATCGATTTTTTTTTATAGATAAATAAGAATATGGATAGCTTATTATCTTCTATTCTATTCAAAATCAGTATGTGTATTACAGTGTACTAATATTATTATACAGTAAAAAATAAGAGCAAGTACATATTTATTTTCACATTATTACATGGCTTGATCCCCACATTAAGGTTATATTATTTATACTAGATTAGGATCCGTGCTAGATTAGGATCCGTGCTAGAACACAGATTGAAATTCCTTTTACTTATATTATAATTTTATAATAGAAGATAATTTATATAATTGTTTTTTAAAGTTTTTTGGATAAAAAATATGTAATAAAATCATATGCTTAAAAAAACATATATTTTGTAAGTTATATATTGTTAATTTTGTAATTTTATATATAAGAAATGGTTATATATGGTTAATTTTTGAACATGTTTGGTGAATTTGTTTTAATATGACTCTTGCTTAGGTAAAATTTTATTTTCATGCATAATAAGATCTCAGAAATCACGATTAAGTGTGATAAATTGTCAAGGTTTTATTGCTTTTTACGCTTAAGAATATATTTTTATGCCTAACAATATATATTTTGTAACAATACATGGAAATTGAATACTAAAGATTTTATTTAGGAATTTGTATAAACCATTGGAATATTCTCTTTAAAATATTTTTTTTAAGATATTTTTAAGTGTATTCATATAGCCCACAGATTGACCAAACAATCTATAATATTTTTTTGTAACCAACTTATATTTAATCTATAACCTATTTTGTAACCACCTTATAAAAATTATATAGTCTATAAAAAAAAGTTATGTACTTTTGTTTTATTATATCGGGATATGTTTTAATAATTTATTTCTTATCCAAGAGAGGAAAATTTATGAAAATATGCAGTAAATAGCATAAAAATAGAAAATAATTAAGAAAGTATCATTTGTCTACAGTGCTTTTGTCATAAGGTTAATAAAATTACCAAGATTTGTCTTATTCTCCCTCTGTATTCTTCCGTTTCTCTCTCTTCCTACATCTCCATTCTCACCATGAGATATCATTATTTATTCTGTTATAAACACATCAAACAACATTAATTTTTACTTTTAATGTTTATTTCTTCTTTTCGGTTTCTCTCCTTCAAATTGCATAAGATATCTCACTTTATCTCTTTGGATTTTAATTTCTGTTGGAATCTCCGTCGTAGTGTTTTTTTTATTTAATTCATGACATTTTGTTTTGTAACATACTACTTTAACAAATTACACGTGATAACATAATATTTTGATAAATTATTTTCTTAAATTACACGTTATTTATTAAGATTAGATTACATGTGATTTCTTTTGAAAACACGACTTTTAATATTAAAACACATTGTTTTTATAAATAATATGCTTTTTCTTTTAGTATATAATAATATTTTTATTAACTGATATGTTTTTCCACCAATAGCAATACATTGTTATATTTTTGTTGTTTGTTTAAAAACAGTTTTGAGTTTTCCCTTCTATAGTTACCAGGCCCGGCTCAAAATTGACTCGTTTGAGCTGATTCTGTTGTTGACAGAAAAAAAAGAAATTTATCACGCCCCGCTCAAAGTTTAGGTGGACCCAATGCTAATTTATAAAATACACCCAAATATATCTATATTATTTTATATAAAAAAAATAACATGTAAACTTTTTTTTGGACCTTTGGACCCTGTGCTGTTGCACCCCAGCATATGTACTAAGTTGGACCTGATAGTTACCTAAATTTTCTGACACAATGGTATTTTTTTTAAGTTCTTTTGAATTTCAGGATAGTTACTAATATTGTCCAAAATTTATTGCTTTAACCAAAATGTTAAAATATCTTTATCAAATCCTTCCATATCATTTCCGACTTCTATTTTCACTAGTTGATCCGTACACTCACTATGTACTAAATTGTGAAATGGTCTTAAGCTCACGACCAAGACGTATTCTCTTTTCTTTTTTCTTTTCAAACAAATTTGTTTTTTGTTATGTAGAGAAGATAGTTCCTTAGAAAAGATAAATAACATAATAAGTTATAAATAGTTATTTAGGAGATAGTACTCTTTAATTCTTACCGTTTGCCCTAATATTTCTGTCTGAAACACTATTATCGAGGCGCCACGACCACTATCTCTCTCCGACGCCGGTAGGTCTCCGGCTCGCTGGTGTCGGGTGCTCTCACTTTCGTCGATTCTTTGCTGCTTCCTGCTCTCCCTTTTTTCCTCTTTCAAATCTTTTTTCCCCTTTTATTTTCCTCTTATGAATCTTTTGCAATCCCCGACCAACATCCTAGATCCAGACGATGAAGACCTGCCTCTGCTCTTATATCGAAAGATGTGGTGTCCGGCGAACCCCATTCTCAACTTTTCTCGCCCAGGCCTACCGTCAAAGGTTTCAAAGAACCCCTTTCAGCTACATCATCCGATCTTTCGTTTGAGTGGTTGCTTTACGGAGTATCTCCCAGAGCTGCGTCTTGCCCCCGATTTTGGACTCTCATCTCCCAGACGTGTCACCTCGAGAGTTTGGTAGACCCAATGGTTTTGCCAAATCCTCAAAGGACGAGGTTCTATCTATCAAACTCCCTGTTATCCTATAGACTGTTATTAGCTTGTTTGGTCATACTCGATGTTCGAAGACTGCATCAGAGAACCCAGTTAGCTAGTGTGTCTTGGATGTACAATGAGTATATTAGAACTATGGCGACTGCTCAACTTACGACATTGTCCGTTGGCCCCCATATCTGGAATTACCACGTTTGCTTTAATTCCCTACATTCATACCCCTTCCTGAAGCGCAGGCTATTTTTCTTTGTCCCCGGGTTCTGTCGACTGCAAATCCTGTGTGGAATTCTTGATCACCATTTCCATGGCAGAGAGGACCCACCTGGTTTGCTACGACACTACTTTTATTTTGTGCACCTGCTTTTAGCTTCTTCTCCGGTAATCTCTGTTGTTCCCATTGCTCTGCAACAATTATCTCCTTCAAAGCTCAGGTCTGATTTCTCTTCACCAATGTTCTTCCGATTACAAACTTTGTGTGGAATTCTTGATCAACATTTCCATGGCAGAGAGGATCCACTTATTATGTTACGGTTCTGCATTTATACTCTGCGAATCCTGGTTTTAGGTTCAACTCTAAAATCTCATGCTCCTAAGGTCCTGAAGTTTCATGGTATTCTAGACCTGAATTCAAATTGTCGAGGTTGTGGTTATGGTCTGAGAAGCTTCTCAACCAATAACCACCCCTCGATGATTCTAGCTGTTTACTTCAAGTTCCGCATTAGTGAGCAAACATGTACCACCACCTCCATCACCCTCCGGGACTTCGTCCCCCGAATCCATACCTTGGCTGTACTTCTGCTGGTGCTTCTTCTTTCAGTTAGTCCCTTGGCTCTGAATCTACTATCAACGGCACTGTGTCCTTTGACCGTGACCTACTTGTCATCTCTCGAGATCCTCGATAATGTCCAATTCTGCAACCATGATCCCACATGCCTACAATTGCTTCTTAGTCCTTGTGTCATAGCTCTCATGGAACATTGCTTGATGTTTCCTTTATGTTTGTATTTGCTCATTGTGTCATAGCCCATGAAGATGCATTTTTACCCAAAACTTTCATGTTTTTGCATAGACATAAATCCGACTTTGCATTTTTATTAACAACATCCATTACGTATTACCAGTGTTAATTAAGTTTGGAGCATATATATATGACATATTAATAATTAACACAAATACTTCATAGTGATATTAAAAAAAGGAATTTATTTTCTTTTTATCACAAACTACTAAATTATGTGTCTTATTAAACTAGGAAAAAAGCTAAATAAGTATAAAATATATATAAACAAACTAGGTCATTTTAAAAGTATAATAAGAAATATCTCATTTTAAAATTATAATTTAATTAAGAAATATGAATTTAAGTATATTACAGATTGATGAAACGACAAGTGGACGAATTTTCTCTTATAACTATATTAGTGATAAATATTCAGTTGGTAGAAATTTTTTTCTTTTAGAAAATAAATTGTTGAAGTTTGTTTTTTTCCAAAATAATAGAAAATAAGATAATCCATAAAGAAACGAGATTGAGCAAGCTACAAGTCTTTTAACAAGGAGTAGACACAAAAAAAAACAAGAGAAAATGCTTTGCACAAAAAAAAAACCAAGAGAATATATGATGATNGAACCCCATTCTCAACTTTTCTCGCCCAGGCCTACCGTCAAAGGTTTCAAAGAACCCCTTTCAGCTACATCATCCGATCTTTCGTTTGAGTGGTTGCTTTACGGAGTATCTCCCAGAGCTGCGTCTTGCCCCCGATTTTGGACTCTCATCTCCCAGACGTGTCACCTCGAGAGTTTGGTAGACCCAATGGTTTTGCCAAATCCTCAAAGGACGAGGTTCTATCTATCAAACTCCCTGTTATCCTATAGACTGTTATTAGCTTGTTTGGTCATACTCGATGTTCGAAGACTGCATCAGAGAACCCAGTTAGCTAGTGTGTCTTGGATGTACAATGAGTATATTAGAACTATGGCGACTGCTCAACTTACGACATTGTCCGTTGGCCCCCATATCTGGAATTACCACGTTTGCTTTAATTCCCTACATTCATACCCCTTCCTGAAGCGCAGGCTATTTTTCTTTGTCCCCGGGTTCTGTCGACTGCAAATCCTGTGTGGAATTCTTGATCACCATTTCCATGGCAGAGAGGACCCACCTGGTTTGCTACGACACTACTTTTATTTTGTGAACCTGCTTTTAGCTTCTTCTCCGGTAATCTCTGTTGTTCCCATTGCTCTGCAACAATTATCTCCTTCAAAGCTCAGGTCTGATTTCTCTTCACCAATGTTCTTCCGATTACAAACTTTGTGTGGAATTCTTGATCAACATTTCCATGGCAGAGAGGATCCACTTATTATGTTACGGTTCTGCATTTATACTCTGCGAATCCTGGTTTTAGGTTCAACTCTAAAATCTCATGCTCCTAAGGTCCTGAAGTTTCATGGTATTCTAGACCTGAATTCAAATTGTCGAGGTTGTGGTTATGGTCTGAGAAGCTTCTCAACCAATAACCACCCCTCGATGATTCTAGCTGTTTACTTCAAGTTCCGCATTAGTGAGCAAACATGTACCACCACCTCCATCACCCTCCGGGACTTCGTCCCCCGAATCCATACCTTGGCTGTACTTCTGCTGGTGCTTCTTCTTTCAGTTAGTCCCTTGGCTCTGAATCTACTATCAACGGCACTGTGTCCTTTGACCGTGACCTACTTGTCATCTCTCGAGATCCTCGATAATGTCCAATTCTGCAACCATGATCCCACATGCCTACAATTGCTTCTTAGTCCTTGTGTCATAGCTCTCATGGAACATTGCTTGATGTTTCCTTTATGTTTGTATTTGCTCATTGTGTCATAGCCCATGAAGATGCATTTTTACCCAAAACTTTCATGTTTTTGCATAGACATAAATCCGACTTTGCATTTTTATTAACAACATCCATTACGTATTACCAGTGTTAATTAAGTTTGGAGCATATATATATGACATATTAATAATTAACACAAATACTTCATAGTGATATTAAAAAAAGGAATTTATTTTCTTTTTATCACAAACTACTAAATTATGTGTCTTATTAAACTAGGAAAAAAGCTAAATAAGTATAAAATATATATAAACAAACTAGGTCATTTTAAAAGTATAATAAGAAATATCTCATTTTAAAATTATAATTTAATTAAGAAATATGAATTTAAGTATATTACAGATTGATGAAACGACAAGTGGACGAATTTTCTCTTATAACTATATTAGTGATAAATATTCAGTTGGTAGAAATTTTTTTCTTTTAGAAAATAAATTGTTGAAGTTTGTTTTTTTCCAAAATAATAGAAAATAAGATAATCCATAAAGAAACGAGATTGAGCAAGCTACAAGTCTTTTAACAAGGAGTAGACACAAAAAAAAACAAGAGAAAATGCTTTGCACAAAAAAAAAACCAAGAGAATATATGATGATGTTGTCGTTATTTTCCAGGATGTGGACAAAAGAAACAAGACTTTTTCGCCTTTTAGGTCTCCGGAATCAAAAGCCAAGACAGTTTCCGAGAAATTTTTTGCGGTTGTCTTATTTGAGAGTCTTATGATAAGACAATGACAAATCAATATTTTTTCCAATGTCTTTGTGCAATATTGAAATCAAAACTTAGGCATGACTATTTTATGTGTTCTTTTTGTCTAACCTCACATATTTAACGTCATACACTAATCTGTATAAACTGAGATATTATTTTGTGTAACCTATCTACATCACCGATACGGCTGCCATCCAGCCGAGCATATTGTTAATTTTCGTTTATTTGTTCGTAAAATACACGGTGAAAAAATTCAGTTTAACATAGGCTTTTTCCCATCTAGATTAAATAATTTACACGTTGAGTAAAGGACTTGCTTAAGAGATAAATATAATGAAGTTATTTAGCAACATGCATGAAACTTTAATTAAAATCGATAGACACAATCAGGTGGACACAAATTAGTTTATAGTGCTAATGAGCTGTTTGACCACTTGGAACAATTAGTCATTTGTTCACTACTTTTTCATGTAAATGTTTGAACACTTTACCACTTTTACTTATACATGAATATTTGAAGACATGCATGTTTTGAAACTGAATTTCAACCCAATTTCTTAGTCTTTTGTTCATTCTTGGATTACTGTTAAGAGGACCACACCAACAACTATCTACCAAATTAAATATCCTTCACTTAGGAAAAAAAAAAATATCCTTCATTATGAATCGAGAAGCTTTATGTTTCTTACGGGGAGGGATGCACATTGGTGAAAGAGTATATTACTCAAAATTTTGACTTGTAATTTTGTTCACTGTCGACGTCGGTCAAAAGGGTTAAATCCACATGAGTAACAACAGATCAACCCATCACCCATGGGCATTATTACAATAATTAAAACTAGCGGTGTTGTTAAATATTTATTGAAATTTTTATATTGAAAATTGTAATGGTTTTTTTTTGGGATAGTTGTCGTCTCTTCGACTATATATGGCAGTAGATATATGGATCTACGCCAAGAAAAAACAGTCAGTGTCATAGGAAACGCAGATCAAACTGATTTGTACAAAAGAAATCTTTTACCAACGCCACCAAATCTTCTTTTAGAGAAGGCCAAAACCTTTGGAAAAACAAAGTTGTCAGTCCATTAGGTCATGGAGTTTTCTCGGGATGCATAGCAAACAAAGCTCTGGNAGCTTCTCAACCAATAACCACCCCTCGATGATTCTAGCTGTTTACTTCAAGTTCCGCATTAGTGAGCAAACATGTACCACCACCTCCATCACCCTCCGGGACTTCGTCCCCCGAATCCATACCTTGGCTGTACTTCTGCTGGTGCTTCTTCTTTCAGTTAGTCCCTTGGCTCTGAATCTACTATCAACGGCACTGTGTCCTTTGACCGTGACCTACTTGTCATCTCTCGAGATCCTCGATAATGTCCAATTCTGCAACCATGATCCCACATGCCTACAATTGCTTCTTAGTCCTTGTGTCATAGCTCTCATGGAACATTGCTTGATGTTTCCTTTATGTTTGTATTTGCTCATTGTGTCATAGCCCATGAAGATGCATTTTTACCCAAAACTTTCATGTTTTTGCATAGACATAAATCCGACTTTGCATTTTTATTAACAACATCCATTACGTATTACCAGTGTTAATTAAGTTTGGAGCATATATATATGACATATTAATAATTAACACAAATACTTCATAGTGATATTAAAAAAAGGAATTTATTTTCTTTTTATCACAAACTACTAAATTATGTGTCTTATTAAACTAGGAAAAAAGCTAAATAAGTATAAAATATATATAAACAAACTAGGTCATTTTAAAAGTATAATAAGAAATATCTCATTTTAAAATTATAATTTAATTAAGAAATATGAATTTAAGTATATTACAGATTGATGAAACGACAAGTGGACGAATTTTCTCTTATAACTATATTAGTGATAAATATTCAGTTGGTAGAAATTTTTTTCTTTTAGAAAATAAATTGTTGAAGTTTGTTTTTTTCCAAAATAATAGAAAATAAGATAATCCATAAAGAAACGAGATTGAGCAAGCTACAAGTCTTTTAACAAGGAGTAGACACAAAAAAAAACAAGAGAAAATGCTTTGCACAAAAAAAAAACCAAGAGAATATATGATGATGTTGTCGTTATTTTCCAGGATGTGGACAAAAGAAACAAGACTTTTTCGCCTTTTAGGTCTCCGGAATCAAAAGCCAAGACAGTTTCCGAGAAATTTTTTGCGGTTGTCTTATTTGAGAGTCTTATGATAAGACAATGACAAATCAATATTTTTTCCAATGTCTTTGTGCAATATTGAAATCAAAACTTAGGCATGACTATTTTATGTGTTCTTTTTGTCTAACCTCACATATTTAACGTCATACACTAATCTGTATAAACTGAGATATTATTTTGTGTAACCTATCTACATCACCGATACGGCTGCCATCCAGCCGAGCATATTGTTAATTTTCGTTTATTTGTTCGTAAAATACACGGTGAAAAAATTCAGTTTAACATAGGCTTTTTCCCATCTAGATTAAATAATTTACACGTTGAGTAAAGGACTTGCTTAAGAGATAAATATAATGAAGTTATTTAGCAACATGCATGAAACTTTAATTAAAATCGATAGACACAATCAGGTGGACACAAATTAGTTTATAGTGCTAATGAGCTGTTTGACCACTTGGAACAATTAGTCATTTGTTCACTACTTTTTCATGTAAATGTTTGAACACTTTACCACTTTTACTTATACATGAATATTTGAAGACATGCATGTTTTGAAACTGAATTTCAACCCAATTTCTTAGTCTTTTGTTCATTCTTGGATTACTGTTAAGAGGACCACACCAACAACTATCTACCAAATTAAATATCCTTCACTTAGGAAAAAAAAAAATATCCTTCATTATGAATCGAGAAGCTTTATGTTTCTTACGGGGAGGGATGCACATTGGTGAAAGAGTATATTACTCAAAATTTTGACTTGTAATTTTGTTCACTGTCGACGTCGGTCAAAAGGGTTAAATCCACATGAGTAACAACAGATCAACCCATCACCCATGGGCATTATTACAATAATTAAAACTAGCGGTGTTGTTAAATATTTATTGAAATTTTTATATTGAAAATTGTAATGGTTTTTTTTTGGGATAGTTGTCGTCTCTTCGACTATATATGGCAGTAGATATATGGATCTACGCCAAGAAAAAACAGTCAGTGTCATAGGAAACGCAGATCAAACTGATTTGTACAAAAGAAATCTTTTACCAACGCCACCAAATCTTCTTTTAGAGAAGGCCAAAACCTTTGGAAAAACAAAGTTGTCAGTCCATTAGGTCATGGAGTTTTCTCGGGATGCATAGCAAACAAAGCTCTGGGGACTTCAGATTCTGTGATCTCCCTTATCAAAGCCCTATTCATGCATTCTGTGATTAATGGATGAACTTCCTGGACCATCTGTGAAACGCCCCTCACATCAGACCGCTTAAAAAGTTCCGCAAAATATTTTGATGCTATATCCTCTATACCAGTAACCGATTCAGTCCAGGTGTCGTCAGGACCAAATAAGCCAAGAATCCTATTTCTTGCCCTCCGTTGTTTCGCGGAAGCGTGAAATTTTTATGTATTTTTATCGCCAACCCGTAACCAGAATTTCCTACTCTTCTATTGCCAGTATAATTCCTCATCCCGATACGCCTCCTTTAATTTCCTTTCTATATCCCGAATTTCCTCTTGCGACCTCGAATCATCCATCTTTGCCTCTTGCAATGCTGCTTTCAAAGAGGAAATAAGGGTTGGTCCAGTAAAAACATTATTCTTATGCCACCAAGAAATCGAGTTACGACAATTCTTTATTTTATCCACAAATACCGGTATCCTAAAATTTTTGGTACGGTTCCATGCTGACTCCACCGCTCCCTTTAATCCATCTCTATCCAACCAACGTTTGTCAAACCGAAGATGACGGTATCTCCGTAAATCCGTTTTAAAACAGGTAGCTAAAATAGGACAATGATCTGAACCAATCATTTCTAAATAGTCAACCTTAGAATGTGGGAAGACACAATGCCAATCTTCATTAGCTAAAGCACGGTCTAAGCGACATATTCCATACATATCACGACTACTTGACTATTTAAGTATTTATTTATCGAAGAAGTCTAGGACGACATATATAATTTATTGAGTGCCATGATAACATCTTTTTCAGTAAGAAAGAGTCTTGTGGGGACTGATACTTGAAAAACAAATTCATGAAATAGCATTTGAGTTTTGCTCAAAAAAAAAAAAATTAAAAATAAAAAAAAATAACATTTGAGATTAATTAGATCAGCGCTGAACTGATCCCAAAACATAGCTATGTTCCCAAAATATAATCTGCATTGTATGACTAACAAAAAAATTATAATTGAAGAACTAACTACTCTAACCATTAAAACTAATATACCTTGTATAAACTACAATATATACTATTTTGTCATTCCATAACTTTTCCATCTTTACTTCAATATCACCACCACCACCTTTACCTCCTTGCCACCACCACCACCTCCACCTCTTTATCACCCTCACCACTTGGATTCCCAATATACAATCTTCTAGGGTTTAGTTTTCCTCTAGCCACCACCACCGTCGACCACCGGCCATCACTTCCGACGACCTCCGGACCACCGGTGGAGAACCGCCAGACCACTGCCGGAGAACCGCCGGACCACCACCGGAGAACCACCGGACCACTGCCGGAGTATCGCCAGGCCATCACCGGAGTATCGCCGAACCACCGCCGGAGTATCGCCGGACCACTGTCAGGGAATCGCTGGACCACCGCCGGAGAATTACCAGACCACCGCTGAAGGTAATTTACTATACCCTTAATCCAACTTCTCTAATTATTTCAAATATGTGGCTATATTCTTCATTAGTTTTTTTTTAGGTTATTCACCTAATTCACCCATACTGATATATAATTTTTTTTTTTTTTTTATGTTTCTAACATAATATAAATCACCTCAAACAAAAACTATTAGAAAAGTCATGGAGCTGCTTAAAAAATATTGATTTCCTACAGAAAAATGAAACCCTCAAATTCTTCAACCGATATATGTATATACACGACTAAATTTATTTATTTATTGATAGACTAAAATATATACAACTAGACCGATAAGAATTAGTTATAACCGTGCATTTTAATAAGACATCCAATATTTAGATATTGAAAGATACAAGTAACGAGCTCGTGTGAACCTAATGGACCAATTAGCCTAACGTTTACTATTCGTGCATATGAATGTTTTTACACTTGCACTTTTCTTATTGGCAGCCTTCCTTTTTTTTTTTTTCTTCCTGTCAACACCATTTAGTTGTTCTCTTCATTGATCAGTACTGTTAAGTGATCACGTGTTAACTTAATTAAATCTTTCCACCCGATTTAAATCACTCTTGGATAACTATTATAAGAGGACCCCACTAACATCTATCTCACCCTTCTTTGTTTCTTTGCTTTTGGTTCCTACTCCTTACAACATTTTGTTTTGTTCGCGAAAACCTCGTGGCACAATTGACTGACTTTTTTTTTTTGTCTCGAATAAGTTTTCTGTTCATTCCTGTCAAATATGAAATATCTTCGACAATATATTTTTCAATAGCCTCTATATTATATTAATGTAATATTTTCTACAAATATTGATATAGTTGAAAAAATTATCAAATAATATAAAAGTTATATCTTCTCTCTCATTATTGCCAATTTGTTTTGAATTGAAACTATAATTAAATCCTAATTTAACATATGGTACGAGAGCTAACCAATTGTAAAGTTAACTTGTGGATGTTATTCTCACATATGTCTACATTTTAGATGGTCATGCTGAGCGTAAGGAGCAGAGGAGAGGGGATGTTAGTGTAATAAGTCTCACATCAGTAATTGAAAAAGTTATCAAGTGATATATATAGTTATAATTTTTCCACTCATTACCAATTAGTTTTGAATTAGAAATCCATAATTAAATCCAAATTTAACATATAAAATGTATCAATTTAAAGTTGGAGTTCGTATATTATGAATAAAGGACTTTGATATATAATTAATTAGATTTATAGAGTTAGATCGATGTTCAAAAAGGGATATATAAGTTAGAGTATTACAACTCTAAAATTAAATCATAAACTCTAAATTTTTAACACTAATTCTTAAAACTGAAAATTTCACTTTGGAAGTAAAAACAAAATGAATTCTTTCTTCAACTTGAAAACTTTATATTTTAAAATTTTCAAAAACTTAAATACATTATCTTATCATTTCTACTTAATTATAGTCACTGAGTAATCACGCAACAGCTATATAATTCAGCATCTTTAAATTGTTCGATTAGTATCTAACAACTTTCTAACTTTCTTATAATATTGAGTAGGTTGTAGGTAGGGGTTTAATAGGACTGGCCCGGCCCGACCCGAAACCCGTAAAGCTCACATATGTTTGAGCTTGGCTAGGCTTGACCCGAAACCCATAAAGTCCGCATATGTTTGAGCTCAACCACGTCCGTCCCGGTCTAAACTATTTCCGAGGCTATATTTCAAAACCTTGACACGGCCGTAACAGGGTTACAAGGCTTTTTGTGTTTTTTCGGGCTTATCTTACAGATCCAAAATTCAAATTTATAAGTCTTGGAAAACAATGTTTATAGGTGCAGTATAAAACAAATCAATCAAAATTTAAATAATTCATCTATATCCACTAAACCCTGCTTAATTTAAAAGAAAAAATTAAAAACTAAATTTAGTTTATATACTTTAACCATATAATTCATATAAAATATCACAAAAAAATTTAAAAAGTATTAAGTAAGGTTATTAAGTAAATATGAAAACTAGAACTAGAGTTTAAAACTTTATTTATAATAAATCATTAATCAAATATTGCAATCAAACAAAAATGTTAACAAAACGTACAAATACATTTGTTTAAAAGCTTTTTGGGCCGGTCTAAATTCGATCAAGCTAAGCCTAAAAACTCTATAGCTCAACGGACTGAGCCCAAAAAATCTAATTTTTTCTGAACATATATATTTAAACTCGAACTCGATATTTTTTAAAGCTGGACAGAATCAGACCACCGAATTTAGCCATAGTTGACATGCCTAGTTGTAGGTAAGGATATTCGTATAAATTATCTCACTATACATTTTATCTTGTCTATTTGTCAACTGTCAAATACGTCTACAGAATCATTAGTAGAGCGACATCATAAAAACAATATGTTTCTGTAGAAAAACATACTTCTACAAAATGAAGAAAATTATTAACTACAATTTTGATATTAATATATCTAATTCGAAAAACACAAAAAGAAGACGTCATGGTTGGATCATTGTGTGTGTTTGGTGGCTCAATATGGTTGGATCAATATATAAAATGTCTTTATATGATTTATTAATTTCGAGGCATTTACCCAAAACAGAACATGCATGCATGGAGATGGATGTAACAATGGAAAATGCGAGGATATAATAATGAATATATATTAGTTTATCAATTATAAAAAATAGTAATAATGAATATATATTTGTAGGAGACTTAGTAAGAAGAAGCCTTGACTTATTCAATGATAAAGGTATGTGGTTTGAGAAAAAGGCACTCACTGTCACACGTATAGACATGATAGAAATGGAACGAAATTATCACACATATGGGCCCGTGGCCAATTCTCCAACAAAATATGAAAAGACAAATAATATAATACACTCGACCAAAAACTAAAGTCCAAACGCGTAAAACTTTTCCTCTTTTCACTCGGAGAAAAAACACTAATCTCTAGCTACTTGCAACTATTTATACTCATCATGAGCTCATGAGGTTTCACTTTTACTCAAGAAACAAATGGGGGAAGAGCTTCGTGTAGGGTTTCGGTTCTATCCGACGGAAGAAGAGCTTCTTACGTTCTACCTAAGAATCCAGCTCAGTGGAGGAAATGCCACCATTCACAGCCTCATACCAATCCTTGATGTGTTTAGCGTTGAGCCTACTCAGCTTCCAAGTACGTATGCAATCACTAGCTATAAATCATGTCGATGATATCTTTGTTGTCTAGATGTGTAATCAAATAATTAGGAGCGCATAACGTCACGTCGTCTCACTGTAGAGTCTTCCTTCTTGCGTTTCTTGAGTAGATTAATGTCATCTTGAGATTGTATGCATGAAATATAGGTTTTAATTGTTTGTTTGTATTTATGTTTATTTATTTTGTAGCTGTAACTATATAGGCTGGTTAAATTTTTATAAACAAAAACAATAGGTAGGATTTATTTCCGTTTGCGTTTGGGATTATATGTAAAACAAACTATATACAAAAGAATCATAATTATTCCTAACACTAAACAATATAATTTTCTATAAATATATTTTTGTTTAAAATTAACATGTAAGCGTACATACATAAAGTGAGGTTTTACACAAAAATTGAGAAGTGTGTTCTTGGTGTGTGTGTGTTTTTGTTTGTAGATCTTGCCGGAGAGAGGTGTCGAGGAGATGCAGAACAATGGCTTTTCTTCGTGCCAAGACAAGAGCGGGAAGCTAGAGGAGGAAGACCAAGCAGGACCACTCGTTCAGGATACTGGAAAGCAACTGGTTCACCAGGCCCCGTGTTCTCGCCTGATAACCGAGTGATCGGAGTTAAGAAGACGATGGTATTCTATACCGGTAAAGCACCTACTGGGAGAAAAACAAAGTGGAAGATGAATGAGTATAAAGCTGTTGATGAAACAGCCAGTGCATCTACAAACCCAAAGGTGCATAATCACATCTTTAAAATATAAATTTTCATCAAATATATACTAATTGAACACTATTTTTCTTTTTCTTAAACACCAAATTTATATGTGGAATTTTAATATAAAACATAACTGATGTCTCAAAACCCTTTTTGGACAACCATGAGCAGCGAACTAGCTGTATAATCTTTTTAAACAAAAATTATTACAACAGAAAGATATCAAAACGAATTACCCTAGCTATATATATATGATTCTGTCCAAAATCATTATCATAGATGTGTAAATATATATATATATCAGGTTTTACTTGCAAGTCTTTTCAAAAGTGATATACTGTATGTGGTAAAAGAGTGAGCGGTAGATTTAAACGGTTTACATGCGTTTTAAGTATTTGAAATTACCCAAATCATGCATACATAAAATGATAAAAAACCAAAAAATATCATGCATCATGCATATTTTTCTCTGTTGGTTTATATATATTAATTTCATCGAATTTATAGTTTTCTACCATCCTAAGAGGCATACGTTAATGTCTAAATTACTGATAATATATAATTAGAAAAAAAAATTGTTAATCTTTCTTGATCAGAAAAGGTTTTAACAAAGTTTGTTGCTATTTCAATATAGCTGAGGAACGAATTCAGTATCTGTCGAATCTACATAAAGTCAGGAAGCTCGAGGGCCTTTGACAGACGTCCCACAGAAGCTTATGGGATAGAGAGAAAGGTTCCTAGCAATAGAGTGGAGACATCATCTCGTGTTACAATATCAACCTCACCAGAAACTTCACATTCAGGAGGAAACAATGTTGATTTGGCGGTGAATGCTACTACTATTAATACACAAATAAGCATCTCAGAGATGGTTGATGGGCTATCACTACCTTTTTGGGAATGGGAACAAATGAATTAAATTACTTCTTATGTTCATTTGCTACTAAAATATACAAAAAGGAGATAAGAAAAAAAAGTAGAAGAAGTCCTCAAATTTAGGGCAACTTTCAATTTTTGAGTGGCCAACTAGTAAAGTATATATAAGAAGTTATAATAAAAGAAAGAAAAAAAAAACTAGTACTATATATGAGTAGTAGGATGGTGTGTAGAGATAACACGCTAATAACTACATTAATGAAGATTGAAGATATTTGGGTCTATCACGACCACGACATTTTTCTTTTTACCTAACCGGATGATTAGGCCAAAGATTCACTATGTTTTTATACTTACGTCTTTCTTTCTTCCATTTTTTTTGGTTCATTTGTGGGATTTGTTTCTTTTTCTTTTCGTTGGTTTTGAATAATGATGAGTAGATTGCTAAAAGGTTCTAGTTTCTAGTTGATCATGGATGATATTTAGAATACTTTGCATGTATTATCCTCCTAAAATATGGATAAAAATTAGCTTCAATCAATTAAATCAGTCTCACATTCAATACAAATCAGATCCGCCTACATTTATTGCACTTTCTTCAATTCCTTTCAGTTTTTTAATATAGTATGTTGTTTAATCATTTTCATTCTTACCATGGTATTGAATGGTAATCGCTTTACAAAGTTGTAGGAATATACAGTTTTAAAATTTACCAGTCATAAAAGTTTTACTAATAATTTTATTCTCAATTTTTTTTATACAGTTTTCATGTACAGTTTATTTTTCCAGCTTACAGTTTTTTATATAGTTTTGGTTATGTTATCAATCGGACCCCATAAATTTTGGATATGTTCTACTATATATAGAGGTGTGATCTCGATATGTATTAATACATCACTTGACTGAAAGAAAAAAAAGAAAAGGATGACTGATTGTGTATATGGATGTTTGTTGCTCATTCAACGTTTACAAGAAAAAAACTGTCAAATAATTCTTAAAATTCCTATCATTCATTCTTTCTTTCTGTAAAATAAAAAATAATATATATATATATATATATATATATTTTGTTTCTTATAGTGAAAGAGGGAGATAGAGAAGCGCATATAGTAGACGATAAAAAAATATTGTGTTTTATTTCATTTGGTGTTTTCCTTGTTCAGTTTATATAAATTTTTCTTCTAAAACTTGTTGTTCTAAGAACGTTTATATAAATTGTGTGACTGTGTGAGTATTTGTTTTTCAAGAAACGTTTGACGTGCCTAGTACATGAGACATGCCATGACATTGAATCTTCTCTCTCTCTCTCTCATTACCATATATACTCTTATTATTAGCGTTTACGAGTTTATATATCCTCCATCGCTCATTCCAAACCTATAAATATATCTCATGCTTAAAATTTGTGGAAATGAATAGAGCACAATTTAAACCATTGACAACATCAAAATTTAATATATGTACAAACTTTAAGCTAATATTTCTCCTAACCCTATAACCAAATAAAAAGTTTTACTCAACATATATACAATGCCTTTTTTCTACTCTTCCCATGCATATATATCAATCTATATTGTAATCTTTCTTCTCCTCTCACGATGGTCATCTACCAATGCAAAATTCAACATTGCTAGCCCTTTATCAACGAAACCAAAAACATGTCCATACCCGTCAAGGCTGATATCAAAGGCTTGTAAAGGCACTGCATCATTTTCGTCCCTAGAAGAAGCATGTATCGAATCTCTAACCTTAAATCCCCGCACAGCCTCCGCATCAACTGCATTGGAGTTAGCTAAGGCTGCCCTTTATCTTGCCATAGAGAAGGCACAACATACACAGTTTCTCATCGGTTCTCCGAAGAAGCCATGTTTCAAGAGCTGTATGGAGAACTATAATGATTCTGTTGTCGAGGGGCTACATAAGGCAGTGTTGTCAATGGGAAAAGGTAATGTCGATGATACGGATGACGAACTTAGTCTTTCACGTGATGCTGCTGATTATTGCAATATGATTTTGTCTGTTGATCCAGACGATACAAGGTCCCTAGTTTTTGGGGCCAACATGGATGTGTATAATCATATTACGTTTGTGATGAGTGTAGCAGACTTGTTGTAGAACAATCTCAAAATTACATTCAAATTAACAATATGTTTTGCGTATTACACTAATCAATATGATCTTAGAACTTCTTTTTGTATATCTTGTTGTATAGAGATAAACATGTTTCCCTTTTTTTCGCCTATAGAAAAAAAAAATATTTTAAGAAAACGTAGTACATGCATGTCAATTAATTATTAGATTCAAACAGGTATCAGATATGTACGATTAAACTTTAAATTTTTGGTTCAGAAATCATTTTTTTGTTTTTCTTTTTGTAACGTGATTATATCGATTAATTTGAGCTCGGATTACAATAGTCATCATGTTAAAAAGATAATTACATGTGGCATCTGGTATCCTAATAATATTATTAAATCATCAGTACAAATATTAAGGTTATCAGATACCACATGTAATTATTTTTACAATAAATCTCATAGTATACATTTATTATATAAAGTTTGATGTCAAAATTATTCATTAACAAGATCGTGATACATGTCAATTGTATAAATAAGATATCGACACGTGTCCAGATTACTGCTTAACATGATTGCGATATATGTCAAATTAACGATCTTAGATTTTGACACACGTCTAAGTTAATCGCTAGAAAAAAAAGTTAAAAAAATATTTACCAAACAAAAAAAACACAATCCAAAAGCAAAAATGAAATATTTACCTATCACCGTAAGGAAATAGAGCATTTATCTTATTATATAAAAATGTATAATAAGTGCTATCTCATATCAAATCAAAATCTTAAGTATGTTAAAAAATCACGAACAACAAAGAGACAATTACAAATCATGAGAGATTAGAAAACCTTGCTAGCAAAAGAAAATGGGGTATCATGAGTGATGATCAGATTGCAAGACACTTGCAGATAAACCTCATATAAGGCTGAATTTAACTACGCTTCATATATGGGTAGACAAACTAAATCAATGTTTAAGTACAATATTTATACAATGCTACACATATATCTTCGACTACTTACACTAATCTGACTATTTTTTTTTTTTTGATAATTCAGAAGTAATCCTAAAAGCTTCCAAGGCCCAAACACTAATCTCCTAGGACCGCGAATCCAGGTGGCGGGACTTTTCTCCTTTTACCACTGGACCAAGGTGACTTGGTTCTATCCGAATTTTTTCACATCTATAAATAATAGACATCGCATTATTTTAAAATTTTCATTGTCTAACATAGTTTACCAAAATACAGGGTTCCCAAATTACAACTTCACAACTTAGACGATGATAAGAACTTTTATTATTTTGGTTTTATACAATTTTGGATATTTTGGATATTATGAATCTACGTACTATCAATATTTGTTTAATTCTTCTTTCTAAATTTTTAATTTAATTATGTTGTAGCATTTTTAGATTTTAGTTATATTACTTAGTTAAATTTGATTTTCTTATTAGAAACTCGTGATATTTTAAAATAAAATGTTCTATATTATTTTGAGTTTCTTTTATTTATTTACTTTTCAGTTAAATTTCTTATGTTGTAATATTTTTAGATTTTTTTAATTTAGTTTATATTTTATATCTATAAATTATCTAAGACCCCTATAACATTGTGGTTATAATTTTTTATTCTTTTAACTGTTTTTTTATTTCTCAAATTTTATTGGGTAGGTCATAAACCCACTGCAATCGTGTAGATATTTTTTCCTCAGTTTTTCATCTAAAATTTTTTTTGAGTAAACAATTTCAGTGGTTAAACAAACTGTCACTACAAATTTTAGAGGGGAAAACAAACTACGTCAAAGTGAAAGTAAAGAGACAGAAATTTGTTTAATTTTTTAACAGAAACACTTTATAGGTGGTGTCATGGTGATAAATAGCATATTTTAACAATAGAATATTTTAGGGTGTAAAAACACATTATTAGTGGTAAAACAAGAGTAAAATTGTACGTCGATGCTATAAGATGACGCTTTGATGGGTTGATTGCATGTATAACATTTTATGAATAAGTTGTTCGCAACTTAGACGATAATAAGGACTTTTATTCTATTTGTCTAATACAATTTTGGATACCAATCTACGTACTATCCATATTTTATAATTTATTCTTTTTGATATTTTAATTTAATTATGCCGTACCATTTTTAGATTTTAGTTATATTATTTAGTTAAATTTTATTTTCTTATGGGGATTTTCAAAAATACTCATTTTTCTATGTCACTTTTCAAAAATATCCTTTCATGGTGTCCATTTTCAAAAATACTCTTTTTAATATATAAAATGATTAAATTCTAAACTCTGAACCATACATACTAAACCATACCTCCTAAAACTATATCATAAATATAAAATAGAGAACCCAAACCTAAAAAAAAATTCTAAGAATTAATTTAACATATTGTAATTGTGTAAAAGAGGGTAAAAATGAAAATGTTCAAAAAAAAGGTATCTCAAAAAGGGTATTTATAACAGATTCTCTTTTCTTATTAGAAATTTGTGATATTTTAAAATTAAATTTTCTATATTATTTTGAGTTTTTTTGTTCAGTTGAAGAAATGTAAGATCTTTATTTATTTATTTCTTTTAAAATAATTATTTTAAATTATTTATGTTGTAGTATTTTTAGATTTTTTTTATTTTAGTTTATATTTTATATCTATAAATTATCTAATACTCCTATATCATCGTGGTTATAATTTTTTATTCTTTTAATTGTCTTTTAATTTCTCAAATTTATTGGGTTGATCATAAACCCATTACAATCATGTAGATATTTTTCCTCACTTTTTCATCCAAAATATTTTTTGGGTAAACAATTTTAGTAGTTAAACAAACTGACACTACAAAATTGAGAGGTGGAAAAATTACATCAAAGTGAAAGCAAAGAGACAAAAATTGGTTTAATTTGTTCACAGAAACATTTTATAGGTGGTGTCGTGGTGATAAAGAGCATATTTTAACAATAAAATATTTTATGGTGTAAGAACACATTATTAGTGGTAAAACATAGAGTAAAATTGTACGTGAATGCTAATAAGATGACACTTTGATGGGTTGATTGCATGTAAAACATTTTGTGAATAAGTTGTTGAACGTTTTTAAAATTTGACAATGATAATATTCGTAATAGTTAATGTTTGAAAAACATTTTGGTGGTCCATAATTTAGCTTTAGGTTACTGTAAGAATTGTAATGATAATTTTGAAATATAAAAATAGAAATTATTGTATTAATTAAAGTAAAAAACTTCTCTCTAACTAAAAATATTGATTTTCGAAAAATTAATTTCACTTACAAGAAATATTTCAATATTTTTAAAATTTTTAATTTTATTAAATAATTTTAAAACCCGCACGATTTGCGGGTCCTAATCTAGTTTATATTAAATTATCAGTACAAATACAAATATAGGTTTTCAATAAATAATATAATAATAATCATTAAGGGAAAAATCATAAAAATACAAATTTATGCAATTTAATTACCTTATAAAAATGAATATATTATTAATTTTCAAAAAAATGAACAACCATTCAAAAGGAAAAAAAGATTTGATATATAACTTACCATAATTAATTGTTAAACATTCAGCTGCTAGACGGACACAACTTTAGGACCTTTTGCCACTGATTATTTGGCACCGTAGAGCATTTCTTTTAAAATTATTTTTATTTTACCCTGCATTTATTAAAATTTACTTTCACTCTCGAGCTCATTAACACATTTTTTTAAATGATCATATTTTCTTTATTTTTTCTGTTATCTATACTCCTAAGGAAAATTTCATAGTATTTTTTACTAATTTTGAGATTTCATTAATATTTAATATTTTGATTTAAATTTATTTAGAATTTCTAATAATTATAAGCAACATAAATATACACTAAATGAATATCTTAAATTTACATATAATGTTAAACAAAATAGTGTTGCTTAGGTGGATGCTTAGGTGAACACTCTAGACCGAGAGGGAACTCCTAATTATATATAGATTTTATTTTAATGCTAATCGAATGCTTTAATTTATTTTCTTGTAGCTCATAATTTATGCTATATTACATTGTTTTGTAGCAATTTTTATGTGCTATATTGTATTATTTCGAATATATATAATTGTTGTTTTTGAATTGTTCATGTATCATGTATTATGTAACATGTTTATAATAATATAATTGTTTGCCGTTCAAAAACAATTGTATTATTTCAAATATATATATTGGAAATTCAATTAATATATACTACAAAACCAATTTGTTAAAAGCATATTTATTTTCATAGATCATCAAAAGATACATAGTTGTAATTTTACAAAGTTAATCATTCCACGCCAATTGTTAAAATAGGGTCAAACAACATCATAAGTACTACAGTTCAAATGGACAAAACGAAGAACTGCATTGTTTTGTTCTTTCTCTCCCTCCAAAAACTTGGGTTAATCTCTTATTCCAAGCAATTCTCAGTTCACTATATATCTTCAGTCGTTTGGTTCCCTTCTTTGTTGTTAGATGTCTTTGTATGATTAAAGCAAGTGCATTTTTAAATGACTATAAAACCATGAGAAAAAGAGAGAAAGAGAGGGAAACTGAGATTCATGCTGGTCTTTAGCATTGAAGTACATATCAGGTTGCTTCCCAGCAGCCACCCACACAAAGCTCAAATAAAATCAAAATTCAAACATTTCTGTAGTTTCTCCGAAAATAGTGAAGAGATGTGTTCTAAGTTCACCTATAAGAGTCTCTCTTAAACTTCTTTGCAACTGATAATAATCATAAATTTTAATTTATGTATATCATGTGTAAAGTGAATTTATCTATAGTTTGTAATTTATTGTCATATTTTTTCTTTCTAAATATTAAAATTTCAATTCCAAAAATTTAAAACAAAAGACTAATTTGATTTTTGTAAAAAAATTTCAAAAATTTTAACAATTAAAATACTAATATAAAATATTCTGGTCCCAACATTATTTATTTATAGATATTTTACTGTACAGCAAAAAATTAGAGTAACTTAAAATTACATTATCGAAAATATTCATAATTATCGTCTACATATACATGTAATTAAATGTCTTGTGCTTTGTAAACTTCATTTCTACTGCATACTTATAGATAAAGCTTCTTTGAAATTGTACCTTTGCTTTTCATAAAATAGATCAGTGAACAGATTCTCTTAGATTGAAAAATAACGTAAAGATCACCTAGACATGATTTTCGAGAAACCCTTTTCTAACCAAGTTTTCCGACGCTGGCGGTGCAACTGCTCGACGGCGTCGGATTTCAGTAAATCAGCCCATGTTCGCATCTGATCTGCTTCTGCTCATTTTCTGTTTTGCAATCTTTTCCCCCATTTTTCCTCTTGTTTAACCCTTTTCGAACTCTCTTGACCTCTGTCCCTGAACCAAACGACAACCATAGTCTGCTCCCGCCGATTGTTCACTCTCCGGACTTAGTTTCTAATTTTGATTCAATCAACGGCCACTGTTTGCTTCCGCTGATCTTTCCCGCACCGCAGATGATAGCATCGTCAATCTCTCCGTCAACTCCGGGCAGACATCACAACCAGTTCTTAATTTGGCAAGCGTTTGTAAAACTAGAGTTTTCCCTAGTAGACTTAGTTTCCAACCTCAAATCAAGCCACAACCTACATTATTTCCTGTCGATTTTCCATTCACCGGAGTTGTATCCTGCAATGCAAATCTCTCGGCAATTTCCAGTCAGCCGCCTCATCCAAGCTTTTCCCTGGCTTTCGATTGTGAAACTAAGGTTTTCCCTAGTGGACCTAGTTTCATGTGTCGGCCCACCAAAACTCTAAAGGCCTAAGTCCGTAAACCTTTACCTAATTTCTGAAATGACAAAACTTAGGTTCATTAACTCAACGTGTATGCTATGCAAAGTTAAGCTCTGCGTCGACTTCCTCTTCTCAATGGCCGAAGACTCCATTGGAGAAAGGTATCACCAATGCTGCTTTAATTATCCATATATCCTGAAGGAACCCTGGTTTTAGTTGCATTTAGGGACTTGTGGCATGACTACTTAAGCCTACAAATTTATGGTCTAAGTATTTTGAATCACTATAGCCAAAGTGTTAAGCATGGTCTTGAACTAGATATGTTCAATGATGGTTACCATCCAAGTTGTTCATCTGATGATGTCAAGCATCTTTATCCAACCACTTCCCTCATTCGAACCCCTTACCAAAAAGTTCATATTGCGTTGTATCGATTTGATCCAACCCTTATGTTTTGGGTTTCAAAGCAACCTTTTATTGACCGTGATCGATCATGAACTTGGTGATAGCCCAAGAGAAGGATCGAGAATCCCTCGTAATAACCGTTAGACGAGAAATCAAATGTGATCACGTGTGGAGTCCTTTTATGGAAACCAAGGATATGTCGCACCTACTTTCCTTATGTTCCTATCTATATGTGGGATTGTATTAAGTGTGTAGCCCTAGTTCCCTTATACTATAAAAGGGCTCTAGCCGACATTGTATTCTGTATTCTAATGGAATTCCATTGATTCTCATATTCTCTTTGTTAAACACACACATCATCTCTCTAATTCTCACACATCTCTACACTACTTCCGCTAATCCTAACATGGTATCATAGCATGTTATTCGATATATAACTCTCTAAACATACTCTTCATACTTCTATTCTCCAGCTATACTCGATATTCTATTCATTCCATTCGCTTATTTTCTCTTTATACTCGATATTCTACCCGCTTATACTCAGATCTGTGACTATGGAGAACAACAAACCAATAGTTACTCTAGTGGTGCTCAAAGGAGAAAATTACTTGTTGTGGAAAAGAACCACAAAGACCGCACTTAGTGGTTGGGGACTATGGATCCATGTTGAGACGGATCAACTTCCCAAGAAAGCCATCAAGGAGGATGGTAAAGCAGAAAAGGAAGACAAGGAGGCTGATCTAGAAAAGGAAGTCAAGTGGTTCCAAGAAGATTAGACCGTGATTGCTATTCTCCAAAACTCGCTGGACGCACCAATCTTTGAAGCATACTCGTATTGCGAGACGGCCAAGGAGTTGTGGGAAACGCTTGCGAATGTTTATGGAAACGTGACCAACTTAACTCGAGTGTTTGAGGTTAAGAAGGCTATCAACTGTCTCCACCAAGGATACTTGGAGTTTGCGAAGCACTTTGGAAAGTTTAGGTCTTTATGGGCCGAACTTGAGATGCTACGACCAAGCACCATAGATCTGGCCATCCTAAATGAAAGAAAAGAACAAGATAAGGTCTTTGGTCTCTTATTAACTCGCAACCCTGCATTTAACGACCTCATCAAGCATATCCTTAGAGGTGATAAGCTACCAACTCTTGAGGATGTGTGCTCTCAAGTTCAGAAAGAACAAGGGTCACTTGGTCTCTTTAGCGGCAAGGAGGAATTACTCACCGCCAACAAAGGAGTCTACAAGCATGAGGATAAGAAGGTGGTGGTATGCGACCATTGTAAGAAAAAGGGCCATATGAAGGACAAATGCTGGATTCTTCACCCTCATTTTAAGCCGGCGAAGTTCAAGACAAATCTCTCACAAGAAGGAATGAGTGGTCAAGGTACCGATATGGTGAATCAAGGAGGTGCAGCAGCCACGGCCATGATGGTTTCCTATGGAGACTTTGTGCGGAAATCCGACTTGGAGGCTCTCATCAAGTCCATCTCTGCACTAAAGGATTCCGGTACCACATTCTTTGCTTCAAAACCTAATAAATCTCTTATTGTTGACTCGGGTGCTTCTCACCATATGACAAGTAACTCTAGTCTCATACACAACATAAAACCAGCTCTAGGCAATGTTACCATTGCTAATGGAGATCGTATACCGGTTAAAGGAGTAGGAGACTTGAATCTTTTTAATAAGAATTCCAAAGCTTTCTTTATGCCTACCTTTACTTCTAATCTTCTATCGGTTAAGAAAGCTACTACTGATCTAACTTGTTATACTATTTTTGGGCCTAATAGTGTACATTTTCAGGATATTGAGACTGGAAAGATTCTTGGAGAAGGGGACGCTAGAGGAGTTCTCTATGTCCTAGAGAATAACTCATCAAGTTCATCTAATTGTTTTTCGTTTTTATCGCACCTTAATGCTATTTCAAGTGATGTTTGGCGTGCTAGACTAGGCCACCCTCACTCTCGTGTTTTTGAGTTAATGTTGCCTAATGTTTCGTTTGATAGTTCTAGTTGTGAGTCTTGTATTCTTGGCAAACATTGCAAGTCTATTTTCCCTAAATCTACTACAATTTATGAACATTGCTTTGATTTAGTACACTCTGACGTGTGGACATCTCCCTTCCTATCTAGAGATAATAACAAGTATTTTGTGACTTTTATTGATGAGAAATCTAAGTATACTTGGCTTACATTGCTACCATATAAAGATAGAGTCTATGACGCCTTTGTTAATTTTCAGAATTATGTTACTAATCATTTCAATGCTAAAATAAAGGTACTAAAATCGGATAATGGGAGAGAATACACAAGCCACAAGTTAAAAGAACATCTCTCAAAACATGGAATTTTACAGCAAACAAGTTGCCCATTCACGCCACAACAAAATGGAGTGGCGGAAAGGAAGAACAAACACCTTATGGAGGTTGTAAGGTCTATGATGTTCCACAACAATGTCAATAAGAGGTTTTAGGGAGATGCGGTGATGATGGCTTGTTACCTGATCAATAGGACGCCAACAAAAGTGTTACACGATGTATCACCTTATGAGGTACTAAACAAAACCAAACCTTCTTTGAACCACTTACGCGTGTTTGGTTGTGTTTGTTTTGTTTTAATACCAGGTGAACAACGGAGTAAACTCGACGCCAAGAGCACTAGATGCATGTTCATTGGCTATTCAACAAGTCAAAAAGGGTACAAGTGTTATGATCCGACTAATGGTCGTACACTCATTTCACGAGATGTGAAGTTTCTTGAACACCAAGCTTACTACGACAAGAAGGATTGGGACAGCTTGAAGGATTTGTCTCATTCAAACTCGGATCGGGCAACAAATCTGCGGTTTTTGCTTGATCATCTCGGCGTTATACAACCAAATCAGACGTCCAACGATCCTATCAATTCTTCTACTAGTAGTTTCGAGGGAGCACCATCAAGACAAGAAGAAACAGAGGTCGAATCTCAACCCCTGCCTCAAGTGACAACATCGGGTTCTCCTGAAGAAGATATCAACGAGGTCGATCGTGAACCCAATGCAACCAATGCCGATACTGAGCCATTGCTGCCATCAACTGTCGTAATTCCCCAACTTTGGCGTAGTGAGCGTCTCAAATTTCCATCAATCTGGAGAGACAAACGTGCGTACTACAATAATCAGGTCGTGGCTCATCCTATCCAAGCCGTGTGCTCACTTGAAATTGTCCCGACGGCTCATGCAGCTTTTCTTAGCAAGATTGATGCTCAGTTTATTCCACAAACCTACGACGAGGCCAAAGAGCACCAGGAATGGCTGGACGCCGTTGACGATGAAACTGGTGCCATGGTCCATAACCACACTTGGGACGAGGCCGACCTACCAAAGGGTAAGAGAGCGGTCATCTCTAAATGGGTGTTCACCATCAAGTATCTCAGTAATGGTGATGTGGAGCGCTACAAAGCTCGTCTTGTGGCTAGGGGCTTCACCCAAACATATGGAACCGACTACACAAATACATTTGCACCTGTAGCGAAGTTAAACACCGTTCGAGTTGTTCTCTCTCTCGCCACAAACTTATCTTGGGAGCTGTGGCAGATGGACGTCAAGAATGCTTTCCTTCAGGGGGAGCTAGAGGAAGAAGTCTATATGCATCCTCCTCCTGGTTTGGAGAATATTGTTGCTCTGGGTAAGGTTCTCAGGCTCCGGAAAGCTATTTATGGTTTGAAACAATCTCCACGAGCATGGTACCACAAGCTTTGCTCTACTCTTCGTACCCATGGCTACAAGCGTTCAGAAGCGGATCACACCTTGTTTACTCTTCGCTCTACTGGTGGCCTGGTCGTGGTCTTGATCTATGTGGACAATATCATTATTTCTGGCGACGATAAGGACGGTATATGCAACACCAAAACTCTTCTTAACTCTACATTTGATATTAAAGATCTTGGTGAGCTTAAATACTTTATTGGGATTGAAATCTCTCGCTCTCCGGAGGGTTTGTTTCTATCCCAACGAAAGTATACACTTGATCTTCTGAATGAGACAGGTAAACTTGGAGCCAAACCAATGTCCACGCCACTTGAAGAAGGCTACCAGGTCAAGCGAAGGGGGGAGATGAAGAAAATGCCACCTAATGCCCCGGTCAACAAGCTTGCTGAGCCGTACGAGGATGTGGGGAGATACCGTCGACTTGTGGGTAAATTAATCTATCTTACAATCACAAGGCTTGACCTATGCTACGCGGTCAATCAAGTCAGTCAACATATGCAAGCTCCAACGAACTTTGATTGGCACATGGTGGAACGAATTCTTTGCTATCTCAAGGGGAGCCCGGGCCAAGGTATTTGGATGGGCAAGAACGACAACACTGAATTAGTAGGATACTGTGATACAGACTATGCTGGTGATACAGTGGATAGGAGGTCAACAACTGGGTATTGTACATTTGTGGGAGGTAATCTAGTGACTTGGAAGTCAAAGAAGCAGAAGGTTGTCTCATGTTCAAGCGCCGAGTCGGAGTATAGGGCCATGAAGAAACTAACCAATGAACTTACATGGCTTAAAGCACTTCTCAAAAACCTGGGATTCGAGTCAGATCAACCGATAACCATGCACTGTGACAACAACGCGACAATACATATTGCTACAAACTCAGTTTTCCATGAACGGACCAAGCATATTGAAGTGGACTGCCATAAAGTTCGAGAGAAGATGGAAGGAGTAATCTTACCGTGTCATACTCCAAGTAAAGATCAGTTGGCCGACATCTTCACCAAGGCTACGAGTCCTCAAGTTTGTGAATACATCTATGGCAAACTTGGACTCACGGATCCCACACATCCAAGATAAGCTCGCCTAACTCGTGAATGTCATACTCTTTTTTCCCTTAACATAGTTTTGTCCCATGAGGTTTTCTATGTTGAGGTTTTTTTAATGAGGTGATACTTCACGGGTTCCAAGCCTAGCCATCTCATCCAGCTAGGCTTGAGGGGGAGTATTGACCGTGATCGATCATGAACTTGGTGATGGTCCAAGAGAAGGATCGAGAATCNTGAGCTTAAATACTTTATTGGGATTGAAATCTCTCGCTCTCCGGAGGGTTTGTTTCTATCCCAACGAAAGTATACACTTGATCTTCTGAATGAGACAGGTAAACTTGGAGCCAAACCAATGTCCACGCCACTTGAAGAAGGCTACCAGGTCAAGCGAAGGGGGGAGATGAAGAAAATGCCACCTAATGCCCCGGTCAACAAGCTTGCTGAGCCGTACGAGGATGTGGGGAGATACCGTCGACTTGTGGGTAAATTAATCTATCTTACAATCACAAGGCTTGACCTATGCTACGCGGTCAATCAAGTCAGTCAACATATGCAAGCTCCAACGAACTTTGATTGGCACATGGTGGAACGAATTCTTTGCTATCTCAAGGGGAGCCCGGGCCAAGGTATTTGGATGGGCAAGAACGACAACACTGAATTAGTAGGATACTGTGATACAGACTATGCTGGTGATACAGTGGATAGGAGGTCAACAACTGGGTATTGTACATTTGTGGGAGGTAATCTAGTGACTTGGAAGTCAAAGAAGCAGAAGGTTGTCTCATGTTCAAGCGCCGAGTCGGAGTATAGGGCCATGAAGAAACTAACCAATGAACTTACATGGCTTAAAGCACTTCTCAAAAACCTGGGATTCGAGTCAGATCAACCGATAACCATGCACTGTGACAACAACGCGACAATACATATTGCTACAAACTCAGTTTTCCATGAACGGACCAAGCATATTGAAGTGGACTGCCATAAAGTTCGAGAGAAGATGGAAGGAGTAATCTTACCGTGTCATACTCCAAGTAAAGATCAGTTGGCCGACATCTTCACCAAGGCTACGAGTCCTCAAGTTTGTGAATACATCTATGGCAAACTTGGACTCACGGATCCCACACATCCAAGATAAGCTCGCCTAACTCGTGAATGTCATACTCTTTTTTCCCTTAACATAGTTTTGTCCCATGAGGTTTTCTATGTTGAGGTTTTTTTAATGAGGTGATACTTCACGGGTTCCAAGCCTAGCCATCTCATCCAGCTAGGCTTGAGGGGGAGTATTGACCGTGATCGATCATGAACTTGGTGATGGTCCAAGAGAAGGATCGAGAATCCCTCCTAATAACCGTTAGACGAGAAATCAAATGTGATCACGTGTGGAGTCCTTTTATGGAAACCAAGGATATGTCGCACCTACTTTCCTTATGTTCCTATCTATATGTGGGATTGTATTAAGGACGTAGCCCTAGTTCCCTTGTACTTTAAAAGGGCTCTAGACGACATTGTATTCTGTATTCTAATGGAAGTCCATTGATTCTCATATTCTCTTTGTTAAACACACACATCATCTCTCTAATTCTCATACATCTCTACACTATTTCTGCTAATCCTAACACCTTCTAAAGACTACAACATAGTCAACCAGATCTTTGCTTGCTTGCTACTTTGAGTAGTGAACCTTGTTCCAGTGAGAACCAAAACAATGATTCCTTTCTCAACGTCACCATCTCCTATGACCGTGTTCAAGCATTTGTCCTTTGCTTTCCAGGATGACTTCTCGATTCACTATGAGCTCACAAGTGTAAATGGACTTCCAAACCATTAGTGCATGACTCTCTTGAATATGTAATTAATAATCTTTATTTTTCTTTCTGTGGCATTGATTGGGAATACCTTATTTTGTATTGTATTAAATTTTGGAAATTTCCTTATCTCTCTGTATTTGTTCTTATTCGGTTAAATGTAAAATGTGGTTTGACAAAAAAAAAGAAAAAAAAATGTTCCTTTGAAGTTATCATAATTATAATTTGCAGACTAATAAATAATTAACATTAGGCGAAGCTGATAATCTATATTATCTATAATAATAATAATAATAAATTTAAGTTAAATACAAAATAGAGATGATATGTTAAATTCTAATTGGATAGACAATGTCATACTTTCACTTTATATGATACTTTCCTTTTCATATGTATAAAAAAGATTAAACCGAACCAAAATTACACAAACCGGACTAAAATTAGCAAAAAAAAAGCTCACGATCGTCCGGTTCAATATCAATCCGGATCTGTATCAAGTGCCACGGGTTCGATAAGACGCACCCGTTACTTGTTTTAATTAAAAACGCTTTATATTATATACAGTACCTTCAAAGGCCTCCTCCGTCCTCATAGCTTCTTCCTTCTCCTTCCTCTCTCTCTCACTCACCGATACATTCATCACTCGTAATCTCTCCAGGTTCGTGATCTTTGTTGCATTTGGCTCTCTTTGATCTCCCTTAAACCCTAATCGTTTCAATCCGAATTCTCCAGATCTGATCCTTTTTTTTTGTTTTCCTTCTCATTGTCACAGATCCGAGGATTCTCGTGTTTACAGGTAATTCAGTTTTTTTTTTTTAATTGATTTCTCATCATAGATCGCTTACGCTTTCTCGCTAATTGTGGAATTTGATGTTGTTTTGTTTTTGTTGCATTCGTTGATGATGATGATGATCTTTGATTTGGTTTCGTAGATTTGTAAACTCGTAAAACGTACGTGGAATTTGGATTTGTTTGATCTGTTTGGTAAACAATCAAGCATGGCTGCTCCAGTGCCTCCAGGAGCACAAAGACCTAACAATCCTCAAAACTCTGGTCCTCCTCCTAATTTCGTCCCTGGTTCACAAGGAAACCCCAATTCTTTAGCTGCTAATATGCAGAATTTGAACTTGAACCGGCCACCTCCTCCTATGCCTGGTTCAGGTCCTAGACCATCACCACCTTTTGGTCAGTCACCACCACCGTTTCCTCAATCAGCACCTTCTTATGGGGTTCAACAACAACAACCAAGGCCTTCTCCAATGGCTAGGCCTGGACCTCCTCCTCCTGCTGCGATGGCTAGACCAGGTGGTCCTCTTCAGGTATCGCAGCCTAGTGGGTTTCCATCAAATTTTCAAGGAGGAAGACCCGCTGCTCCGCCTTCTAATCAGCCACCTTTTGGCTCTAGACCATCGACCGGCCCATTGATTGGTGGTGGTTCGTCGTTTCCTCAGCCTGGTGGTTTCCCAGCTTCAGGTCCACCAGGAAGTGTAGCTGCACCTCCTCCGACAGGAGCTCGCCCTTTTGGTTTTGGTTCACCTCCACCTATGGCACCTGGCATGTCCATGCCTCCTCCCTCTGGCGTGCCTGGCGGTCCGTTGAATAATGGGCCTCCTCCCTCTGGCATGCCTGGTGGTCCGTTGAGTAATGGCCCTCCTCCCTCTGGCATGCCTGGCGGTCCGTTGAGTAATGGGCCTCCTCCTCCGATGATGGGGCCGGGGGCATTTCCTAGAGGATCACAGTTCCCAAGTGGTCCTATGATGGCTCCACCGCCACTCTATGGACAGCCTCCTATTGCAGGTCCTTTTTCAGGAAATTCACCATTATCTTCGCCTCCTGCTCATTCACTGCCTCCGCCAACAACTTTTCCTGGTGCCCCTTATGGCAGACCACCCATGCCAGGAGGAGGCTTTCCTTATGGAGCTCCACCACAGCAGGTACATCTACTGAAGCTCATGATGTATGTTCTTGTCTAGCAGTAATTGTCCAATCGACTTATAAATTGATGAAAAATGCGATGTCTTATAGATATGAAAGTTAAACCTATTCTTGATGTGACTTGTGGATCTTTCCAGAAGCGAACAATATTAAGTTATGGATCCTTCTGCCTAGTATTACAATAGGAGACAATTAATGTAGTATCTTTAGATTTTTGCCTTTCTTCTATTTCACAACTGATGTGTGACATTATGATTGCTTTACAACTTTTAAAAATTGTAGATACCTTCTGCTCCTGGTACTCCTGGTTCAATGTATGGCATGGGTCCAATGCCAAATCAATCAATGACCTCTGTTTCTAGCCCCTCAAAGATTGATATCAATCAGATACCAAGGCCAGGTTCAAGCTCCAGTCCAATCGTGTACGAAACTCGCGTGCAGAATCAGGCTAATCCTCCACCAGTATGTCATATAATTCTAATTTTGGAAATTACTGTTTGATCTTAAGCGAGAGTGTAAAACTGCTATTTATTTCCCCTGAATCTCCTTTTTTTGGTTTTTTCCTTTTTGAAGCCCACTACTGTTGATTATATTACTAGAGACACTGGAAATTGCAGCCCGCGTTACATGCGATGCACAATCAATCAGGTAATTGTAAAGCAAAATGTCTTGAGCCAAATGTAATTCTTTGTGTTTCAAGTATTGTTTTATTGTGTCCCTTGACCTTAATATTGATACCTTGCTTCCCTGTATCCGTAGATCCCATGTACTGTTGATCTTCTATCTACATCTGGTATGCAACTGGCATTAATAGTCCAACCAATGGCGCTTTCTCATCCATCTGAAGAGCCTATTCAAGTAACATTATACTCTTTAACACACTCCCTTTTCTGACCACTTAAAGCATTATGAAGTTCGTTGTTTGTACTGTTTATATTTTATTGTCTTCTCTTGTGTTATTGATCAGCCTCTTTAGTAACCAGTTAAATATAGGATCTAACAATTATAGAAAAAAAGATTCATGTTGACATGAAGCTATATTATTGAGCAGGTTGTGGACTTTGGTGAGAGTGGCCCTGTTAGATGTTCACGTTGTAAGGGATACATGAATCCTTTCATGAAATTCATTGACCAAGGAAGGAAGTTCATATGTAACTTGTGTGGTAATATAACTGTTTCTGTATATAAAACCATATATATTGAGTTACTGCTATATCAGGTGCAATAGTCGGTACTAAAGTTAAAAAATCAAAGAAATATTATGTAAATTTGGAATTCACCTAGAATTTGGCCTCATTTGAATTGTATTCACCATAATCACTTTAGGATTTTGATCATGTTGAATATTTTTTTGGTCAATTTTCTCATCAACTTTCTTTTCACAGGATACACTGATGAGACTCCTCGTGACTACCAGTGTAATCTGGGTCCTGATGGTAGACGTAGGGATGCTGATGATAGGCCTGAANGGCGGTCCGTTGAGTAATGGGCCTCCTCCTCCGATGATGGGGCCGGGGGCATTTCCTAGAGGATCACAGTTCCCAAGTGGTCCTATGATGGCTCCACCGCCACTCTATGGACAGCCTCCTATTGCAGGTCCTTTTTCAGGAAATTCACCATTATCTTCGCCTCCTGCTCATTCACTGCCTCCGCCAACAACTTTTCCTGGTGCCCCTTATGGCAGACCACCCATGCCAGGAGGAGGCTTTCCTTATGGAGCTCCACCACAGCAGGTACATCTACTGAAGCTCATGATGTATGTTCTTGTCTAGCAGTAATTGTCCAATCGACTTATAAATTGATGAAAAATGCGATGTCTTATAGATATGATAGTTAAACCTATTCTTGATGTGACTTGTGGATCTTTCCAGAAGCGAACAATATTAAGTTATGGATCCTTCTGCCTAGTATTACAATAGGAGACAATTAATGTAGTATCTTTAGATTTTTGCCTTTCTTCTATTTCACAACTGATGTGTGACATTATGATTGCTTTACAACTTTGAAAAATTGTAGATACCTTCTGCTCCTGGTATTCCTGGTTCAATGTATGGCATGGGTCCAATGCCAAATCAATCAATGACCTCTGTTTCTAGCCCCTCAAAGATTGATATCAATCAGATACCAAGGCCAGGTTCAAGCTCCAGTCCAATCGTGTACGAAACTCGCGTGCAGAATCAGGCTAATCCTCCACCAGTATGTCATATAATTCTAATTTTGGAAATTACTGTTTGATCTTAAGCGAGAGTGTAAAACTGCTATTTTTTTCCCCTGAATCTCCTTTTTTTTGGTTTTTTCCTTTTTACAGCCCACTACTGTTCATTATATTACTAGAGACACTGGAAATTGCAGCCCGCGTTACATGCGATGCACAATCAATCAGGTAATCGTAAAGCAAAATGTCTTGAGCCAAATGTAATTCTTTGTGTTTCAAGTATTGTTTTATTGTGTCCCTTGACCTTAATATTGATACCTTGCTTCCCTGTATCCGTAGATCCCATGTACTGTTGATCTTCTATCTACATCTGGTATGCAACTGGCATTAATAGTCCAACCAATGGCGCTTTCTCATCCATCTGAAGAGCCTATTCAAGTAACATTATACTCTTTAACACACTCCCTTTTCTGACCACTTAAAGCATTATGATGTTCGTTGTTTGTACTGTTTATATTTTATTGTCTTCTCTTGTGTTATTGATCAGCCTTTTTTAGTAACCAGTTAAGTATAAAATCTAACAATTATAGAAAAAAAATTCATGTTGACATGAAGCTATATTATTGGGCAGGTTGTGGACTTTGGTGAGAGTGGCCCTGTTAGATGTTCACGTTGTAAGGGATACATGAATCCTTTCATGAAATTCATTGACCAAGGAAGGAAGTTCATATGTAACTTGTGTGGTAATATTACTGTTTCTGTATATAAAAGCCATAGATATTGAGTTACTGCTATATCAGGTGCAATAGTAGGTACTAAGTTAAAAATTCAAAGAAATATTATGTAAATTTGGAATTCACCTAGAATTTGGACTCATTTGGATTGTTATCACCATAATCACTTTAGGATTTTGATCATGTTGAATATTTTTTTGGTCAATTTTCTCATCAACTTTCTTTGCACAGGATACACTGATGAGACTCCTCGTGACTACCAGTGTAATCTGGGTCCTGATGGTAGACGTAGGGATGCTGATGATAGGCCTGAGCTGTGTAGGGGAACTGTTGACTTTGTTGCTACAAAAGAATATATGGTTAGTTTGTGAATGATTCTGATAATTTTATGCCAAATTTCTGTGATGTCGTTATCAGATGTCAGTTTTCTTTTATCAGCTCTCAGACAATATACCAAATTTTTTTACGAAGTAGTCAGTACTCGTATTCATATGTTTTCAGAAGATGGGAACTTCTACAAAGGCAGAAATTGTGTTTTCTCTATTATTGCTACACCTCTTACCAATGTTGATCCACAGATTTAGAACTACGCTTGAAAATGAAGTTTTGCGTTTGAGCTAAGATATTGAGTTTCTATGCTGGAATAGGAAGTATGATTCTTATAATTTCTTGGTAATGCGAAATTGGTCCATTGAAACCAGGTGGAGATAAATATCAGTATCTTTTTTACAGGTACGAGATCCAATGCCAGCAGTATATTTCTTCCTCATTGATGTCTCAATGAATGCGATTCAAACAGGTGCAACTGCAGCTGCTTGCGGTGCAATCCAGCAAGTCCTCTCAGACCTTCCTGTAATTTTTCTCGCTCTTTCCAATGATAGACATGAAATTTTAATTTCCTTTTTTTTTTCTAAACGGCTGAGTTGGAAAATTAGGATAGGCTATGTTAACTAGAGTTATGATTCTAAATAGACATGTTCCGTTATATCATTATTTTAAGAAAGTCTTGTATGCATTTTGCAGGAAGGCCCTAGGACATTTGTTGGAATTGCCACATTTGACTCAACAATTCACTTTTATAATTTGAAGCGTGCACTGCAGCAGGTGATTTGTTATGCTATTTATTTCCTTATTTCTTATGCCAAACTATTTAAAAGGGGAAATGGAGTTATCTTTTTCTGCGGAGACCTTTCTTCCTTAAGTATCATAGATGCGAAGATGTTATCTTGCGGCAAAGAATTAATTTCTGTCACTTTGATGAAAAAATTTATACTGTTTTGTTTCCCTCACTTGAATGCCACTTCGCTGTTACTTTAGCTTTCAAGAATGAGTACTCTTTTTCTTGTTAGGATAAGGTTTTGCTGACTCCCATGTGAATTTGTTTGTTCTGCTTACATGCAGCCGCTGATGCTCATTGTTCCTGATGTTCAAGATGTGTATACACCTTTAGAAACAGATGTCATTGTTCAGCTATCTGAGGTAAGCTCTTGTCATTGTGTGTGCCCTGCTAATATTATTTACAGTGTCAGTTCTTAATCTCTTTCTTATTCTCTGTTATTCTACTGAAATTCAGTGCCGTCAACACCTAGAGATTTTGCTGGAAAGTATCCCAACCATGTTTCAGGAAAGTAAGAGTCCTGAATCTGCCTTTGGTGCAGCAGTTAAGGTATGCGATTGCCAAATGTAAATGCTTAAGTATAAATCGGTTGCGGTTAGATGGTATCTTCAATTTTACGTGGCGACTAATTAGTATCAATTAATCATTTGGGAAAATAATAAAAGAAATTAAGTTGGTTTTCGTGGGTAAATGCCAATGGGGCTGGTGATGTAGCAAAGTGAAGACTCCCTTTGAATCAGTTTAAGTGTAATCACAGTTTTCATTTGGCAAAATGATGGAAGTTAGGTCTATTTCTCTCCTTTATGCCATTGTAACGTATCTACAATTTTTTTCCTCCTAGGCCGCATTCTTAGCTATGAAGAGCACTGGAGGAAAGCTCATGGTGTTTCAATCAGGTTTGCTACTTATTATGTTTGGGCCATCAGACTAATGCTTTTGTGTCCAATCACTTGGAATGCATCAATATATCTTGAATCACCTGAAATATATCTACGCACGTTGATGATTTTGTATCTTTTTTTAGTACGAATTTATTCTTCTTCTTACTTGTATAACTTAAATGATATGATTACCATCTCTTCCATAGTTCTGCCTTCTGTTGGCATTGGAGCACTTTCTTCTAGAGAGGCCGATGGTAGAGCTAATGCCTCTGCGGGTGAAAAGGTACAGATGCATTTGTTTCTTTTTTTTCCTNCTGAGGTAAGCTCTTGTCATTGTGTGTGCCCTGCTAATATTATTTACAGTGTCAGTTCTTAATCTCTTTCTTATTCTCTGTTATTCTACTGAAATTCAGTGCCGTCAACACCTAGAGATTTTGCTGGAAAGTATCCCAACCATGTTTCAGGAAAGTAAGAGTCCTGAATCTGCCTTTGGTGCAGCAGTTAAGGTATGCGATTGCCAAATGTAAATGCTTAAGTATAAATCGGTTGCGGTTAGATGGTATCTTCAATTTTACGTGGCGACTAATTAGTATCAATTAATCATTTGGGAAAATAATAAAAGAAATTAAGTTGGTTTTCGTGGGTAAATGCCAATGGGGCTGGTGATGTAGCAAAGTGAAGACTCCCTTTGAATCAGTTTAAGTGTAATCACAGTTTTCATTTGGCAAAATGATGGAAGTTAGGTCTATTTCTCTCCTTTATGCCATTGTAACGTATCTACAATTTTTTTCCTCCTAGGCCGCATTCTTAGCTATGAAGAGCACTGGAGGAAAGCTCATGGTGTTTCAATCAGGTTTGCTACTTATTATGTTTGGGCCATCAGACTAATGCTTTTGTGTCCAATCACTTGGAATGCATCAATATATCTTGAATCACCTGAAATATATCTACGCACGTTGATGATTTTGTATCTTTTTTTAGTACGAGTTTATTCTTCTTCTTACTTGTATAACTTAAATGATATGATTACCATCTCTTCCATAGTTCTGCCTTCTGTTGGCATTGGAGCACTTTCTTCTAGAGAGGCCGATGGTAGAGCTAATGCCTCTGCGGGTGAAAAGGTACAGATGCATTTGTTTCTTTTTTTTCCTTATAGTGCATTCTGACCTATGCGTTAGAGGTCTTGAAGTAAATAGTTTTTAAAATGCATGTCTTTGGTTTTCTTTTGCTGGCTTCTTTTGTTTAGAAACTTGAATGGCATCTGTCCTGATATTGCTATGTGCCATTACTGAAAGTAAATCCTCTTTTAATATGATTTCAGGAGGCCCATAAATTACTACAACCAGCAGAAAAAACTTTAAAGACCATGGCTATTGAATTTGCTGAATACCAGGTATACCAGAATGGATTTATGTGGGAAAAATATAACCAATAGTGTTTCCATCTGCATATCAATCATCTACTGCGTTTTTCGTTCTCTTAGTTGTTGCAATGTTTTACCCTCTCTAATGCATCCAGACATGTCTCAGGTCTGTGTAGATTTGTTTATCACAACTCAAGGCTATGTTGACATGGCTTCAATTTCTGACATCCCAAGAACAACTGGAGGACAGGTAGATTTAAATATTCTTTATCCTTTCAGGGTATTACTAATTCTTTTAGTCGAAAAGGACTTGCTTTTGTTTCCATTAGTGATATATAACTACATAGTTCAATAAGAATACTTGTTAACAGAGTGGATCTTGTCTCTATACTTAAATATATTATTTTTCGCATGGAAGTATGTGTCTATTGTCTCGACCAAAAAAAGGAAGCATATGCCTATTGTATTACTGTGGCATGTGCATCACCCTTTCTTAAATTCCTGTGAAATTTTGTCTTACTGGATACGACTTCCTGGGGATCTTGACTTTGAGCTCAATGTTTTGACTTTTACTTTCCATTATAATTGTTTCCAGGTTTATTGCTATTACCCTTTCTCAGCTCTTTCAGATCCCCCCAAGTTATACAACGATCTTAGATGGAATATTACGAGGCCACAAGGTTTTGAGGCTGTCATGAGAGTCAGATCCAGTCAGGTAATGTTTTGTGGCAGAGAGCTCTGTCTAAGTCAAAATTTAGCTTGACGGTATATTGATGAATACCCTCTTGATTATTGTAGGGTATTCAAGTGCAAGATTACTCAGGGAACTTCTGTAAACGCATACCAACTGACATTGATCTACCTGCGGTGGGTGCATCCTCTTCAAATTTACGATTACTTGTCTTTTTTGTGTCAGTACAAAAAATGAATATTTCTCTTTTGTGGTTTTGGGACTACGGAATATTCATGTTGCTTTTTTTACCTAAAAAGTTATAATACTAGTCAAGAGGGAAACACGTGTTTTTTCTGCAAGTTTACCTGGAGAAGCACTTTGGTATAAATTTGTCTCTTTTTCTGACGAGACATGTGTGCCATGCAGATTGACTGTGACAAAGCTGTAATGGTGACATTAAAGCATGATGACAAACTACAAGATGGAGCTGAATGCGGTTTTCAGGTTTACTTTGTACTCATGTCAATTAGCCATTAAAAATAGTTTTTGCAAGATCTTACTTTGCCGAAATGTTGGTAAATTGTATCATTTTACGAAGTGTTTACGCTCTTTTTATGATTTTTCTTTGGTTTTCAGTGTGCCCTTCTGTATACCACCATATCTGGAGAAAGAAGAATTAGGGTTCTTAACTTATCACTCCCTTGTACAAACATGCTCAGTAACTTGTTCCGCTCAGCTGACTTAGATTCCCAATTTGCTTGTATGCTGAAACAAGGTAGGTGTCTTTATTTTGGCTCGTATTCTACTGCTAGCCATGTAATGATATTAGCACAAAAACCCATTCAGGGTAATATATAACTTACATATGTTGTTTTCTTATGTAGCGGCTAATGATATTCCTTCCAAGGCACTTCCGTTGGTAAAAGAGCAAGCAACTAATAGTTGCATCACCATACTACATTCCTATCGTAAATTCTGCGCTACAGTTACATCAACCGGACAACTTATTCTTCCTGAAGCACTCAAGCTTTTGCCACTATATACTCTCGGTATTTCCTTGTCACTTGCAATCCATTTGAAACAAAAAAATTTACACCTTTTTTAGGTTGGTTTGCCCATTGTGCAAGACATCTTATATGCCTTGTTTTGAATCAAAAGCTGATTCTTGCCTTAGAATTATTTGGGATATTAATATACAAATAGAGAAATTTGTGCATGCATTAAAAGCTTTTAGGTACGGCTGTCCTCCCTCTCTGCCAACTTTGCTGCTTTTCGTGTGGCTTTTGAGACATTGTTACATGCTTGATACTTGTCATATGCGAGAGCAATTTTTCACTAAAATGTAATTGTCTGTTTTATTACATTTCATTAGGATGTATTTAATCCTGTTCTGTGATTTACGGATACTATTCTTGCTTTGTATTTTGTTTTGTCCATTTTTCAATGCAACTTGTGATCTCACTTTTTATCCTTTCCAGCTTTAACAAAAGGTGTGGGGTTAAGAGCGGACGGTAGAATTGATGACCGATCATTTTGGATAAACCATGTGTCTTCATTGTCTACTCCTTTGGCTATCCCCCTAGTCTATCCAAGGATGATTGCTGTTCATGACCTAGATGCAAAGGTATGAAGCTAAACTTTTAGCTCTGGTAATGTTATTCCTTAATTTTCTCTATTTCAAAAGTTTTGATGATTGTTCTTTAATATATCAGGATAATGAAGAAAACGTGGTTCCTTCTCCCATCCCATTACAAAGTGAACACCTTAGCGATGAGGGAGTATTTTTCCTTGAGAACGGTGAAGATGGTTTGGTATATATTGGGGAATCAGTAAATTCAGATATCCTACAGAAGATCTTTGATGTTTGGTCAGCTGCTGAAATTCCAAGTCAGGTAAACTAAACACCATCTTAGCACATGGTATATTCTGTAGGATCTGGCTGTTACCTAATTGTTGATACTGCACTAATAGAATCACTTGTTCATCCCATGTTTAACGCTCCAAAATGATTGTTTCACCATACTTTACTGATCACATTATTAAGAATATGAAAGATGAAACACTTTTCTTAAGTTGGTTAAACCTGCTTAACATGATACTATGTTTTCTTCGCAGTATGTGCTGCAACAGTATGATAATCCGCTATCAAAGAAGTTCAATGAGGTGGTGAATGAAATAAGGGGACAAAGAAGTTCTTACCTACGGTACCTTAAAAGTCTCACTATCTTGTTTATTCTCCTGGAGTGAGTACCGTTCTAACCTTTAACTCT
>NC_025690.1:8837150-8843690 GCF_000633955.1 Camelina sativa | reverse complement strand
AGAGAGAGAGAGAGAGAGAGAGAGAGAGAGAGAGAGAGAGAGAGAGAGAGAGAGAGAGCTAGATATATTCTTCTGCCTAAATTTTTATACAAGAGTCTTTTTTGTAGTGTTCTACTTGAGAAATAGTTTTTCCAATATTTATGACAGTTTTTTCCGGATCTAATCCTCTTGTGTTGTCTGCATTTTTGCAATTTGTTCTGTTGCTTTCAACTCCAGTCAAATTATTTTTTCCTAAGTTGAAATATTAATAGTTCATTATCATCTCTCTCTAGTTCGTCGGTGTAAAAAGTTTTAGATGGTGAATGAAAAATAGGAAGTTCAATAGGATTTTCTGTTCGTTACCAGGTTGGGTTCAAAGCGAATTGTCAGTAAAAACGAAACTGAAAAAGCTCATCAAAACGTGTCTAAGCAGCAAATGAAATTGTTTCCAACGTAGAGCAGATTATTTTCAGCGTATCTAAGTCTAACCACTAGCATTTAAACTGACCACCCTACCAAGGGCGGATCCACGTTAGAGCAGGGAGGGGCAGTGGCAAAGAGTAGGGAGGGGCAGTTGCCACTGTCAAATTTTTTTTAGACTAATACTATTTTATAATAGTTTTGAATTATGCCCCTGGTAATAAATATTTTTTTGTCCTTGTTACTCAGTTTTTTCTATATTCACACGTTTTTGACATCAAATGCGTCTTCCAATCTATACAAACCCAAGTTAAAAGTCCAATTTGTCTATTTATTTTACCAATATTACAACCCCATATACTTTTAATAGCATTGTGTTACTTAAAAAATTAACCAAATTTTTTAAATGGGTTGCCTTTCTTAAATAAAATTTGAGTTATATTTTTCACCAAAAAACTTGAATTCTTATAGAATTTTTTTTCCGTTTCAGTTAAAATTTGCCCTGGCTAAATTTTTTTTCTAGATCCGCCACTTTTTTCTAGATCCGCCACTGCACCCTAGTCGCTTATGGTACGACAAGCGTATGATACGCCTTAATAATTCTTCTCGGTCTTACTTATCCAGTAGCTGGTACACCAGGCTTCGCACTCCACCCCAACAAAAAGTCCATTTTATTTTACTCTCGAAAGCTCAGCCCTTTCGTCATTCAATCTCAGTTGTGTTACAAGAAAATCTGACTTTCGATCTAACCACTTCCTTAAATATTGGAACATTCGTAACTGTACTAACTATGACTCATGGTGAGTTGCATTGGGCTATTATTTGACTTTTGGGTGCACTAACTAATACGAGGCAATGAAAAATACTAATTTAAACCAAAAAAGAAAACTACAACGTTTAGATCTTATTTTCTTTGCCGCCCATGCAAAATAATAAGAAGCCAATCGCTGATAAAGAGAGGCATTACAACCAAACAAAAAAGTCGAAGGGGGGCCAAAAACTCATTCCAACACTCATCTTTCTTTCTGCTTCTTCTCTTGCGAATTCTTCATGATTCGAGTTCTAACGACTCACGAAACAAATCTTGAGAGCGAATCGCCAAAAAAAAAAGGGATGAGAAGAATATTAAGTTACCGGCAAGGAAGAAAATAAAAATTATGCCATTTTCACTTTCCGGGAAGGTGGCCGGCGAAATAAGCTTATCAAGTCATCCAAACCCTGTCACCATTTTAAACAAAACACGTGTTAAATTTGCTTTTATAGTTAACACAGCCGTAGTAGAGATAAACGAGTTCTTTATAATTACCCGAGTTGTGATGACAAGGAAACTGAAAAGCACTATCAAGTATGATCCTAACACCAGAAGCAAGAGCAAGTCGAATGTTACACTCGCCACCTACAGATACCAACATCAAATTGTGGTTCAACGAAAAGAAAACCTCCGAGGAAATTGCATTTGAGTTAAGCCTTTGATCATATGTTATTTGATTTGGATTTTGTGAGTTTCTCACACGATGAGAAAGGCCCTCTTTATCACAAGACCAAAGCTAATCTTATTTAATATTTAAAGGGCAATTGTCATAAATACCACTAAAATATGTTTTCATTCCAAAAATACCACAATTTAGTTTTTTTTTCCAAAAATACTACTAAAATGTATTTTTTCCAAAAATACCACATAATTGAATTAAAGTTTTAATACTAAAAATTAATTCCTAAATTCTAAATACTAAACCCTACCCCTAAAAACTATATCCTAAAACTAAATGTGTCAACCCAAACCTAAAACAAAAAATTCTACATCCTTGAAAATCATTTTTTTTTGTGTTTGTGGTAATTTTGGTAAAAAAAACTTTTGTGGTATTTTTGGAAAAAAAAACTTTTTTAGTGGTATTTAAAGGAATTTCTCATATTTAAATGTACCTGGTATATGTTAAGGCTAGCCTTTGTTGAGTCGTAAAAGGTGAAACTTCCGTCTAAAGATTCATGTTGAACACTCACTTCAGCGGTATATTCCTCAAGTTCCTGCCAAGAGGTATCACACGTAGTTAACACCAGAAAATCATATACAATCGCCAGGTGGAATGTGGTCGAAAAAAGCCATGACATAACATGGTGAGAAATAGAGGATATACCTTCTTCAGAGCCATGATTAATGGATCGTTCTTTGAGAGAAACGGTGCCACCCGAGGGGTTTGTGACAAAAGATCCAACCATGATCTCACATAGAAGGGATTTACAGCCAAACTACTGTCATCAGCAAAAATCTTAATGTCTTTTCCTTGGTGACCATAGATATGCTTCTGCAGGAGTCAATAAATATTTAAGTCAATTATCAGGATAAATAACAAGAATACAAAATTGCAACGTTCCATGTATTTGTATGACATTTTCTCGTCCAACCAAATAAACGACAGAACAAGAAGTAAGCCCTTAAGATGAGTGGTTGGTTTACCGCAAGGCTTTCAGCCACCAACTTGACACCCTTAATGATAGCATCTTCATTCACCAATTGCCTGCAGAAAGAGCATCGTCATATTTAGTCTGAAGGATAATGAAAATACTTGACGGATAGAACAAAGAAAAGTATACACCGAGATAGGTCGTTAGAATGCATAAACCAGATGATTTGTTTTGTAAGTGCTACCTTGTGTCAGACAGACTTCCAGTATTTTCCAGTAACTCAGGTGGAGTTGAAAGTTCAGATAAAGTGGCCGCAGTTACTCTGAGTCTTGAAAACTGTTCATGCTCCCAAGCAACCTACATAATTCAGCAGCACAATTCAATCAGAAAGGGTCTATTGTGATGAACAGCAAAATCAATTGACGGACGCAAAATCATTGTCAAACATCTCAAAAAACCCTGCATGAGAAGATAACTAAAGGAAGCGAAAATAATATCAATTAACTAAGCACAAGGTAGGTTCTTTTTGTTCAACCAGCAAAGGGTATGTTATTATAAAGAATTAGCACTTGAAAATGTAAAGCAGTGCCACTTACTGGAGCTAACAATTTTAATGAGGCATAACATTATCATTTTCAAAGCATGAGAGGGAAATTCCGACTATCAAAATTTCAACACAGTTCTAACAATCAATTGGACTCCTATGATTTCTGGGATCAAGACGAAAAAGAGCATGCAAAACTAAGAACTACTCTCGACATTTGCATCAATTCAAAACGTGGAATATCGACTCACTCGTGAATTAGAGATATTAATCTTCTTGTGCTTCAGAGCAACTTGAAAACCCAAGTCTTCTGCCACATTAGAGAAGCCCTGCAAAAATGCATCCATTAACCAGTGAGCCATCGTAATAGCTAGTCACTGCAAAAATTCATGCACTGTTTTTACCTCAAAAATTTGTTTTATATAGGCGTTATCTGGAGGCTTTGACACATGGATCAATAGTTCGTTGTCCCAAGAACCAACACTGTTCAAGCAAATGGCATAATCAATGCTCTCACGCATCCTCTGATCAAGGCTCTTCAGCCACTGCAGAAGATATGATTCTTAATAAAGTATACCAACAAAATTGCAAATGCACCAAATAAAAAATGCTGGAATGATATGGTTTTACTAGAATCAAGATAGTAAGGTCTAGTTACCTTTTGAGTTCCTTCGTAGTTGTAGGGTCCTCCAGATGTTAGTGCAAAAAGTAAATTGTATCTTCCTCTTGTCTTGGGATTTGAGTACAGAATGGAAAATAGTCTAGCCACTTCAAGAAGCGACACGACCCCACTCCCATTGCTGTCACTTCCAACAGATAATGCCTACAAGCACAACTTAGTCAGGTACATACTTAATACTACCACAATAGTAAGATGATCCACTACTCATAATACATACCGGAGCTGCTCCGAAGGTATCATAGGATGCAACTACAGCAATTGTTGGAAGCTGGTTGGAATCTCCATCTGCTCTTGATCCTGGAAGCCATCCCTACAGACAAACTAAATCCTCTCAGACTTTTTGTATGTCACACATCAAAAAAAAAACAGCACAAGAGAGATAGAGAAAGAGGGCGTGAGAGCACATATCCAGATCCAATGAGTAACTAACAAGGAGCAGGCAGATCAAAAATAAGAAGTAATAACGTTTAACCTAGGTTCAATGATACTAAACATGAGGTAAGTGCACACCAAATTCATTGTTGCTGAAAAATGGATGAGCTTAAACTCTTCCTATAGAGATGATAAAAGAAAAAGTGATGTATTGCAGGAAAATTGGACTGTAGGATGCAGTAATTCATGCTATCACAAACCAGACCATTAGAGTTTAACAACCTAAGTATCTACTGGCTGTCATGCCAACTATACTCATCATAAATATAGCCAGCTGAGGTTCCCAAAACCGAGTTACATAATAATTGAAGCTACGGGAATTATTAAATTCAATGCATTACCTGAATGTTTGTGATGGTAGGAGATGCAATTTTCCTAGGCTCTGATACAGAGATCACAAGCTTATATCTGAAAATAGTTACAGATATAGATAGTTTACATACATTCTGAAATAATTTTTTTATAACTAAGCATTCCATTGAAATGAACAATATCCTAAACAGAATGAGCATACTCAAATATTGATACACAGTTCAATAAAGCTTAAGCATCTACCTACATAGACAAAATATGCTAGTAGACTAAGCATTTAATACGTAGCCTCCCCAATCTTGAAGTCACACATCGTCATTGTTATACTTAGATTGTCATAGAACTGTTTGCTAGAAGGAAATATCACTACAACATCTCACTGAAAAAAATCCGGATAATCATTAACAACTAACCCGCCTGTAGTCGCAGTAGCTTGCTGACCAAGTGCATCATTCTTCTTTACATCAGCCAACATAGCATCAGTCTCTTCATTCTCAAATGCGAAGTACACAGGAAACTGTAAGAGTAAACAGTTGACAACCACCATTAGAGCTATGAAAGGTACTGTTCAACTAAACTAACACATATAAAACAAAACAACACTCACAGGTATGTTTCCATGTACGAGTAACTTCTCAAGTTGAGCTAACAAGTTCCTAAACCCATCATTCTCAGAGCTTTGACTTCCACCACCAACGTTCCCTGGCCTAAACGTCTGAGGAAGCAAAATCAACAATCCACCAAGCGACTGCTTCTGCGAGATGTAATCTGCAACGTTTATGTAAACAAATCTATAAAAAGCCTTAAAACAAACGAAATCAAAGTCCGATTGGAGTAACTCAACTCAATCCACAAAAAAAAAAAAGTCCAAATCGAACCTTGAACAAAACCAATATCAAGCTCACGAAGAGGAAGTATAAGTACAGAACGAGATAGATCGGCGCCGCGTTGGAAGCTAAGAGAAGCAGCATGATGATTAAGAGATGAGAAACGGGAACCGAACGGTACACCGGAGATATCGTACTGAATCAGACGATAAACATCGACAACAGTAGCGGCATCGCAAAGCTCGACACAAGCTACGAGTATAAGCATAAGCGCGACGACGGGATACATGGATGCGAGAACCATGACTCGATGTCTCTGCTTCGATTTCTTCTCATCCGCCATTGTTGTGTGGATCTAGGGTTTTGTGCAACAAAAGTGGAAGAAGAAGAAGAAGAGATCTCGGATTTGATCCGTAGCTCAGTTTTTTTTTTTTTTTTTTTTTTTTTAGTTTTATGAGTCCTTTAGTAGTCTCACCACTAGTTTATCGTTATTTGACTTCTTGGGGTTTTTTTGTTTTTTTTTTTATCTAGTGTAAAAAAAAAAAAAATGCAATGGTTCGATGAGAAACGTTCTATGCACGATCTGAGTCAAGTGGGCATTTGAACAACAACAACACATGATTATTTTTTTTGAAAAGGGGCTGAAAATGTAATGTCAAGTTCAATACCCACTTCTTAGATTCGAGGTACGGAGCAGTAGAACAAAAAGAGAAGATTGTTTCCAACTCTTTTTTGGTAACACATCTCAAACAGTGGTTGGAAGTTGGAACTTGGTCATTTCGAATCTTTTGCAGTGGATATTTTGGTGAAGATGTTTTATCGGAATGACCGGGTTTTGGGTAAAGATGGAATCGTCGTTGCAAGCACAACAAGCAGTAGACAATAAATATGGTGATGTATTAAAACTTTAAAAAAAAAAAAAAAAAAAAAAAAAAAAAAAA
>NC_025690.1:8816815-8837044 GCF_000633955.1 Camelina sativa | reverse complement strand
AAAAAAAAAAAAAAAAAAAAAAAAAAAAAAAATTGTTTGAATAGGAAATGAAGGTTCGCATTGGCTCTTTTGCATGTGTTGAAATTTTATTAAAAGTCAAATGGACCATCTTCTACTTTGGATGTAGAATGAGATTTCTCTAATTATCTACTATCATCTTTCTTATATCTACTATCATTTTTTTTAATCTATTTGATTAGATTTCAAATTTTTGTGAAAAAGTGAAGAAAAATAACAAAGATGAAACGTTGGATATTTTCCTTAAATCTTCCAACGCCTCGTATAGTGTGATGGTTTTAAACTATGATGGTTACCCAAGATACAACTGTACTTCTTCTAATTTGCAAACATTCATAATCAGAAGATCAAAAAATACTAGCGATATGACTTGGATGACTTACGTAAAAGTTGGGAAAAAATAAGGAGATTATTGATTTTAATGAGCATTGATAGAGAATGACAAGAGTTAAGAATCAAATCATCATGTCCATTTCTCATTTTCCAATCGAGAGAGGAAACCTTCCGTTGAATTAATTAACAACATAATTTGAAGTGAATCTTGGGCTCATAAACGTATAAATTGTAAACCCATTTTCCCAAATGTCATATCCAGATTTCACATCTCAAATTTTGGTCCAATTTGGCATGGCACGACTAGACACAACAGGGTTCTGACGCACATTTGTTGGTTGAGAATCTTCTCTAACCTCTAAAATGATCGATTTGACATTTAGTCAAAATTCAAAGTTTCCAAATTGGCCACGTCAAACCTCTAACTATGTATTCAAAAGAACTATATTTTTTTTATTAGATTGTGGACTTCTAGTTCAAAACTAATTGGCAATGAGTGAAGAGGTCTATATTTTCTATATACCACTTAAGATTGATTTGTTCGGGCATAAATCGGTGGGCTAACTATTGGGCCGAACCGATTGTGGATTGGATTGAGCATGTGTGGACTAGGCTCTGATACCATATTAGATTGGGCTTCCAATTCAAAATCAATTGGCAATTAGTGGAGAGACTCATATATTATATATACCACTTAAGATCCTACTCAACTTCTAATGTGGGATATTGTATGATTGTATTCCTAATATTTTTTCGGTTTTAATACACTATCATGTAATGCTTACAGCGAAGTTTCCATCATATTGTAATCCAATCATTCCAATAAATGTCTTCACTAGAAAAATGGTTGAAACCACTTTGTCCATAACAAATTTCATAAACATTTAGCTTCCTTTGTTAACTTCGACTTAATTAATATTGTATATAACAACCAAAGCGTTAGTAAGAGCTTTCCATAGATTTAGGTTTTGTCTAAAATTTCCAAAACTTACTAAACGAAGAATTTAGAATTGAACCCTCGAATGAAGGACTGTGAGGAGGAACCTTCATCATCAGACTCATTACCCAATAGCCACTTTACTGAATACTTGCTTGAGTCGTTGTCAGTTAGCAATCTTTTACACTCCTTGGTCCCACTATTGTGGCAAGAATCAGTGGAGTATCCTCATGTATATAAGTGTGTAAACACTTCTTCAAGAGCATCTTTATTACACTCCACAATCCTATTGTCGACAAACCCACTTATTCTTACAGTTTTGATTAAGGTTGGTCTTATAAGGAATATGAGTTCTAGGAGGAATATCCGAAAAGATGTTGGAATATGAACTAATTGAACTCTATAATCTTTTTTAGTTTACTCACTGCATAATATAATGGTCGTGACCATAGAAAGGCTTGTAAGGGGTTTGGAACCGTCCTCCATATTTGTTTACCTAGTAGAGAGCTATGCCGAGCTTCTTTAATTTAGATTCTAATTAAACCCAAGATATTTTTTTTTTTGTCAACTGAATTATTTTAAGAAAAATTGGTGAATATACAGCAACAATTACAAAACAAGTTCCAATCCTAAACCCAAGATCTCTAATTTAATTAACAATTATTTCATAGCTAAGTGCCAAATATATTTGATATGTCATGATCCGCATAATTTATCAATATATTTTAATATAATTGCTTATCCCGCGTAAAGTGCCGGTCAATATATTTATAAATTAATATTAACGAGGAAAATTGCAATCACACAATTCGCATGCTGATGTTTTAATCTAATCATATTTCAACTCTAAATAATGCAAGTAAATCAAACCATTGATAGGATCCAAATCAATAAATAAAAAATGGAGTTTAATTTTCCTAATTCCTATGCTTGATATGCCCAATGTACGGTAGTTGAGGGTCTGACTAAGTGGAGAGCTTCAAACATGTCAATAATTTTCAATAAATTGATTAGTTATATAATCTTTTAATTTAATATGGAGCTAGCTTTTCTTACATTAGCTAGTTTTAACAAAACTCATTTTTTTTTTCCTTTCTAATCGTCTTATATTCATATTTTAAGTCGTCTTAAATTCATTTTTTCTTAATTCAATATTTAACAAAATTCATTTGATATTGAAATCTTTATTTAAGAAAAAAAAAACTAGAATCCTTTGTGGTACAAGGAAATCACTATTTATAAACGACAATCCTTACTTTGTGTAATACAATTTTTCATAAAAACAATATATATACATGTGTACATGTGTGTGTGTGTGTGTGTGTGATTTAGTAATATTTAATTTTAATAAAAAGACTTGATATTTATTTACATACAATTAAACAAATGAAAATAAAATGATTTTTTAAAATTTAAATGGTAATTATAAATACTGTAGAACTAGACTTAGATTTGTTTTTATGATTTTTCTGTAAACTATATATACTCTAATGATAAGAGTACCTAACTAACATATATAGGCCATCTGTATTATTCAAAAATAAAAACATTATCACTTGAATAATGAGATCTTGATTGGTTTGATTGTTTTCTTTTTCCAACGACAAAATCGATTCCTTCATCAAAGATTGTGTATAGTGTGTATACTACTTGTAAGTTTCAAGTCAACATCATTGCTTGCTTGTGTATCATTTTAAGAGTTTTTTTTTTTTATAAAAAATAAACGTGATACAGTATTGCTACGAAAGCAAACACGTCTCTTATAATATAGTTTTATGGGTTTTAGTTATCATGCTCTAGCTAGTGTGCCATATAGTTGACAACCCAAAAAAATAATATATTTTTCTACCAGTACGTACTATTTATTCAATAAATAATGTAATTATATAGAAAACGCAACGAAAAGATTCAATAAATGCTTCATTAGAGCACTTCCTTCAAAGTACTCAATCCTTCATCTCATCATGCTTTCGTCTTCGTCGATGGTGGAGCAACCATCACGTATCAAAAGTTCGGGAATCAACGCCGTGTCCTCCGATGTTTTACGTTCTAACATCCTAACCCGTGTCGACGGTGCTTCACTCGCCGCCTTGAGCTGCACTTGCATTAACCTACACTCTTTCTCCTCGGAAGAATCCCTCTGGAAGCAACAATGTTCCCTCACGTGGCCTTCTACGTTAGACGCACGTGTCCAAAGCATCATCTCAACGTTCCCCGCCGGTCACCGGACGTTTTTCTCCGATTCTTTTCCGTTTCTTGAACAGAATGGTGTGATGATCAATAATCTCCCACCGACCGTTGAATGTACGACGGAGTTAGTCTCAGCCGTTGATATATTCTACAAAGGCGAAGTGATTTTCTCAAAGGTTCATGTGACAGAGACTGTCTCCGGTTGGTTCCTCTGCTCTCCTATGCGTGTTGATCTTGTCGAGCCCAAAGAACTGATCTCGACCAGGGTTTCGCTGGTGGAACAATGGGAAGGTGACACGTGGAAAAGTGACTTGGAAAATAATCTCTCATTGAGTTGGATACTCATTGACCCGACCCGTAAACGCGCGGCGGATGTATCAACCCGAAGACCCGTCTCCGTGGAACGTCACTGGCTGACCGGAGAAGTCCACGTAAAATTCTCCACGGTCTTCGTCGTGGGCGAGAGGAAGAAGAAGTCGGAGGAAGTAGAGTTCAAGGTGACAGTGGTGCTGGCGGCGTTTAGCCGGAGGGGAGAGGAGAAGGCGGAGGTGCAGATAAGGGAGGTGAGCCTAGTAGCGGAGGACATGGAGGGAAAGAACTTAGGAGGGAAGGGTAGTTTGGTAATCTTAGCATCGGCTCTGGGAATGGAACGTCGAAGGTTTCGGGTGGGAGGGGAAGAAGAAGGGAAAGAGAAGTATAAAGAATTCATGGAGAGGAAGACGGGGAAGGCGGATATGAAGTGGCGGCGAGAGAAGGAAACGGCTATGGAGACGGCGGCGTGCTGGATCGCCGTCCTCTTACTTGGTTTCCTTTTGTGTTTTTATTTGTTTATACATAAAAATATTATGGCCATTATGAACAAACTGATGAAATAGTATAATAATGTAACCAACAAAAAACAAATCAAGTTTAAACATACATATCACTTCATTTTCAATGTGTATTATATATCAATTTACAAACAGTGGGATCACTTTATTCATAGTGGAATCGTATCGGAATGTACTGAATCCTCCAACCACTGCACTAAATACAAATGGGTTAATCTTTTAATATTGGCTATGTAAGGAGTAGGGTAAGCTTATAGGCTTATAGCTATATGTTATCTTAATGTGACGTCCAAATAATTGCATCTCTTGTCTCATAATTCATTTCATTCTTTATTTTATTTGCGTTAGGTTATCCCGTCATTATCATGTTTTGATTAAGCTAAGGATAAAATAGTTATTTTGTAGTGGTACTTTTCAAACGTAGATTTAGGGACGATGGCCAAATTAAAATAGTATCCACGCTTCACTTTCATCAAACATATAAAATGCAAAACAAAGGGAGCCGTGGTTTGACATACAAACAGGAGAAAATCAAATATTCCACAAAGAAAACAAAGACTGCTCCCGACCAGCGAATGTGATCGGGATGGTGATGAAAACATTGCCATATACAACGATGGTGCCAAAACATTCTATCATATCCTTATTATTTTATTTACAAATTATATAAAAATTACAAAATTTTTTTTTGTCAAAATAAAAATTACAAATTAAATATATAATAGTTTTGTTTTGTTAATAGAACTTAAACGGTGAGTTGGAGCATTGATATATGGATATGAGGGTATCAATGACAATGATGGAGGATGGCTGGATGGGCGAACACCGTCAACCGGAGCTGTGTTTTTTCTGACAGTAGTCATTTCTTTTGTACAAGAGATTTAATCAACTCAAAACCTTGTTTTACTTCAATGACACTAGACTACTAGAGAGTGACTAGAGATGCAATAAATATTATATATATACTAGAATTTGTACCCTGTGCACGTGAGGAATTTTAATTTAAAATATTTCTTATCAATTGAAATTGTTGAGCTCAATATAATCATTCCAACTTTTGAGTATAAATATATAACTTACTTTACTTAGTGATATACAACATATATATTTTTTAAGATAATATTTCTTTGTTATATCTATTTGCGATTTTACGTGGGATTTAGTTAAATTTTTTTATCAATAAGAATCATTAAATATGAATATAATTTGAAGATTAAAAGATAATTCTATACAAATTTCGTACTTATTTTACTAATCTATATATAACATATATTGTCTAGTGTCGTAATAATATTGTCGACAATCTTCTGACCTTTTATCTTTAAAAGAGTTCATTCTATATTCATATCTTATGAAAACATAATTTTAAAAGTTCTAACGTCAATGTCGATCGTTGACATAATTATAGAGACCATTTAAACATATCGATATCCTACATTAAATGCGAATATATAAAGTTTCATGAACAGTTTTACTCCCATGTCACTACAATAAGGTTGTCCAAATGCATCATTTGCCATTATAAAATTTTAGACTAAGTCAAGAATGCTTAAATGATGAAACATTTAAACCCCACAATGAATATCTATACACTAATCTCATATGTTATTTGCAAATGTTAATTTTTTGATGCAACCCGAGCTTCGTCTTTTCAAAAAAAACATAGTGTACTTTAAATATGTTGTTTTTGCCAATGTTTTGGGTTAAAAATATTTGATAATATTTTTATATATATATATATTATATCTGTTATATATGTTTTATATCATGTTATAAAATTGTAGCTCCAGTTTATAATATACCTTATGAGATATGCTACACAAATCACATGCCACTTTTTGTAACGGGTTGCATATCATTTTGTCTAGATTTCCTAACCATTGATTTTGTTTTTTTAGATAAATTATTTTTTCAAAATTCTTTTTCATAGTTTTCCCAAAAAAAAGTGCCCCCCTTACAATGTATTTGTTTTAGATCAAAACTTTTAAGTTAAGTTAAGTTAAGTAATTAATCTTTTCTTTCTTATAAATAAAATTTAATAATAAATCTTTATGGTATATGTTTCTTAGAAACTAATGTTTCACTTCAATTTTATATTCATGTTTAGATTTTTATAAATACAATTACATAACTTGTTTTTTTACTCCACCATGCATTAAAATCTTACTTACATTCTAAAACTCATTAACCCATTCTAAATTTTGGAATATAATCATTCTTTGGTTATAATTTTAATAATAACATTATTACTAAAACAAATTTATAGTATTATTTTTACTATTTTAAAATTTTCATTTAATTTACTTAATTCATTTTTAGTTAGTTATTATTTTTATTATTTACTACAAAATTATATTATTTTTATACTATTTTAAAATTTAATTAATTTTAGTTAATTCGTTTTTAAATTATTTATTACTATTATTAATTATAATTAATAAATATACAATGAATGAATATTAAAAATAGTATTTTTTTATGAAAAAAAATTGATTAGGTAGATGATGATGTGGAGGTAGGACAAGTGAGCAAAGTTAACTTTATATATATAGATATATGGATACTTTTATTTTTGTGGTAATAGTTAGGTCAATTTTTTAATTACCTACTTGAGACTTGAGAGTGTAGGCCACGCCGTTTTAAGGGGTAAGCAAGGTACGCAAATTCAAGAACTTTTTAAAGGTATAATTGCGTACCCAGTTTTTTGAAAAAATAAAAATAAATAATAAAATTGCGTACCCAGTGTTTTCTTTTGTGGTTTTGCCAAAGCTCTTTCTACCGTTTACGAAATTCTCAAAAAGAATTTCCAATTTATTTTTATTTGAATGTTTAATACCTAATAATTAATAGCGGACGGTAAATTTTAATCACACCTAGTTAATTAGATACATAGAATCTATTTACATAATTAATTAAATATTTGGACTTGGTCTAGTGGTAATGACTTGACTTTTTAACCGAATATACTCGTGTTCAAATCATTTTTTTCTTCTCCCAATCGCTATCTCCTTCTTCTACCTCCTCACTGTTTAACACAATGCTCCTCCTATGTTGAAAAACAACTACGACCAGAGCCGCCATCTCTTCTCGGTCAAGTCCACCATCGCAATTGTCGTTCAAAACTGATATGATCATGAGACCATCCAAGAAGATCCTTGAGTCTTGTTCAACACGAACGAAGTCGGAAGATCAATTATTCCAGCCAAAAAACTATTTGGGATACATTCTTACCTCATTTAGAGCATATCTTGAAGTGGAATCAGTCTAATCAGAGTTCGGATGAAGTAGTTATTCATTTTACAAATCAGGTGAACTCATGGCCATACGATTTAGACCTACGAGCATTCAACGGAGGATTTCGACCACATGAGATATAAACCAAACTGTTTTAGAATCTTGATCCATTCCAGAACCACAGAGATTTAGTATCACATTAAGATCAGTTCATATGTGAAAGATATGGATATTTCATGTCAGTGGATCTATCGTAGTCCCAATTTCGCGTCTGAGCAAAAGATCGTGTTACACAGACCGACTCAAAAATAATTTAGACACGAAACCACTTGGAGGATGTTAATGAGTCTCTTATGTTTCCAACAAGCCCATGAACACAAGATTTGGCCAACAAACCACAAAGTTACGCTTCATTTGCCAAATGGGGTCAATCTAGTTTTTCACATGAAGAGTTTTAGGTCCAATTGTAGGTGCTTCCAGAATTATGTATGGCAACCAGGAGTTGTTTCTACTAAGCCCAAGGTGAAGAAATCATACAGTCCATGTTGTTTCTTATCATCAAATATGACCGAAGAGAAAAAGAGAAAGAAGATCAAGGAAACATTTAATAGGTTAATTCAAGAGCTTATGACCAAAGAAAGCATGAGAAATTCTATTGGGGATGATGTCTATCAAGTCCAGCCCACTTTGAGTCTAATTCAAGTCCAAGAAAACCCAAAATAATCCATTTATTTTGTGGTCAAAGAGGAGTGACGAAAATAGAGTTCAACTCACCTTAGGAAGGAAAACTTCAAGAGTTTGGGTCTTCATTCAACTTTCTATTTTTATTGTCTTTTAGTTTCAAGAATAATTAATACTTGGCTTTGTTACCAAGTTTCTTATCTCTATATAAACACATGTAATCTTATTTGAGAAACATCAATAATCCAAGAAATCTTTTATCTTTTATTTGAGAGTGGTAAACTTCTTTGTTCCTTTTGGAACTTGTTATTTCTCCTTGGTGGGTTACATCAAAGAGTTCTCCTTAGTGAGTTACATCAAATAGTTTTCGGTATATCAAGTGATTCCACCGCACTTGACGTTTCCATTCACTAGCTGAAGATTGAAGAGTCGTTACAAGAGAGTCTAGGGCACAAGGATTTTCGGGATTTATCTCACGCCTTGTAATCTGTTTCCACGAAGCTTCTATCTAGAGTTACACCGACTTGCTTTGCTTGGTTTGTTTTAAGAGAGTTTTGTTCATTTCACACCTTATCATCCAGCTTCACGAGCCTTTGGAGTTCTAGGATTATCAGTCTACCTACCTTAGAGCGTCGATTCCTTGGGAGAATCACATCAAAAACCTACTTCGTTCAGAACCTTCTTGTTGTAGATATTAAATCCAATGTTCGATCCCAGTCTCCACCTTCTACCATGATTGTTCATTAGGGATTTTGTAACAATTTGACGAGATCCATCTGCCTCATAAGCTCCAACCCTAATCACTCCTATTACACTGGCTATTGCGGTTAAGGAAGCCAAGAAGGTGAAGCCATTAAAAAAAATGGAGGTATACAAGGAGGAGACAAACCCGGTCGGATGGTTGTAAAACACACTCATTACCACTAGACTAATTAAGACAATATATTAAGATAGTTGATGCAGCGCATCTTCACGTTTTCAATAACTTTGTTGTTTGTTTTAGTCATGTTAATGGGCCTTAGGTTCATGGGTTTTAAAACCATAGTTTTGTCGTTAAACGTTAAACGTTTATACTAGGGTTTTCATTTTCTTATTTAAGGAGACATGATTCTCATTATTGTGAATTATGGATTATTGAATAAACAAGTTTTACTAAAGCTTTGTGTAAAGCCTAGAGAGGAGGACTCTCAACCCTAAGAGCTTGAGTTCAAGCCCTGCAAGGAGGACTTGCAAAACCACGTCGATATCTCTCCCGATCTGGACCCTATCCTTATTGCTTCTTCGTCAAGTTACGACGTTCTAAGCAAGATCCGTTCGTGAATCCGAGTTTTTCTAGAGATAGTTCTCGTCCGTTAATTAAGCTTCCGCTCTCTATCAGTTGGTATCAGATTCATCACGTTCCTGGTGGTTTGATTTTCCTATGATGGATTTTAAGTTGGATATTCCCGAGTTTCATGGTGGAGTTTCTAGTGATTTGTTACTAGATTGGCTTGTGGATGTTGAAGAGATTTTGGAGTTTCGAAGCGTTTCAGATGATCGATTTGTTTCTCTTGTGATTAAAAAATTCCGAGGACAAGCCGCATCATGGTGGCAATATGTGAAGAAAACACGCAAGGAAGCCGACAAAAGCCCTATTAAATCTTGGTATAAACTTAAGCAGAAGCTATGCGCACACTTCTTACCTCGTCATTATGATACTTTGGTGCATAGTCGTTTGCAAAAGTTAAAACGACAAAGGCGTTTTTCGGTGGATCACAAAGAAAATTTGCACATTCAAGAGAATTATATGGTATGTAAACCCATATATAGTATCAACGGTGATGGTACTTTTTCTCTGCCTAAGGTTTATGATGCAGATCTAGAATTTGATGTCAAATAAGAAGATGGTGATTGTCAAAGGTGTAAGCGTAGAAAACGACGCTGATTTTGTCAGTGTGAATGATGACGACCAAAACGGTACTGTTCTCGATATGGATGACAAGGTGCGAGACGGAGTTGATGTTGATGTTGATGTTGAAGATAATACAGTTCGTGATCTGTATGATGAGATTCAAGATGAAGACAACTTTGTTGTGCCAAAATTTGACGCTTTGGTAGAAGACGTTGAAACTATAAGAAAACGTATATGTTAAGGATCTTCTTGTAATTATTATTAAGTTAAAACCCTAATGTATAGACTATATATATGTCCTGTAAATCATTTCTTAAGGTAATACAATCAATATTCTCTTATATGGTATTCTCCGTGACACCTATGCGAATCCAAGTCGCGCACACATTAAGCAGATTCGCGAACAGCTTACTCAATGGAAGAAAGGAACGAAGACCATTGATGAATACGTTCAGGGGTTCACCACACGTTTCGATCAATTAGCGTTGCTTGACAACCCCATTGCACATGAAGACCAGATTGACTACATCCTTGGTGGTCTTCTTGATGACTATCATCGAATCACTGATCAGATAGAAGGACGTGATACGACTCCAACAATTACCGACGTCCATGAAAAACTGATTAACCATGAACTCAAACTTCAAAACATGGTCAATCTCGCCACCTCTGTTCCAGCGACTGCAAATGTAGTCTCTTCCAAAGCCTCTGGCTTCAACCATCACTCACGTTACCAACCACGACCTGGATCTCGGGGACAACAGCATCACAACTCCTCTCGTGGTACAGGTCGTGGCTATCAAGGTAGGTGTCAAATTTGTGGAGTTTATGGCCATAGCGCACGTCGGTGTTCGAAGCTTCAGACTGGTGGAGGATATTATCCGTCTCATGGTGGCTATAATACGTCCGGTGGTCCATCATCTTCTCTCATGACACCGTGGCAACGGCGAGCGAATGTTGCTATGGCTCCGGCGTACAACCCGGGCAACTGGATCATGGACTCCGTGGCAACACATCACTTGACGTCGGATCTAGCCAATCTGTTGGTTCATCAGCCTTACACTGGTGGTGAGGAACTCACCATCGCCGATGGTTCCTAAATACCAATTTCACATACTGGTTCCGCTTTGCTCTCTACTCCTTCTCGTCAACTTGCACTTAATAATGTGCTATATGTGTCAAATGTTTGCAAAAATCTCATCTCGGTGTATCGCTTGTGTAATGCTAATAATGTCTTCGTACATTTCTTTCCCGCACATTTTCTGGTGAAGGATCTGAGCATGGGGGTCCAGTTACTCCAAGGCCGAACTAAGAATGAGCTGTATGACTGGCCGGTCATCAACAACACCATTACAAGTTTCATAGCTTCCCCCACTTCGACAACCGATCTCCACTCTTGGCATTCTTGACTTGGTCACCCATCTTTACCCATTTTGAAAGCTATTCTTTCGCAATTCTGTTTACCGTTTTCTACTTCCAAACTCAAACAGTTTTCTTGTTCAGACTGTTTTATCAATCAAAGTCATAAATTACCATTTCACTCAAACTTCATTGTCTCCACTAAACCCCTTGAATATCTTTATTCCAACATATGGATGTCTCCCATTGTGTCCATTGATCATTTCAAATATTACCTTGTCATTGTTGACCATTTCACACGATACACTTGGTTATACCCACTCAAACAGAAATCTCAAGTAAAAGATGTTTTTATAGCTTTCAAAGCCTTAGTCGAGAATTGGTTTCAATGTCAGGTTGGCACACTTTATTCGGATAATGGGGGTGAATTTATTGCTTTACGCTCTTACTTGGCTGCAAATGGTATCTCCCAACTTACCACTCCTCCTCATACTCCAGAGCATAATGGACTCTCGGAGCGTAAACACCGCCATATCGTGGAAACGGGTCTTGCCTTACTCAATCATGCTTCGGTTCCAAAGTCCTATTGGACTTATGCTTTTGCAACGGCGGTCTATCTTATTAACCGCATGCCCACGGAGGTACTCAATGGTGTTTCCCCATATGTTAAGCTGTTTAACCAGAAACCGAACTACATGAAACTCCGAGTGTTTGGGTCCTTGTGTTTTCCATGGTTGCGTCCTTACACGAACCACAAGCTTGATGACCGCTCCTCGCCGTGTGTATTTATTGGCTATTCACTCACACAGACCGCCTACTTGTGTTTGGAGGTTAAAACCGGCCGGATATATACTTCACGTCATATTCGTTTTGTCGAGAATCAGTTTCCCTTTGCAACGGCCACTCCGGTCCTCTCCACACCGGCTACTGTGTCATCTACATCCACGTCTCCTGCAATTCCGGTTCTCCCACTCCCGACAGCTCATTCGCCGCCGCCTTCGCCTCCGTGCTCGGTTCTTCATCCTTCACCGCCGAGTACACCGTCGCTGCTCAATACCCAAGAATCATCAGTTCGTACAGCTCCATCACCGGCTGCACATTCCTTACTGTCCGTCCCTGAGAGCTTGTCGTCTCCGTCGGCTAATCGTCATCCCGAAACCTCGACTCACCAATCATAAACCTCATCCCCTCCCCGCACCATAAGCCCACAACTTTCATCTCAAAATTCACCAGGCCCATTAACCGAGAGCCCAACACAAACCTAGCAAGCCAAATCCACTCCATCGTCTCCTACCTCGCCTAACCAAACACCAACATCGACCCCTTCACGAAACATAAGTCCACCCCAATCCTCTCATAATTCACCAAGCCCAGTAATCACAAGCCCGACACAAACCCAACAAACTGAATCCACTCCATCCTCTTCATCAAACCTGACTTCAACCGCTAACTCTTCTTCACCATCCTCAATTGCACCATTGATTCCTCCGCTACCGCCACCTACCGTAAATGATCACTCCATGAAAACCCGATCAAAGAATCAAATCGTCAAACCCAAACAAAAATTTAACCTTATCGCCACCACAACCAAACCATTCATTCCGACAACGGTGGCACAGGCTCTCAAGGACCCAAGATGGACACAAGCGATGCTTGATGAATATAATGCACAGCTTCGCTATCGTACTTGGAATGTTGTTCCTCCCTTGCCGAATTAGAAAGTTATTCCTTGTAAGTGGATTTTCACGATAAAATATCATTCTGACGGTTCTATTGACAGATATAAGGCCAGGATGGTGGCACGGGGCTTCAATCAACAATATGGGTTAGACTATTCCGAGACATTTAGCCCGGTGATAAAGGCGACAACTATACGGATGGTACTAGAGGTTGCGGTCAAGAAAAACTGGAGTATACATCAGGTGTACATCAACAATGCATTCTTACAAGGTACCTTGACGGATGAGGTCTATGTTTCACAGCCACCTGGGTTTGTTGACAAGGACAGGCCCCATCACGTTTGTCGTTTGAACAAAGCATTGTACGGGCTGAAACAAGCTCCGCGTGCATGGTATCAAGAACTGAAGACGTTTCTTCAACTTGCCGGTTTCAAAAACTCACTTGCCGATACCTCGTTGTTCATCTATCACACTGGCAAGGATTACATTTATGTCTTGGTTTATGTAAATGACATTATCATTGCTGGTGTTCCCTCTTTGGTACAGGCGTTCAACTTGGCTCTTGCAAAGCGGTTTTCCCTGAAGGATCTTGGTCCTTTGAGCTATTTCTTGGACATCGAAGCGACACGTTCTGCTCGGGGTATGCATCTTATGCAACGCAAATACATTACTGATCTTCTTACCAGGACGTGTATGCTTGATGCCAAGCCAGTTGCCACACCAATGGCATCATCGCCGAATCTCACTATTGATTCCGGGACGCCTCTTGCTGATGCAACGGAGTACAGAACTGTCATTGGTAGTCTACAATATCTCTCATTTACGCGACCCGACATCGTTTTTGTGGTGAACCGCTTATCCCAATTTATGCACAAGCCCACTGATAAACATTGGCAAGTGGCAAAGCATGTCCTCCGTTATCTCGCCGGCACCAAGTCCCATGGTATTTTTCTCCGCTCTGATGGTACGTTAACGATACATGCTTTTTATGATGCTGATTGGGGTCGTGCACATAACACATACATCTCCCCCAATGCATACATCATTTATTTTGGTGCTAGCCTGATATCTTGGTCCTCTAAGAAACAGCAGAGCGTCTCTCGTTCATCAAAAGAAGCTGAATATCGGGTTGTCGCTAATGCGGCTTCGGAACTCCGCTGGATCTGTTCCTTGTTATCTGAGATGGGCATCGTCTTACCGGTTGCTCCAGTCTTATATTGTGACAACGTCGGAGCTACCTATTTATGTGCTAATCCGGTTTTTCACACTCGGATGAAACACATTGCCATTGATTATCACTTTATTCGTGAGTTCATACAAGCTGGGGTTCTTCGTGTCACACATGTCTCTAGCAACGATCAGCTCGCTGATGCCCTAACGAAACCGCTGCCTAGACCACAATTCCAGGAGCTTACATCCAAGATTGGAGTCAGCGAACTGCCTCCATCTTGAGGGGATGTATAAGGAAGCGTATATGTTAAGGATCTTCTTGTAATTATTATGAAGTTAAAACCCTAATGTATAGATTATATATATGTCCTGTAAATCATTTCTTAAGGTAATACAATCAGTATTCTCTTATAGAAACTATACATTTTGTCTTTGATGATTGTGATCAAGTTTGTGATGGTTGTGAGGAAGACGTCAATCACGGCGTGGAATACACAAGACTTTCACCCAACAAACATGAAAAGCAAATCTTTGATAGTAATGGTGACAATTTTTTCACTATGGAACATGTTGATGCAGATCTTGATGATAGTCTTGACAACAGAGGAAACAAATTGTTGGTTATAGAAGAAGAAGTTCTGAGAGTTGATGATCTGAATTTTGATGTCAAAGATAACCTTGAAGAGAAGAACGAAGGTATGTATTGGGGTAAAGGAAACAAATTTTATGTTGTTGAGCTTGCACACAGCCATCAGAAAGTCAACAAGGAACCTCCAGATCGTGGACGGAGCACTATTTTGTTTTGTCACGGTGAGTTCAACCTCTATAACAAGATCTTTGTGGATTTCAGATTTAATCTCAATTTTGAGGAAGCTACAAGTTGTGTTACTGCAAACACGAATTCTCAATGGGTACTAAAAAGAGCTGATTATTATTCGAGCTACAAGCTGTCTCAAGAGAAGGAGGTTTCAAACACTGTTTGAGTTGGAAAGTGACTCAACTTCGACGGCTTAACTTGTTACCGAGCTCCCTTCTCAAAGAATCTTCGACAAGACTGAGTGTTGAGTTTTCTTCCGTCTCTCTACCTACCTCTCACGAAATCGAGCTATGTTTGTTCCTCATCGACAAAACCAAGTTCTGTTTGTTCCTTACTTGCTTGAGTAGTCTTTTCCAATCGATCTCCAACAAGAGCAAGTTCTGTTTTGTTCTCCACGTGTGCAGTTCAAAGATGGAGTTTATTAATTTGGTTTTTGGAGAAAGTAGCAAAATAAAACGTTGTTCGTGTCAACACAGTGACGTTTTCCATGCAGAGACAAATCTCATTGGAACATGGAATACAAATCAGAGGCATAAGGTTGATTCATGTGTTGAAAATAAAATATTTATAATGCTCTTCTCACGTGCATGTAGTATGTTGAGGATGTCTTTTGCGGGTTATACTCATGTGGGGGAAGAAGAAAAATCAAGCTCTGTTCTAGGTTGTTGTGCTGAGTGTCTCATTCACTTTAAAGTATTGAACGCCCTCGGAACTAGTCACGATATTTTTTTGCCTTCTTGTCTCCATTCACATGCTAGAGATAATTCTTTACGCCGTGAAGAATTAATAGAACTGCAGGGGATTTGGAACAGGTTTTGTGACAACCCATGCCAAGAAAGGATTAATATTCAGATAAGGCAATTGCATTTGGGTAAACAGTACTCACAATGTTTGTCTTATGGATCAAGGAACGAGTTGCTGCGACCAATATCTTTGGTTGGATCGTTGCGTTTAAGATGGTGGCTGCTTCTCTGTTTTGGGTATAATTTCCACTATTATTTCCAGTGTGTTAAGGAGTGGTTATCATTTTGGAACATTTTTGTTGTGCCACCGCATTCGTTCTGTTGGTTTCATGTTTTCCAAAGGCTTGGGGCGGACAAACCACAAGGTCCACAACAACAGTTTATTGGGTTCTTTGTTGAGATCTTAGAGATCCAAATTTCACTCCCCTGCCAGAACTTTGTTGATGTGATGTCGACATCATATAGGGGTGTTGTTGTGTTTCTCCTTCGAGATTGTTATCGCGTTACGGCCATACCGTTTCCGGTAGAGTTGCAGGTCACAGGTTTTAAAAGGGTAATCGAAGCTGTTTTTACTTTCTCGTGTCTTTGTTACAACTTACATGTCTACGACATTTATTTGGATTTTCGTTGCTTGCGCATCAAGAAAGCTATTAACGTGTGGAAAATTCAGCCTCATGTTGGCTTGTGTTTCTAACAAGCTTCGGTTCGTGGTGGGTGAGTAGATTACAAATGCGGTTGTCGTTGTGTTGATCTGGAAGTTATTTTATTACTGCTTGGAAAAGAAGATCACATATGTAGTCGATATGATGTCGAAGTCACAGTCAAGGTCACATTGTCGTAGAAAAGCTGTCAATTTTGTTCGCGAACTGCAAGGTGTTCGTCAGCAGAATCTAATTGTTTTGGCTTTTACAGCCTCAACTGGCAAAGCAGGAAACGATCAGCGGCGTGACATGGTGTTTGATCCAGGTGATTTCTTGCGCATTTTGTTTACGAAGGATCGTTTTTCCCCTGGTGCATGTGACCATGTGTCAATATTTTCACAAAACATGGATAAAAGATCTAAGGAAAAAGAGGATCTCTTGGTCACTCTTGTTCAAGCCAGCTTGGAAGCCACAATTGTTTTAAGAAAGACTATATGTGGAGGATGTTTTAGCACGTTGCACTTGAAGCGGAAAAAGAAACATCACAAAGTTCTTAAGCCCAAATATTATGAATTGGTGGACAAAGGATATCTCCAAAGATTTCAGATTCGAGGTCGAATATTTCTCACCCAGACGGACTGAGACCTTATTTATCGGTGGGTTCATAGCCAGTATCTTAGTATTTTGGTTGCAAAAAATAATTCAGAACAAAAAAAATGCTAAGGGAGGTTGTTATATAATATACCCATTTGTGATCTAAGAGACGCTACGTGTCAGCTTGGTATTGGTTGAACGAAAAAAATAGAAAATGGGGATTTTTTTTTTTTTGCATCTCATTTTTTTCGTTTTCTCTCTCTCTCTTTCTCTCGCGATTGAGAGAAAACGAAGATTTGTATTGGAATCTTCTGGGTGTGGAGGAAGAGGAGATTGCTGTCGGAGGAGATGCTCATCATCGTGAATTGATGAGTCAGCCGTGTCCTATCGCGATATTTTGAATGAATCGTGAATCGGCTCCGATTGCATGTACGAAGGAATTTGGAATCAGAAGGCAGGGAAAAATTGAAAGAGAATCATCTCGATCCGGTGGCGGTGACGCTGAAGGAGAAGAGTAGAGAGGTAAAAGATAAGCTTTGGAGGATTGTTTATCAAACAGGTAAATTCAAATTTCAGATTCCTTTACCAAATTGAAGTTTTTGATTTGATTCATAACAAAAACACTTTAAATTAAGGTTTTTCCATGCAAGTTCCTCGCTGATTCAATTTTTTTTTGTTTTAGGTTTCTCTCTTATTTGTAACCTACCCTATCAATCTGTTCTACAATACATTGCTTCTGTTCTTAATGATGCTTTCTCTAATCAAAAGTTTGGTTCTTTTTGTGTGTTGTGTTTCAGGTTTCTTTGTGATTTGCAAAAACAGTCAACAATGGTGGAGCGTGGGAAGAGGAATCATAACCGTTTAGAGACACTAACAATGAGAACAACATATACCTGGTGAGTCTGAATCAGTGAAGAAGGCACTTTTCGCTGCTTCTGCAATCATGTACAAAGTCAGTCCTCGAGAACAGATTCCTCTTGATACAACTGTCCAAGAAGTTCCCGCTAGTTTTATAATTCCTTCAGAGCTATATGTTTATCCACAAGCCGGTTTATATTTGTGTACAATTGTTTGTTTGTTTTGTATCAAAACGTGAATCCTGAGTAATGATGTTTGTATTTGAAAAAAATGCTGTAAGATGAGGTTCTTGCTAAGTTCTTGAAGAGACATGGAGAAGCAGGTTCTCTCTTTGGATCTATCTCGTGGTTTTTTTTACAATGTTTTGTGTACAATTGTTTGTTTTATAGCAATTAAAAGATTTAGAAATCTGTCAGTTTTAAGCTCCAAAAGATGCAGAACGAAGAGGGTCAAGTCACTTTTTTTATATTTATTGTAAGGAAACTTAATGAATTGATTGTTCTTGTTTGTTTTTGGATTATAATTGCAGCTCGGCTACTATCAGGTTGATCACATCAAAGGATCATGCTTCTGTGCAGCTCAACATTGGTCATCTCGATGCTGATGGGGTGTACACTGGTCAATTCACTACATTTGCTCTCTGCGGTTTTGTCCGTGCTCAGGTTTGTCAAGACAGCTTCTTTATCATAAATCTTGAGACCTGACTGACTTTAATCTAGTATAGCAATGGAATTGGTATTGTGTTAACTAGAATTGGTCATGTAATGCTTTTGTTAGTACATGACGTTGTTAGCACTTTCTTGAAACGATATAGGGTGATGCCGACAGTGGAGTCGACAGGCTATGGTAGAAGAAGAAGAAGATTGAAGCCAAACAACAGTAAGACCAACAAGCTTTGTTTTCTAGTTTCTAGGTTTCTTTTTGAAATCTAGATGTGAACCTTTATCTTCATCACAATCTATTTCTCTTTATCACAATCTTCTCTTTTCACCTATGTAACATATCCATCAAAAGTTAAATCATGATTCTTGATGATTCTTATTTAGTATTCTCTACTACTATATCAAGTTTGAGTTTTATATTTAACATCTCTGTGTTTAACAAGTTTGAGTTTCATAATTACTATCAAATTTTTAAAAAATAAGAGACCCAAAATTAGAACCTACCAATGGAAGAGAAAATTATAACTAAGAGATCATGGGTTCTTATATTCAAAACCAAACACAATTAATTCATAAAAAATTCAAACAGTGTATAACAACCCCTTCCTAATATACTACCGATATTGTTGCTGCAGCGCATCTTCACGTTTTCAATGAATTTGTTGTTTGTTTTAGTCATGCTAATGGGCCTTAGGTTCATGGGTTTTAAAATCATAGTTTTTTCGTTAAACGTTTAGACTAGGGTTTTCATTTTCTTGTTTAAGGAGACATGAGTCTCATTATTGTGAATTATCGATTATTGAAGAAACAGGTTTTACGAGAGCTTTGTGTAAAGCCTAGAGAGGAGGACTTTCAACCCTAAGAGCTTGTGTTCAAGCCCTGCAAGGAGGACTTGCAAAACCACGTCGATATCGCTCCCGATCTCGACCATATCCTTATTGCTTCTTCGTCAAGTTACAACGTTCTAAGAAAGATCCGTTCGTGAATCCGAGTTCTCCTAGAGATCTAGCGTTCTCGTCCATTAATTAAGCTTTTGTCCCTTTGATTAATCATTACTGTATATGTATAATATATTGCCTCGTTAAAAATTTTATTACGGAAAAACCATTTGGAATAAAAAACTATGTTAAAGGAAAAAAGAGTGTAGTAACACTCCCCTTAGAAAAGATATATCTTCCTTCTTGATAGATCTTGTAAATGATGCATTTCAATACTTTGAATATATTTCTTAAATGTCATGATGGGAAATGCCTTTATAATTAGATATGCTGCATTGTCGCTTGAACGGATGTGTTAGATATCAACTTCATGGATCCACTCTTCTTACAACTTTATTTTTTCTTAACTAATTTTTATATTTTATTTCATTTGTCTATTTAAAAGTTGTTACTGTTTTAATTTAAATAATGTGCTTTGGTTTATTAATTATTTTATGTATCTTAATTTAGTTAATTTAATTTTTATTCATTTTAATTTTACAGATTTACACATATTTATGTTTCTTATAAACCTCTCGGTAATCTGATAAGCTCTTCGAAATTCATAGATGGTATCATTTCGATTGGAAATGTCCGACCAATTTTTTTTTTTTT
>NC_025690.1:8814291-8816587 GCF_000633955.1 Camelina sativa | reverse complement strand
TTTTTTTTTTTTTTTTTTTTTCAGAAGTGCTTATATTGATTCGTTCAACCATATAAAATTATGGGATCAACAAAAGATTTTAAACCGTTCAGGTTCGGATATTACCCGTTTGGGTTCGGGTAAACGGGTTTAGGAAAATAGAATCCATTGGATAATTTTAGAATTTTGGTTTGGGTACTATCGGGTTCGGATTGGTTCGGGTTACAAATTTTAGAATCCGATTACTACGCGAACTACCGGGTACCCAAAAAATCCTTAAAAATTAGTTAAGTTTAAATAATTATAGCTAAATTGTGACATATGTAACAAATAATTTTTAGATATTTTAATTATTTTAGGTATTTAGGTATAAAACTAATGGATATATTCAAAGTTATAATTATAATTTTGGATAACAGAATTATATCAATGCTAAATATTATTAATATTGTAGATATCTATATATATATATATATAAAGTTCCTTTTCTTCACTCCTGGTGCTGCCACGTCAGCCACACCCTCTATTTAATTAAGCCAAATTTTCAACATTACCTATTAAGCAGTTCCTATTTGTTTGGCCCATATCTCTTTAAAAGCCCAATCTTTTAGTAATACATGTTTTATTTGCCGGCGAAATAAAACCCCTCTCCACGAGACTCCATTCCGCCGTTCTCCGTTGTGCGACCTGAAGCATCCCTCCCCGTCTTCATTCTTTCATCCTGGTTCACCTAATGGATAGATTTGAAATTAATGTTCGCGAGTCCTCCACAACCTCTCATTGTCTTCCCTATCTTCCATCTCCATAGTAACGTCTTCTTGTATAACGGTAATTCAAGCCGTTCAATGGCCTGTATTTCAATTCAAGACCCACTACTCTTTCTTGAATTGGCGTAAGTTTAAGTCCTATATAATGTCATCTTCACCAATTTCATGCTTCTTATAATTTTCTTTATCTCTAAAATTTCTCCTGACTAACATGAATTCCATTGTCGTTTCATTCGCAAATCTCAAAGCTGGCCGTCTTCACCAACATATCGTCGAAAGAATGCCTCGTCACTGGCCTGCCCGTAACGTAAAAAAGGAGGCCAACTCATGGTGCCACGTTCGTCGAGTGCCTTCTTCGTCGAGCGGTCTCACATTCAAGCTGCATCCTCTGGTGATGCTCAACATATCCGATCACTTCACTAGGGTTAAGACTTAGCTTAACCCTCCCGCCGCTTCTTGCGCAACCGGTAAATGGCTCCACCAACGCCGACGCGATGTTACTGCAAAACCCTAGGGTTATGGATGCGTGATCGGTCTCCAGATCAGCCGTAAGGTTGAGATTTTCAACAGTCTTGAGCTTTTGTTTGATCCTACTGCTGATACTCTCGATAGATCCTTCCTTGAGAAGAAGTAAGAACTCTGTAAGTTTTTTACATACAATCTCGCTCTCTCTCTTTCTTTATATCGTTCTCGCTTTGGTTATAATTTGTACGTTTTTGGAGATTTTAGATAAGAAGGTGTTCCTTAAGTTCTACATATTGGGATGGTACTCTACGAGAAGCGACGCTACAGAATCTGATATGCTTATCCACAAAGCTGTGAGTTGCAGTTTCATTGTTTCAATCTAAGATGGTTCTCTATTGTTGTACTGATTGTGAAGTGTTTCATCTACAGCTGATGGACATTAATGAATCCTCTGTTTATGTTCTTCTAAATCCGGCTATCAATCACTCACAGAAGGATCTTCCAGTGACTAGCTATGAAAGCGGTAAATTGGTTTCTATCCATCATTGATTGTCTTATTTAATTTAGAGATTATCATCTTATTGACTATGATAATCTTTGATTGTCTCCAAAACTAGAGTTCCATGTCATTGATGGGATTCCTCAGTCTATTTTCGTTCATACAAGCTATACGATTGAGGTATGAGTTTAAGCCACTTGATTTGTATTTTATCTATGTGATACGAGAGTGGACATATGATAATATAGCAGTGGTTGTAAATTCGTGCAGATAGTTGAAGCTGAAAGGATATCGGTTGATCATGTTGCTCATCTTAAGCCATCTGATGGAGGCTCAACAGCAACTCAATGTAAGCAATTATTGTAACCCTGCATATTTATCGTTATATTGTCTTTTTATTGCATGGAGTTTTAGGTTGATTCCTCGATGTATTGCAGTGGATGCTCATCTTACTGGAATCCATAGTGCTATCAAGATGCTTAATAGCAGAATCAGAGTGCTCTATCAGTATCTTGTCGCTATGCAGAAAGGTATTTGATATTCTTTCTCAAGTCCCAACTCTCGGTCACTCTATTATTTATTCATC
>NC_025690.1:8805433-8813331 GCF_000633955.1 Camelina sativa | reverse complement strand
CATGGAGTTTTAGGTTGATTCCTCGATGTATTGCAGTGGATGCTCATCTTACTGGAATCCATAGTGCTATCAAGATGCTTAATAGCAGAATCAGAGTGCTCTATCAGTATCTTGTCGCTATGCAGAAAGGTATTTGATATTCTTTCTCAAGTCCCAACTCTCGGTCACTCTATTATTTATTCATCAAGTTTTTGTAACATGTACCTTGATCTTGCCTGGAACATATCTATATTTGTTTTCCCTACGGCGAAGAAAGAATAAAAAGGCGGTTAGAAGTTGATATTGAGTACGAGTAATATGGTACTAATGACTTGCGTGATTATGCTTCTAGGAAAAAGTCTAAACATAAAATCACACACAACTTGCAAAAATTGTTGCGAAACACACCCTACTCTTTTGAAGAACTACCAAACGACATGCTCGGGGATATAATCTCTCGAGTTGCTCGGATTTCACGCAAAACCATCTGACATGTTATGCAAGCATCACCACATATAGCCAAGGCAGCCCACGATCACCGAGTTTACAAGAATATCAACCTAAGGCCGCTAGCCATGAATCCACTAGCAGCACTAACGAAATACCAAGACCTCATGGAAAAATGCATTGCAAGTGAAAATGTGCAGGCCCTCTACATCAAAGGGATCCAGGAGTATTTTCACAAGAACAACACAGAAACAGGGTTGAAACACTTGAAAAAGGCAGCAGAAGGTAGTTACGACAACAATATTTACCTTTACGGAAATGTGAAGTTTTGCAGGGGTGACATAGCGGAAGGAAAATTTTGGCTGGACAAGCTAGGCTGGAAACAAAACAAGCAAAGGGCGATCAATGCTGGAAAGATATCAAGAAGTCGTTACATAGAGTCAATGTACAAAAAATACAATGCTACTACACTACATCGGGAGAAGTCCAACCAACTATCATCTGCACCATCAATGACATGGAAAATAGATGCGCACACTAGTACTACTACAAACAAATGATCAAGTTTGTCTTTTTCTTTAGCTTAAGAAACAACAATAGGGTTTACCAATGTTATCATCCTTAAATAATTTCCAAAATTCGAAATAAAAGTATTTGTTTTTCTCCTTCATAAACATTACCAACTCCTCCAAAAGAATTAAAACAAGAGAACTAAAGAACAAAACTGAAAGTATGGCAAGAAAACAAAAGATGGAAAAAAAAAAAAATCCGCCGCTTACCATCACAACATATCTGAACATACAAGATCAACATATATTGAAGAAACTTCCCACAAACCCTATCAAAAAAGAGGTCTCGAAGTATTACGACCACCATGAGATAAATATATGCAAAGAGGTCTTTACCTTCAGGGACAACTACATCATAGAAAAACTCGGCCTAGAAAAACTGGGCTATAAAAAACCAAAAGGAAAACAAATCAAACCAGGAAAAGACAAGCAACACTTACAGAGGATCAAGGAAACACAACTAAAACTCAATTAACATTATTTGGCAGTCGTTGACAAAACCATCACCAAACAGAAAGACGGTAAGAGATGCACACACCGTTAGTAAACCGAAAAGATGCAGAAATTCGAGTTCCACATTTCACTGTAGAACTAAATTTTATGAAAATCTAAACATGCCAAAAAATAATCACCCCAGAATGTATAAAATAAGAGCACCATAAACACAAAAATTTAATTTAACAGAACACAATTCACATCCAATCTAAACACTCATTTAGCGGCCAAACGAAACTAAACTTAAAACTAAGATCACAAAAACAATGGATTAATTAATTAGGAAATCAAAGGAACACAACATTTTTTTAAATAAACAAATTTGCACACCAATTAACACTTACGTTGAACAAATCAACAAGGTAGAACCAATTACCCCCTACGGATGCAAAGCGAGGAATAAATCACCCAAATACGCCAAAAAAAAGATGAAGAATTATGCATTAATGAAAGGGATGAATGAAAAAGGATTACAAGCATCAAAGAAATAGTTTCAAGACTCATACTGTCCTGTAGATCGCAAAAATTTCTTATCTGCTATCTGTTCAAGAGGACATCCTATTTTCAAAGAGAACTAATCCATTCCCAACTCAATAACATCCCACTAATGACCCAATACGAACACATTTTAAGGTTTACAGAGAAATTGAGCCCAACGGCTGAAACACAAAATAAAAGAAATAAAAAAAGAAATATAAGTAACTGATATTATTTTCTTTTTCAAAAAAAATCCACTACCTATTCACTACAAACACAAAAGCATTGACAAAAAAACTATTCCCACAGTTTACTAAATACATATGAAAATAATTAAAAGGATGAACTACTACCACATATAAAAAAGGTAAATAACAGTCCAACTACAACATGACAAATAATTTGAATAAAGCATAACTGACGACTACTGCCAGACAACAACTTTTACTATACAATCTTAACTTCTCATTATAAATTTTATTTTTTTTAAAAACCCCCAAAAATACTCAAATTTCTGAAATATAAACAGTTCACTACATTATACTTGCTGCAAAATCCTAGAGGAAACATTATTAACCAACAAAACAACAAATGAAAACAAATGAACAATAAAACCAGACGCAAAGAAAAATGTACATAACCAAAAAAAAATACCAAAATAACCAAAAATACACCCTAATCTAACTCCTGCGCGTAGCGCGGCCAATTGATAGTATTTCTATATTTTTGGGTTTTATGAGTACCCGTTTGGGTAACAGGTATTACCTGAACCCGAACCCGAACCCGAACCCACAAATTTAACAATATAGAACCCAATCGAGTTATTTAGATATATCCGGACCCAACCCAAACCGATTTTTTTAGGTAGGGTTTCGGATTTGATATTCGGATACGGTTTTTCTGCCGAACTCTAGTTATACCAATTTGGCAGTGGATAATTTCCATTTTTAATTTTTTTGTAGTGGCTATATATACTAATCTAACACTAAAATTTCGTAGAAAATAGAAAAACTGACTTCAACTTGCAATTAGATGGCACAATATATATTATTGCATATGGTATCACACACCATAGCTCATACCCTATACAATTGATTCTCTTACAATATTGAACAAAACGATAAACAAACTTTAATATGTACTTAAAACTCCATACGGTAATGGAGAGGATAAGTTGACGAATTAGATATATGGATTATATTTTTGAGTTATACTCCGCTTTTTCAATCTTTGACACGAATGTAACTGAATTTTTCATGTACGTTGGTAGAACTGGCAAGCCATCAACACAAACCATCACCCTCAAGCACATTGTGAAGCATAGACTTTTTGGAGTTTGGACAATATAATTCGATTGTCATGAGGACGATAAAGATCAATTCCGGCCCAAAATGAAAAATTTTAGGCTTACATTAAAAGTAGGGCTTTATCATATAGTATATATTTTATATAAAGGACATACGAATTATTCAACTCATAGCTAAATGATTTTAAATTCGAAAATCTTTAATTTTATATGAAGGACATAGGAATTATTCAACTCATAGCTAAATGATTTCAAATTCGAAACTCTTTAATTTTGAAATGGTTTGAAGTCATAGATATTTCAGATAAACAAGAACTTTGTACCTAATCTACCACTATTATGTAAGGAATTGTATATATATCAATCACACCAATGTCAATGATTTTGGATTAAAATCAAACCATGGACAGACTCATATTGTTGAAATGGTCTACGCAATGTGAATTATACAAGCAAGATGTGGCACCTAGTAGTAATAATGTAAAGAGAAGGATACTTGCATGTCTTGTCTAACTCAATAATTCTGGTCCTATATGTTAATTTGAATATTTCCTGGTTTTGGTTAGCCATCATTGTCCTATCTGATTCTGGTATATATCGACAATTTAAGTAATTTTGTAGTGAATTTTCAAACTCACATTTAGGACTCATACGGCCAATTCGAATGATTTAGACTTAATTTTGTTTTGGTTAGCCATCATTATACTATCTGATTGAGCTAACGACACTTCGAGTACTTTTCAAACTCCAATTTAGACTTGACGGCCAAATTGAATGGTATTTAGTCTTGAGACTTTATATCTTTCAGCTTCCATGTTTCTTTGTCACTATATACGTTAGCAAGTTAACAAAACATGAAAAGATCAGTATTTGACATACAGAGGAAAAATAAAGACCATAACTGAAATCAAAGCCTTATTGTTTTTATTAAACAACATAGATCTTTATAGCATTTTCAATAAGTTCTGGTACATTGTTGAAGAGAAAGATAAACAAACTTCACACATAAAAAAAAAAAAAAAAAAAGAGAGAAAGATAAACAAACTTTTAACATAAAATTTAAAAATCAACAGACCATTTCGAAAGCATGACTCCATCATATAACTGACATTATTAACTCTAGTAGACGAATTATAAATCTCGACTACTTGTTCGAGTCATCTTCTGCTTTCTCCGCCTTCGTCATGAATGTAACCGGTTTCTTTGGGTGCTCATTGACGGTCAAGTTAAACACATCCGGCTTTGCATAATGTCCGACCACATCGAAGTATAATTTGGCTCTTGCTATATCTCCAAGATCTGGATGAGGAACGTCATCAATACGATTAGCTCAAAAAGTTTATATTAGTTTCGAGATATAGCTTAAAAGATGAATATCAACGATAAGTGTATATACCAAGATCTGCTGTGAGGAGACCCTCTGATTCATAGTTTGGTCCAGCGAGAACCTGTCCCAATGGTGAAATAATGACACTTCCGCCTCCGGAGACAGTAGGATCAGGATGTTTCTCGTCTACTACGTCATTAAACAAGTAATCAGGATGCTCAGGGAAATCTCCGCGCTTGCAGAACTGGTGCGCTGACAACACGAAACATCCACCTTCGACGGCAATGTGAATCATCGACGCTTGCCATTCCAACGAATAATCAGCAGTTGGTGCACAATAAATCTCAATCCCTGCGACGTCAAACATCTAAAATTGTTAGGAATGTTACATTAAAAGCTAGGTGGGACTCAAAATGTGTCACATTATAGTAAAAGCTGACCTTTGGCATACAATGCAGTTCTGTAGAGGGGCATCCTATTTTCCCAGCAAATAGCAGCACCGAGTTTGCCAATTGGAGTGTCGTAAACGGGGATGGTTGATCCGTCCCCTTGACCCCATATGCAACGTTCCAAAGATGTGGGCATGACTTTACGGTGCTTACCCATGAAGCGACCTTCAGGACTAAAGAAAAGGGCAGTGCAATAGAGTGTATACCCATCCTTCTCTATTGCCCCCATTACCAAGTGCATATTGTGTTTCCCGGCCAACTTAGCCAATATTTCTACTTCAGGGCCTAGATTCATCACAAGAACCAAAAAGAATGTTAACTCAAGAAATAGTCATTTGTGAGAGTGCAATAAAACTAGAGCTATAACACTCAATAATGCGCCAGTTCCAATTAATTTCCACTCTAAGAGTGACAAAAACAGAGAACTCGAAAACAACATATATAATTTTGCCAAAAAAAAAAAAACATTAAAACCATACAATTTTGTAACAACGTAACCTAAAAATATATATCATATTAAAAATTGGGAATGTTGGGGAGAGTAACACGTTTGCTAACAAACTTTTCAATTCTACCAAATCTTAAAACTCATTTTCTCTCGTACCACAAATATTACTTAAAAGAACAATAATATCCTTGAAATTGTGAGCTATTGCCGATCAATTATGTTAATATATATATATATATATATATATATATATTTGATCTTTTAACAACATACACGTGCATTAATTGTTTCTACTAGACTGACAAATGGGACCCATAGTGGTGTAGATTAAATAAAATTTATCTGAAGGCTACGTAAAGTTTACAAATAAATCTATATGTTTTTTTGGTTTAGAGATCTGGTGGGTGGAGTAGCTTAAGTCTGTAGACAAAATAGAACATAAACCAGTTGAGAAGTACAAACTTGTCCATTAGCTTAAAGTACTTGTCTATTTGTCAATTATGTTGTCTACAAGTTTTGTTGGGTGAAACATGTAGTACATGACATGATTAATAGTGGACACGTGATGATTTTGGAAAAGTGTAAAACTGGTGTATCGAGTAAATAAATTATTATCTTTGTAAATTAACTTGTCTATCACAAGATTAACAGTGGAAAACCTCGTGTATTTAATTTGTTTACCAAATTAATAGCTCCAGCGGTGGTGAATGCTTTGGGAAAAAAACACAAGTAAGCTTCTGAAAGAATCGACGAAGAGAAAAAAGAGAGATATTTAGAAAGAAAAGTTGGAAAAACATTAGACACAAAAATAAGTTTTTGTGTTATGATTTGTGAATTTGGAGAGATGTGAAAATAATTAATAGAAGAAGAAAGAGATGAGAAAAAAAAACAGAATGAAATAAGCCTTCGCTTGAGATGGAGAAATAATTTATGGAAGAATAAAGAGATGAGAAAGCTAAAAAGACAAGGCAACAAAACAAAAAAGAAAACTTTATTTTTGTTTTGATAAAAAGAAGAAAATGATGAGGGCTATTTTAGTATTTTTCTGTTCTGGTTATGGTATTCAATAAAAAGAGTTAGCAAATGTGGTAGAACTAATGAGTTTAGTTATAGAATGTGGTAGAATTGTTAAAAAAACTCTTAAAAATTTGTTGACAAACACAAAAATTAATTATATAATTATAACAGAGTATCTATCATATGTTGCCAAAAAGAAAAATATATTAACAAGTACTCCCTCCGTTTATTTTTACTTGTCATTCTAGAGTTAATTTTTTGTTTTCTATTACTTGTCGTTTTGTCTTGATGCAATTTTATGGATTAAATTTTTAGTTTTACCCCTAACTTTTAGCTTATTAATTACGTATATCAAATAAAATAGTGAATTGATGAGAGGTAAAATAGAAAATTTAATTATTTTAATGTGAAATTGTCTAGAATTACAAGTAATATAAAAGAGAGGGAGTAAGAGAGATATTGAAGAGTACTTTATACACTGAAACCATATGGATCCGATATTCAAGGATCCTGAAATAATTTATTTATTTGTATATTCGAATTTTTTGACCCGAAAAGATTTGATCCTTTGGTGGTGTGTTGTATTTATTTGTCGACATGGTAGGTTGTATTTATTTGGTGTTCTTGGTACTCGGATAAGCACTCGGATAAGCACAAAATAATTGAGCACTTTTTGTTGGGAGTTATTGATTGGTGAAATAAAAAAAATGTATAAAAAATTTCATATTTAGAGATAAAGACAAGATAAGAAAATGAAACAAAGAATAGTCAACGAAGAATTCATAAGATAGAAGTCATACCAGGAACTTGAATAGCAGAAGCATGGTATTTGCGGAACTCATCACGGCCATCTACGTTGTGCACTCCAACCGCTAAACCAAACCTAAACCCTCGAGGATAGCCTCCGATAAAAGCTTCCGGGAATAAAACCAGCTTGGCTCCCTTGCTCGCGGCCTCGGAAATATACTTCTCCGCCTTGTCTACAGATTTCAAGTATATAACGTTTTATGTCCCTATATTTAATTTAGTTGGGTTCGTCTGGATATACCCGAACCCACACCAAAAAAAATAAGGGAAGAACCAATTAATGGTTAGTTACCTAGAGTGGCGGGGGTATCGTTGTAGACGGTTGAGGATTGGACGATGGTAGCTCGGACGGTGGAGAATGGGGCAACGCCGTCAACGGGAGTTGTGTTTTTGACCGTGGAGGATGGGACAACGCCATCAACCGAAGTTGGGTTGTTGACTATTTCTTTTGTGCTAGACATATTAACTTTTCTATTGGTGTTTACGATTTGATGACATTGAGAGAGACTTGTGAGACAAAATATATAGACCTTTTGGTTTCTTTTTTTTTTTTTTTTTCAATTTTAAATTCCTACTT
>NC_025690.1:8713182-8805144 GCF_000633955.1 Camelina sativa | reverse complement strand
TTTTTTTTTTTTTTTTTTTGTCAATTTTAAATTCCTACTTGATATGATGGTAAAGACGTTCGAACTTTGACTGCGTGGTGGAAATTTAAGGCCACTCTTTACGTGTTCTTTTCCTTACCAATGGTTGTTAATATGTAAGAAGAAGAGACGTAAATGAGATCCTCCACTTGATATGTTATAAAACTATATATCCTCCCTTTGTTTTTAACTAAAATATGATTATAGATATATTATTGGGCANTTTTTTTTTTTTTTTTTTTTTTTTTTACAGTTTTAAACCAAAAGAGAGTATTCAATTTTTAAAGCATATAACTTAATTATTATCACTAATTAACTAATAAAAATACATAGAAATTTTATTTTAAAATTATGTTGTTCGTTTTTCTTTTAAAGCGTAATTCTCTCTTGTTTTATTCTGAAAAACTTATGAATTTCTTCTTTTTATTGAGTCATATTACTCACCATCCTATATATTTTTTTTCCTTCTCTTAACGTGTTGCCATACTTTTTAATAAGCTTCATCATAATAGTAAGTAATATTTTGTTATCTTCCTTTAATTTCCTCGTCACCCTAGCTATCATTTTATATATTGAAGTAGCTATCTAATAAGTTTTCTAAGTTGTATGGGACCACTAAGTAAATGATATATTGATGTATACTCCTCAGATGATTTAATTGTCATCTCGGGTTGTTTTCCTTCCGAATCTGTCTATACAACTATGGATTATTTATTTTGGAGATTCGAGCAGAATCCGGCAGTGGATTTCATTATATGGATTCTATGGTATATCTGGAAGGCTAGAAATGATAAAAAATTTAGTAACGTAGATTCCAATCCACTAGCAATTCTATAGCTCGCGGAGGAAGAAGCTAAACTTTGGTTTTCGTCGCAAGCGGACACATTAGGATTACCCCCGGATGGGTCCCACCCCACTACTATCCCTAGGCTGACGGATATGGCTACAACCAACAGACATGGGAACAACTACCGATGCTTTGTGGACGGATCTTGGAAGGTGACTGACCAGTACACATGCCGAGGATGGTATTGCATTTCTCCCGAGGGGAATCTCCCATTATGGGTGCATCTAATCTTCGCCGTAGCTTGTCACCCCTCCATGCAGAAGTGGAAGCTCTAATCTGGGCAATGCGTTGTATGATTGGTGCATATTGAGAATGTTGTTTTTCTCACAGACTGTTCTGATTTGGTGAAGATGGTGTCTTCGTCTTCCGAGTGGCCTGCCTTCAAGACATATTTGGATGAGATCGAGGCGGATAAGGAGGAATTTCTCTCCTTTACACTAGTCCAAGTCTCCCGAACGCAGAATGGTAATACTGACAAACTGGCACAACCTGCTAGAATCGAGTCATATCAAATTACCTTTGTAAATGTTTTCTCTACTAACTGGCTCATTTGAGCTAATCTTGCTCCATGTTGTCAAAAAAAAAAAATTAAAATTGAATTTGTGAAAGTCAAGGAGTTTTGTAGTTTCTTTCCCTTTAATTAACACATGTTCAAATAATACGAAAGGACTACAAATAATTCTGTTTTTTTTTTTTCTCTAAATTTCTCACAAGTCGCAACAAATTGGAAGCTCTGATGCCGAATTTATAGGGAGCCGTAAAAAGATTAACAAAATAATAGGAACAAAAAGGTTTTTTGTTCGAGGCAGTCTTTAGATATGAAACACTATAATATGTACTACTGTACTAGTTTACTTGATTTGAAACAGGAAAAATATTAACACACTGTCAAACCATCTAGATGCCTTGAAAGTTAAAAAAAAAGAGAAAAATGAATCTGAAACACCATAATATACTAGCTTGCAAAGAATCTAGACACAATACAAGCTAAATACATTGACATTTACAATATTGTAGGTTACAGTTACATTATTTACCACCACCTAGAAAATATATATATAAACAAATTAAGCCAACTATTATATGTCTCTTTACTTTTACTTTTGCATAGTTTCCTTCACCACTAAAATTGTTTGCTCAAAAAATATTTTGAATAAAAAATAAATTACCTCACAATAGTGTATGACTAACCATGGAGAGAACCTCGGTTCTGTCCTCCTTCCTTATGGAGAGAACCTTTCGTCCAACCTCCTCCACCATTGAGAGAACCTTCGCTCGCCTTCCTCCTTGGGAAGATAACATTGCGACCAACCTCCCACACCTTCCTCACTTAGAGAGATAACCTTGCGTCCAATCTGCTCCACCATAGAGAGAACCTCGGCTCTGCCCTCATGTGTGGAGAGAACATGTTCACGTTTTTTAGCTATCTCAAAGTGGCTTGCTCCTGCAACCAATGAAACTAAAAAACCTTTTCCAACGTCACAAAATATTTTGATTGGAACTAATGTTAAATTTTCCAATGTATTCATTAAAGTTTATTTGATACACCATGATGTAGCCTCTCTCTCCAAGCAACTATGGATCTATCAACAACGACTTATGTTTTCCCAATCAATATATGTTTGTTGTAGGCTTGTATTTGATTAGCCTAATTTATCCAACCATTATATTGATTAGCCTAATTTATCCAACCATTATATTGACAACGTTCTCTTCTTTATCTCCTTTTGATATTGAACGAATGGTAACAATTATGTTTGACCCAAAAAAAAAGGTCTATGACCAATCTATTAAGGTTGAGAAATTAGAAAAAATTAATTTGACATAATTAATGAAATAATAAAAAATTATAACCACGATAATATATGAATCTCAAATAATTCAAAGATGAAAATATAAATTAAATAAAAAAATCTAAAACTACTACAATAAAATGTAAAATACAGTATTAGAAAAATAAAATGCATATATTAATCTTCCATTTTTTGGGTCAACATATTAATCTTACCTATTCCAAACAGAAAAAGTAGAAAGTAAGAGTATATTTTGGTTTAAAAATTAGGAAAATTTGTTTTCCCATTAAATTTTTTGACCAAGAGAACAAAGTTGAAAGCAATATTTTTGAATAAATTATTTTGTTAGATGAATATTATCAGGCGATCCATGTTTATATAAAAGTGAGTATTTAGGGCGGGGGTGTATTCAAACTATGATTTTGGAGGATTTTGTGAGATTTATGAAATTTAGAATTTTGATTGATTTTAGGGAAGTTGATATGATTTATGTTGAAATTCTTTCAAATCCCATCTAGAACTATGAGATTTGGATTTCTGTATTTTTACTAAACAAATCCTCCCAAATCCTCCATAATCCCTATAATTTATTAAAAAATCCAAATCCACAAACAGTTTTGAATAACAGTAGATTTTAAAGTAGATTTTAAAAAATTAGTTCAATAACATTGGATTTTAACAGACTTTCTTAAATCCATGATTGAATAGCATAGGATTTGTAAGCTTTACCCAAATCACTTAAAATGTCAAGTTGAATACACTTACATTTCTTTGAATTAATAATTTTCTGTATATTTTCCTTAACCTCTTTTCTATTTTATGAGAAAATTTCTTCCAATGAGCTCGTTGTTTTTTAAAAATATTTCTTGCTTCCCACTTTCTTGTAAGACGTACGTGTTCGACGATAATAACGCTTCCTGTTTAGTTGATCTAGTGTTATATAATCTCTGTTGTTATCTTGAATTTGTGTATTCATCTTTCTTTTATGCTACTTGTCCTGCAAATTAATAGAAATAATAATATAACCGTGAGAAATTTGTTAATCCCAAAAACCTTAGTTATTATGTTCAAGAAACTTTGTTAACACTTTAAAGTCAAAGATTGCATAGTATGTATTATGAAATTGATAAACGAAACAAAATTCAAAGAAATGACGATAAAAACCCATGGTAATCTCTAGGAATCTTTTTATATAGTTGCTCCGATTATACAACAAAGAAATTTCCTTCGAGACTTGTTTAAGAACAATGATGTGTCAAACAAAAGGTTAATAAAAAAGAAGAAGAACCAAGCTTGGAAACTGTGCTTTCTGATCATTAAAATTGCCTTCGAGACTATTTTTACCAATAAAAAACGAAGAAGAAAATTTTACCAAGAAAAACAAAGCTAGTCATAATTATTTTGTTTGGTGAAAAATATGTCATCATCTATTTGCTTATGCTAACTTTATATCACCCTTACTTTGTAGTATTAGGAAAGCAGGACAAAGAGAAGGAAACTTGCCCTTGATGCTCAAAATGCAGCTCAATTGGAGGTTCAAGATGAAGCAGAAATGGAAGCAGCAATGATAGCTCATGAAGAAGCTGCACTAGGTGATCAAGAGGAAGTTGAAGTCCAAAATGTTTCATCAACTGCACCATAAGGAAGCCAAAGGACATCATGGTTACTCTTTGGAGACACTACTCAGCATTGATGTGTTGTGGTAATGAAAACAATGATTTAGCCCTTTTTGGATGGGTATGCGAGGCTTTGTCACTTGGTTTTTTGTCTCTTTTTGGATGGGTTAGTGAAGAATAACTCGTTTCGGTTTTTTGGGGTTTTGTACTTCAAAACAACACAACATATTATCGATTTCCATCTATTAAGACAAACTCGTTTAGGATTAATCTGTTTGATCCATTTATTTGTTTGATGCATTTGGTTACTCATCACTAAAAAACAGAAATCCGGAATTAATCCATACTGACAATTAGTTTTACAACAAAACACAAATAAGTGACAACAACAACAAACACACATACAAGAATTGCTTTTAAACCAAACACACAATGGTTCCAATGGCACATACAAGCAGTCCGGATAACCCAGTGATGATCAATTGTTGCCTATACATGACTTTTTCTGCATCTTCGACATGCTTCTTCAAATCACTCCGCAGTTCCATAATTGTCATTTGGAGGTGACCTATCAATTTCTCCTTCTCACGATTTTCAGCTGCTGCTTGAATCAAGGCGTTTCGCGGCCATCCTCTCACCTCTTCTTGATCAAACCATTTAAAGTACTTGCAATGCTCAGTTCCACCATCCTACAACCATTATAAACACTCAACACTTGCCAATATTGCCATTAATAATTCAGCTCTACCAAAAAACGAACACAAATACCTTGTACTTTTGACAACCGAAAAACTTTCTACCAGGATTCTTTTCAGTCTTTGATGTAAATATCTTTGCTGGCAAACCACAATCACACTTCTTCATAAATCCAGAAGATCTACTCATGCTTGATGAACCAGAGCTTAAATCCATCTTAGCAAATTCACACAGTCACCTATTTCATAAAACAGCTTATATGCATCTATTTCCCTAATCTTCGTTTCAAACCAAGTGAACACATACTCATAGATCTATCGACAAACCTGTTACAAACTCCAAAATTTCCTGGTTTCGTTGTTCGATTTACCTTCAACAAATCCCTTGACCGACACAAATCCTCTTTTCAAAACCAAATCGGTCCTTCCTCGTAACCCTGTTTAGACATAAGAACACATATCTGATAAGAATTTTTTTCCTTTTTTCTCGAGTTTTACTTGGATGAGGTGGGTTTTGTGTGGTTAATATCATGGTTTATGGGATTAGGATAAAAATTGGGTTTGGCCTCAAATAATTTGGGTTAAAAACTAATTTTACAGGGTCAAAATTTTATTAATTGGGTCATAACAGAACAAATCACCAGTACCGGATTCCGTTGCCCCGTACTATGGTGCTCTACACATAACTTGTGTTAGTTTATTCATGTCTTTATGTAATAACAATAGATCGAGTAGTTTAGAGAACATTTAAATTGTCTGTATGTGTGCGTATGTGTTGTGGTATACTCCAAGTAGTTGGCAAACATTTTTCCTTTTTTTTTTAATATAATAAGATTATAATTATCTTATGCATCATTTTACCAAGCTTGAAAACTGTGATTTGTGATCATTAAAATTGACACGTGTCACGATCTGATGAGTTGCTAACCTGGATATTTAATCTTTAAAACTGACACATGTCACGATCTAGTGAATTTTTAACTTTGAACTCTGATAGTTAAAACTAACACGTGTCACGATCTAGTGAGTTACTAACTTTGAAAACCAAGCTTTATATAATAAGACTAGGTTTTGAACCCATGCTATGTGTGGGTGTATTTGATATATTTTGAGAAAAACTATATATGATTGATGATGGTAATAAAATAGTATCTTATAAAAAAATTAAATTAGTATTAAGAAAAAAAATAAATTTCAGATACACAATTTTTTAAAATATAAAAATCAGTTGTGTTATAAAATCAAATCTGATAAAAAAAATCATGAATTTAACTCGACGTCCAGGCGAGGCGAATCAAACAGATGACCTCACATATCCTAAACCATTTTTTTGACCACCAGAAAAATAAATTTTTTTTATCATCATGAATTTAACTCGTTTTCATATTTAATTGATTGTTACCACCTATGTTTTCGTGTTTTTTATTCAATGTTTTCGTATTTTTCATATTCTTTTTTGTCATTTTCATTGTCAAATTTTGTGGTAATTGTCATCATTACTTTTACCGTCTGGTTCTTTGTTATACTCTTTTTCTTCTTCTTCCTCATCAAATTCTTCACATTCTTCCACTGAAAAACCTTTTTTTAGACTACCACACCACTTGTTAACCCATCAAAATCCAAGAACAGAATCTTTTATTTTCTCATAAAAATAAAAAAATAAGATAAAAAATAAAAAAATTAATGAAAGAATATCAACTCATCTATATAATCATATACAAAATATATTTTACAGCTCATAAGAAATAAAAAGCACAAATGTAGATAAATAAGATAATTTATATTTTACATCAATATTTATAATATTTTAAACTTTAAAAAATTTCGAAATATAAAATTTGAACTTTTTAAAAAGTTTCAATATTTATAATATTGAAACTTTTAAAATTTAAAACTTATAATATTTAAAAGCTAAGAAATTTTAAAAGTTTCAATATTTATAATATTTAAAATTTTAAAAATTTTAAAAATTATAATATATTTTTTTGAAACTTTTTAAAGTTTTAATTTGATCAAATAAAAAACTTGATCAAACCGAATAAAACTTTTAAATTTGGATGCCTAATAAATCAAGCTTTCCTGCTCATTCTTGTTGGAAGCATATTAATCTTATTTATACTGGTTCTGAACCATTGTCTAAAAATTTTCTAGCCGATGTAGGATATTATTGTATGTAGTTCTATTATTTCCATAAATTTAAATTTTCCTTTTTTAAAAAAGTTCTGGAAATTAAAAAAATGACATGTCAAATCCTGATAGGTAGTTTAAAATAATTCTTAAAATAGAAAATTCTGGAAAATTTTAAAAAGTAAATTAGTGAAGTCTCTAATCCCTATTGGTGGTTTAAAATCCCAGGTGGACAGCTTAAAAAGCTTATAGTTCATGCTTTTATTTAGTATCTATTATATTAAAGGAGAAGTCAAAACGTCCCATATTCAATCTCAGGCACGGATTACCGTTTTGCCATTAATGAAAAATGCCCTTGACGTTGAAATACTTTGCCCCTAGACGTAAATTTACCTATTTTCGCATTAAAAATAAATCAAAAAAATCGACAGCTTAAATCTAATTGCAAAAAAAGATATTTATAAAAAGAGAATTTGCTACATATATCCCTATAATTTTTGGAAAACACCTTTTTTACAATTATGGTTCAGTTTTCTTAATGGGCTTATTAAATTAATGGGCTTCTGCAGGAAAAGAAAAACCGACGACCATACACCTCCTTACTGTAATTTAATGGGCTTAGAGGGGGGTATTGGTTTGGGATTTAAAGAGAATTTTAATGACTTTAAAAGTTTTGTAAAATATGTTGTTATTCAATTAAGACTTCTTAAAACTCTTTTAAAATTTGGTGTTATTAGTTGTGGATTTATAAAAAGTTGTTTAAAATCTTGATAAATATAGTGTTATTGGATTAAGATTTTTATAAAGTCATTAAAAGTTTTTTGTTATTCAATTAAAACAAAAGAATCTTGGATTGTTAATGAATTCAAATATTATGTTATTGGTTTGGGATTTTATATCATTTCCTTCATAATAAAAGTCATGAAAACTCTTTCATCAAATAGAAAGATTGTTAATCATATAGTCCATGACTTTTTGTTGTTCTTTTGTTGAAAATGAAAATATGGGTCTTTTGGGATATATATTCATAGCTTGCTTTGTCCTCATCTCTTCGATTCTTCTCTCAAACTCAATATATCTTTATATCAATCTTTTTGTTACATATTGGATAGAGAGAAAATTTTCTCAATTATGTGTTCGGTGGTTCGTTCATATCAACTAACGTTAACACTAAATCTCAATTATGTGTTTGGTGGTTTATGAAAGTCATCGTGGTGAAACATCAAACATTGTGTTGTGGGGATATATATATATATTCATAACTTGCATAAACCATCATGGTGAAATCATGTGTTCTGTGAATCTAGTTGTAAGGAAGATGAGAGATAAGTAAGAGATTTTTTTTCTCGCATAAACGTTGAATAAACACAAGAATATTGTGTAGTATTTTTTAGAAAGATTTTACAAGATTTTACGAGAGATTTTACTAGATTAGGAAAAACAAATCAACAAGATTTTAAAAAACTTTCTAACAATCACCTAAAATCCTTCATTTTATACTTTCCATGATTTTATTTAAAGTCATTAAAACTCTTTTTAAATCTGAAACCAATACCTCCCTCTTATTCAATTAACGGGCTTTTGCAGCAAAAAAAAAAAACCCGACGACCATACACCTCCTTACTGTAAACCCTAAAAAATATAAACTTTCTTACTGTAAACCCTAGAAATAAAAAGGTCCTTTACAACTATAAATATAATGCTATCGTTTGCTTTCACCATAACTCAAAAAAGAAAAGAAAAAAAAGAAAACTCTCCTCCCTTGAATTTATAGTTTTATAAATTTGAAAACTGCGTCTATCATGTTCTCGAAATTGTATTTGTATACCGATTGTGTTTTTTTTTTTATGATTCATCTACTGATCCTATTTATTTTCTTTTTTTTTGTATAGTGGTTTCTTGGAAAGCAAGATCCACTAATCATAAAGCTTAGGTTGTTGTTGGTTCACCATACAAAAAATGTATAATATTTTGCTTTTTTGGTTTAGGTTTTACGATTGATTCTTTAATCATACTCTCAAAATTTATATTTGTTTTCCTGTTCTCTATTTTATTATGAGCCAATTAATCGACTTATAGTTTTATAAATTTCAAAAATTCTACTATCATGTTCTCGAATTTATATTTGTATACCGATTGTGCTGATTTTTATGATTCATCGACTGATCCTATTTATTTTCCTGTTCGTATAGTGGTTTCTTGGAAAGCAAGATTCACTAATCATAAAGCTTTGGTTGTTTTGGTTCACCTTACAAAAAGGTATAATATTGTGTTTTTTTGGTTGAGGTTTCACGTTTAAATCTTTAATCGACTGATCGACTGATTCTTTTTATTTTCCTGTTCGTATAGTTGTTTCTTGAACATAAGATCCATAAATCATAATGCTTTGGTTGTTCTTTGTTCACTTTTTAAAAAGGGTATAATAATTATGCTTATTTTCCAGCTGAATCGATCAAAAAATTTGTTTCTAATTAATATCAGGTATTATTTTATATAATCACAATGCTTATATCGATTGTATTTTTCTCTTATAACTGATCTTATAATTTGCTTTTTACTTGGATTGCCATATTTGCCGGAAAACTATATAATCATAAATAGCCATGTTATTCTCGGGTATGTGGAATCGAAATTTTTTAAAATTCCTTTTTAGTTTCAATTTCATTAGATTAATTAATTCCATGTTTTAAATTATTACTTAAATATATATATATATATATATATATTGAACAGAATATACCTAAAGAACACCATAATATATATATATATACATATATATTGAACAGAGTATACCTAAAGAACATATATATATATATATATATATATATATATATTGAACAGAATATACCTAAAGAACACCACAATGGCGATGGTCGTGATGATGATGTTGTGATTCGTTCGACAACTGCAAGAACTAAATTCTCGGAATGTATTTTATTTAATACACAAGCTCCTCAAGCCAAAAAAAAACCACTTATTCTGAAATCCCATATCAATCTGTTTGGTGTCATAAAGAGATGATATGGAAGCCAAGCTCAAAGAGAAGACACTTTTTTTTACCCTACAATGTTGCTGTTACATTTGTTCCTTTGGTTTAGTTTTTATTTATTTTAATGTAACAATAATTTAATTATTAATATATTGATCTTTTAAAATATTACACTTTTTTGATTTTTGTCTAATAGAATCATTAATTACTAATTTTTGATAATATTTAATTTGTGAATAAATTTATTATAAACGTTTCTGACAATATTTAAAAATTATTTTATTATAAATTAAAAAATTATACATAAATAAATAAAAAAATAAAAAATGTATATTTTGAAACTTATATAATTTCGTAAATTTAAACGATGAATATGTAAGAAAATTTTATTATATACCTTCATTTGTAAAAATCAAACTCGCAAAGGAGAAAGCCCACGATTTTTAAGAAATTTACAAATTTGAAATGATAAAGGTAGAAATAACTATTGTTTGAAAAAGAAAATTAAAATATCTCAAAAAATATATACATAAACATGTTATACATACTTACTTAAGTGGATGATTATCTTTATAAGTATATTTATTATAATAAAATTAAAGTGATAAAGATGGAAATTATTATAATTATGAAAATGAATATATGTTGGTTATATTTAAAAATAAAAAATAAAAAAATAACATAAACGATACGATTAGGATGTAAATAAGTATTGTTTAAATAAGTAATTTAACATATATAAGAGATATATATGTTATATATTTACCATTATCTATTATATTATTAATTAATATTGTGAATTTAGAAATATATAGCAATCTCTAAGGTTGTATATATAGACCTTGGTCAGAGCTTATGATTGATATTCAACTCTCAAATATATTTTAAGATTCTTAAAATTTTATCTTCATTCAATGCTTTTATTATGTTTGACAATCTAATTTTGATTATAATTATTGAATTTGTTAAGTACAGGTTATATTATTGTCATGAATTCTCCACTGATCTTGTTTCACGTTTGAGTCCTTCAAAATACGAATGGAAAATCCGGGTTAGAATCTTGTGTTTATGGGAAGAAAAATCTCTCCAACTTGGTTCAACCCTAGAGATGATTTTAACTGATGATCAAGTTTGTTAAATGTTTTAATTATTAGACAATGGCATGTAATCCGTGTGTCTAATTTTCCACAAGGGAAAGGGAAAGTCAAGCTCCCCAAGCTGAAAACCCCACCAAATAAATTATCGGCGTTGTTATATAATCAGGATGATAGGAGTGACAACTTTCGTGATAATATAAGAGCATACAATATGATGTTTTCCTTCACGTTGTTAAGTGGGAAAATAAACCATTCTATTATGCTCTCTCAAATTTCAGGTATATAAATAGTATATATTTTTTTTTTTGCAAAAAAAATCCAGTATAAACAGATTCTCATTTTGATTTTATTATATCCAGGGGAAGATAGGCAATATTTGAGTTTATATAGTGTTGAGACTTTCGATACAAGTTCTTACGATGATATGATTTACACTAAGGAATTCTTAAACAATATTCAAGTTTCTGGATTACCTAACCATGTTCTGACATTGAAAAAGGGAGCACCTATCATGTTGCTTAGGAATATTGATCCTAGGGGAGGTTTATGCAATGGAACGAGATTGACTGTTACTCAAATGGCTAATCATGTTATCGAAGCAAGGATTGTAACAGGTGAAAAAAATGTCAATGATAGAGTTCTTATTCTCAGGATGTTTGTTTCTCCACCGGATGCAAAGTTTCCCTTTCGTATGAGGTGTCGTCAGTTTCCTGTTGCTCTTGCACTTGCGATTACTATTAACAAAAGCCAGGGTCAGACGTTAGAACATGTTGGATTGTTTCTACCTAAGCCTGTATTTACACATGGACAGCTTTACGTTGCATCCTCTAGAGTGAGAAGCAGAAAAGGACTGAAGGTTGTGATTACAGATGAAGAAGGGAAATGCCAAAACAAAACCCTTAATGTGGTTTTCAAAGAAATCTTTGAAAATATATGATTTTATTTCAAGCATTTCATATCTACTATAACGTTTCGTTTTATACATTTGTTGTTAGATTTTCATGGTTCCTTTTACATTTAATATTCGAATTCCAGGGTTTATTTTCCTTTATAAAAATAAGAAAGTGAAAACATCTTCAATATGTTAACACAATTTTAATACTTGAACATGAAAAAGTGACAACACTTTTCTTAAGACAATATTTATTTATATAATAGATTATAAATTTTAATAATCGCAAAAAGGTGAGCCAGTTAAACGATTAAGGCGAAACGTTAAGACCTGACACTTTGTATTCTCTCGAAGCCAAAACATCCCCCTTTTGTTTTCGATTACAGAGAAGAATTAAAGAAAACCCTAATTTGTGAAATTATGAGAATCAATTATATGGCTGATCTTTTTCCCGGAAGAACTAATTGGTATATCCAAGCGAAGGTCTTCAATTCTTGGAGTGTCAGAGAGTTCTTTACAAAACAATTTCTGCTTCTTGTGGATGTAAAGGTTAGAGTTTCTATTTGGATGATTTTTTACTTAATTTCCAAGTTCTAACAGTTATTGTAGTTAACACTTCTTACACAATTGTTGTTAAACTGTGAAGGGTGACACAATTGAAGCATTTTTTTTACCCAATACACTCGCTAAACTCCGAAAATATATCGACAATGGTGAGTGGTATGAAATCAGAGATTTCAAAGTCATCAATCCAACTCTGCAGGAGAGGAATACCCACCATCCTTATCAGATTAAATTTACGGATGCTACCACGATGATGTTGCTCCAATCATTGAGTCCAAAGAATTATTTTCGATTCGAGGATTTGGATGACATATACCGTGGGAGAATAAATCATCCCATCTCTTTAGGTAAATGTTTCTTTAATTTATTTTATATAGTTTTGGTACAATCCGTGAGTATAATAAATTGGTGTCTTTCTGTTCGGAAAGCTACAATCTTTTTATAAATTTTGGAACTTTGTATATTGGTCCCTCCTATAGAAAGTATGACTTAAACCTTACCAAAGATAGTTTAGTAACACTTTGGAAACCTAAATTCTGTCTTTTTTTCGATATAGATGTTTGTGGGTGTATAATGAATGTGTAAGATAAAAGAAGACCTGCGAGTGCCATTAATAGTGATGAAATTGTTCTCATAATGTTGAATGGCAGGTGAAAGAAATTTACTCTACCTTAAAGAAAGTTATTACATTTTATAGTTGTCTATGTTAAGATTTATATTAATTTGATAATATATAGGAATGAGACAGTGAAGTGTCGTCTGTAAAGAATGGAGCCTCTTTTTTTTGTAGTTTGAATGTATTTTTTTAAAAGTATGATTGTAGTAATCGCTACCTGAATTCCTAATATGGATTAATCTTAACTTTATTTTGTAACTAGGATAACCCATTATAATTTCATCTTTTAGAATTTCCTTACAAATTTTTAAAAAATAGAAGACTTCATTGATATTTTACATTGTGAATATTATGGAACTTTAAAAACTAATCCCTTCTGTAAATATGAAAATTTTAAATAAGATGACAATTATTGAATAATTACTCAAAACACCATATGCTAAAGTATCAAAACCATTTTTATTAATATCTTAATACCGCGCTTTAAGCGGTGGTTCCTCCCTAGTATAGATTATTCCTCTATACAATTTCATAACTAATAAATGTGTGATGAGTTTAAAAGGCAAGTAGAAAGACTTTTACTCGATTCATCGCTTTGTTTTTTTTTTGTTTTTTTTTCATTTCTCTTTAAAGTGCATTTTTTATAGTTATGGCCCCAAAACTTTTGGGAGACGAAGAAAACTACATATTTGATGACCTGATTTAGAAGCTGTAGACTAATCCAATTTGACTTTAAACCAACATCCCAATTCTATAATTGGGAGTTGGACCAACTTTTGTTAGTAAGTTTCAGCCCATTTTAAACCCAATAACCATAACACTTAAATGTTAGAAGGTTGTGTTGTTTATGTGTGGCGTCAGTGCGGTGCATGGAGGCCTAGGGCCAAATTTTTTTTTTTTTACTTTTGAATATTATTAGTAAATTATTTTAATATTAAATAAAAATAAAATGTTCATAACAAAACCAATAATATGAAAATTAAAATTAAAATGATTTTTTTAACTCACAATGTTCTATAGTAATTATCACATGTACTACTTTAGTTATTCTTTGTTTAAATACTTTTTTTTTTTACTTATGTTGTTATATATTAGTAAGGAATTTATTTTCAAGATAAGAAAATCTCAATAAAACTTAAAGTATTTTTAAAAATATACAATTTCTAATGAAAAGTTTCCATTATTAAAAACACATTATATTAAGTTAACTAAATATAAGCTTATTTTTTAAAAAATGTGGTCTAAAATTTTAATATTTTTTTTGGTGGCTCGGGGCATTTGCCCTTTTTGCCCAAGGGTAAGCACGGCTCTGTGTGGCATACATGTATCATGTATGAATCTCTTTCTTCCTGAGCTTTCAAAAAGGAACTTCCATCAAAAACCCTAAGAGCCTACACTAGAAAAATTGTTCTGTATTGTTACGAAAATTTTTGTAGGTATTATATCTTTTCTGTAGAAACATAATTTTTGTTACAGATTTGTGACAAATTAAGGTAATAACTATTTGGCAGTAGGAAATATCTCCACCATAATTAAGTTTTGCAAAGTGCTACAATTTAGATACTAATTAAAAAGTCGCAAATTGCTACTAATAGATACCTTTTTGTTGTAGCTATTTGTTATAAAATGCGACTGACATACACATAACAATTATCTTCAAGAAACCACAAAATGGTCGTTGTTAATTTGTGATAGTTAGCTACAAAGTTAGTTGTCATAAACTTGTTACAAATGGATAAGATATGTCGATAGTGTTGTAGCTAATTTAGTGTATATAGTGTTATAGCTAATTGTAATAAAAAAGTGACAAAAAAATATAAAAAAAAATCTTTATAATTTAATTATATTTTATTTTATTTTTTAACGTATTCAAAAACATCAACTACTCTTCGCTAATCTCTTCAGCTCTCTCTTTAAGGTTCTTGCTCAACGATCACTTCAACATATTTGCTTGAGGTTGAATGCCTTAGTTCTTCAAAAACTTTTGTAGCTTCTGCAAACAGAGTAAAAAATAGAAGTTTAGTATGGTTCTGCAGAAGATATCTAATTATTCCAAGGAAAATAACTCCGTCCACATTGTCACTGCATATATGCATCAAACCTTTTAAGTTACATTTTTTATTTAATTATCAAAACTCAAGTGACAAAAAAAAGAAGTGAGAAGCCACTCACACATTACGGTTTTAGGGTTCCCCCGCACATTACTAACATGTTGTTTTTTTCCCTCATAAGGTTGTGGAGTAGGAACAACTCAAACTGAGTCTTCCTTGAACAAGATTCATGACACTTTTAGAAGTTGGGTATCAAACTTATCTGGATAGTCTGTATGCAAAACACTTGCTACTAATCGTGGTGGGCCTTTTTGTTTTACATAACTTGTACTCTCCACATACCAAGAGCATGTATGCATCTTTCTATGTACTTTAACACTCCAATATTCTGATTTTTTTTCACTTTTGTTACTAGTAAATACCATTGACAACCTTTTACAGCTTGAGTATCTGACTTAACAGCCTTCACGCCAAAACAATTCTCATTTGAAGCTCTGTTTAGCAAATCCCAAACGGCCTCCTTCGAAGCAAATTCTTGGTCTATTTCCAAACCAATACATCTTCCCATTTTTTAACAACATGCACAATTTCTTTAAATGGAAGCTCAACAAGTGATCCACAACCACAATTTCTTTACGTGATACATTCTCACATTCTTCATTATTAGCATTCACCATCAACTCCTCAATAATTGGTTCCTTTTGTTGTTCTCCCACTTCGGTATTAGTCACGATTTCTGCATTATCAACTACATTATCAACTACATCATCACCTCTACCATTGGAATCCAGCTCCACATAATTCGCACCATAGTAACTTCTTCTCTTCGTTATTGAAAGTGTCTCTCCCTGCTGATTATTTTCTAACACACCAGATAACTCCAAACGCAAAACTGGTCTTAATCCATCATTATCCAATGACGTTAAAAATACAGATACATTCTCGTCATCTAAAATATTGACTATCTTCGACCTTCACATAGACTGTAACTCAATCTCGCTTTTCCTATGGCTCTATCTATTGCCATCATCTTATAGATCCTATCTACTAACACTGAATAAGTTATCTTCTCCAAAGATGATGTCTTAAAAAATATAACACAAATCCTATCTACTAACAATTTTTCTCGGGTTTGTTTATTTTTTATTTTTAAAAATTAATTATATCTCTTCCCTTCCATTAAGGGTAAAATCAATATATCGCATGTCTCAATGGCATGCAGATTAAAAACTGGCATGCCATTTTTTTTTCCGTTTTATGGCATTTTGGCCTCATTCTCAAAGGAAAGGGGAAAATGAATCATTTAAGTAGCAAAGGTGAGGGTTACTTTCTAAGCATGTTTTTCATGATTTTCTTGTATAGGCTTGGAAACTACGTGATTATGTATGATTATAATGTATGATGACATGGTATGATGATATGATGCATGATATAATGTGTTGATGTATAACATAATGATTGTTGTATGATAATATGAAATGATATTATGTGATGGGGGCGCGAACATGAGATTTGTTTTCTGCCTCGTGATGGGCGGACATGAGATTGGTTCGTAGATGGTAATTGGATGAACATGAGATTTGTTTCGTACTTGGCGATTTGACAAAAATGAGATTTGTTTTGTGCCATCTTGAGCTGATGAGATTTTGGTTTAGTGATGTTGTTAATGTGTGTATCAATGAATATGTTGGTATTTAAATATGGTTCAAGTAAATTATGATTATATGCTAGGTTGAATATTATGTGAATATGTTATGTTTGTTGAATGTGATTAGAATGTCGTCATTGTGTCACCCTTATATATTTTCCCTCAAGTTAAAAGTTTTATGAGATGTAAAACAATTTTTATGATTGAAAAGTTTTATTTTTAAGAAAGAAGCATTTTGGCGGGACTATTTGAATAACACTTTTTCTTGGCCGATAAGGCGTGACGGGTGTTACAAGCTTCTCCTTCAGTATTCTTCATAGTTGGAGGACTCTAACTATCTTCCATAGAGAACCAAGCATCCAAGCATAAAGATATCTTTGTATGTTATGTTACCTAAGTCACTCAAACTGGACAATGATTCCCCAAAAAGTGTTTATCAAGCAGTCGATTTAGACCTCGTCACAACATCTCATATGTTGAAAATGTAAACAATTTTTTTTAGGGGATACTCTGATACCAGTTGTAGATATAGAGGAGATTACAAAACACTAATTTCATTCAGAACGCATCAAGCTAATGTTTTTTTTGTTTTTTTAATTGATGAAAGTATCTCCTACAAAGATATCTTTTTATTTTGGCTATTACTCAATCTATCGTGCTCAAAAGGGTAGAACCCGCCTAAAAAACAAAATAGAAGCCTACTATAAAAACCCACCGATATAAATATAAGAGAGAAGGCTTAGATTTGTTATTAAAAAAAAATGAAACCAAAGCCTGAATCATCTCTTTTTGTGTTGCATGCATAGAAAAGAAGCTATTGAGTGTGATTATGGCAAGGAAAAGAGGATAACGTACGTAGGCTTTGTTTTGTGATGAATTTGGTTTATGCTTTGTCTTATTTCGGAATTTTTGCTAGTTTGCATGCTGGTTTGGTTGATGGTTTGATTGTTGGAATTATGGGTTGGGTTTTGTTATTTTATTTATGAGATTTTGTTTGGTTTCTGCTGATTATTCTTTAATTATTTTATTGTTTAACTTCATTAAATATTTTATGAAAATATTATGATATTGTTTTAAACAAAAAAATGGATGCAGTCGTTTCAATTACTGTTTGAACAAATGAGACGGAGTAAAACGCATGTTTTCATTAATTTTGTTTACTTTTATATGCTTCCAACCGTGGTTACAGATGGTGGTGACTGAGTGGTAACGACTGACGAAGATGGAGTGACAACGGCAGCTCGACGATGAAGTTATAAGTTATAACAAACCTTATAAAACCATATTAAGTCAGCAATATTGACGATACAAGAAAAAAAAAATGACGTCCCAAATAATTGCATATATATAATCCTATATGTGGTTTTAATTCTCTGGTTATGGTTAGCCATCATTGTCCTATCTGATTGGGATATCAATAATTAAGTAATTTAATGACTTTTCAAAGGACAATTCTTGGGCTTTCTTATTCACCCCTATTAGTTAAGGAAACAAATTATTAATTTAAGAAACAAATTCTGTATATCAATTAATTTTAAAATTATTAATTCTAAACATTATATTATAGTTTTAAATTATAACATCTAAACCCAAATCATAAACCCAAATTAAAATATAATTTTTTAATTGTAAAATCTAAATCCTACCTACTATTTTATAAACCCAAACCGACATATAATTTTGCTTAATTTTAAAATCTAAACCCTAACCACTCTTTTGTAAACCCAAACCGACATATAATTTCATTTTATTGTAAAATCTAAACCCTAAACTCTAACCACTCTTTTATAAACCCAAACTGACATATAATTTCATTTAATTATAAAATCTAAACTCTAAACGCTAAACACTCTTTTGTAAACCCAAACCGATATATATTTTTTTAATTATAAAAACTAAACCCTAACCATATTTTTGTAAACCCAAACCGACATATGATTTAGTTTAATTGTAAAATCTAAACTCTAATCATTATTTTATAAACCTAAACCAACATACTTTCCTTAATTATAAAATCTAAACTCTAATCATTATTTTATAAACCTAAACCAACATACTTTCCTTAATAAAAAATATACAGAATTGGTTTCCATTACTTGTTTTGTCTTTTTATTTTAATTTTGATTTATTTTATAAATATGATATGACATGACAGTTTGTTGTATTTTGATTGGTTAATTAAGAGGGAGTGAATAAGAGTAGTTCACCCCTAGGGGTGAACCCAAGAATTTTTCCTTTTCAAACTCACATTTTGACTTGACGGCAAAATCCTACTCCTTCTGTCTCACATAGATTGATATTTCAATAGTTTCACACATATTAAGAAAAAGTTAAGTTTTTTTATTTTTAAACTAATTTATAATTATTTTATGGTAGAAAGAGAAAACATAACCCACTAAATATTATGCCACTTGGAATAAAATATAAAGTAAAAAGATCATTTTAGTTTTTTAATCTAGAAAATCAATCTTTTAGAGATAAGAAATATTCTCTGAAACATCAATCTATGTGAGACAGAAGGAATACTAAATTAATTGAGAAGTACAAATATGAAACTAACTTTAAAATGTGTAAAAAATTACATTCACTTGCCATTAGAAAATTTTAATTAACTAATTAATCTTTTTAATTATTAATAAATAAAAAAATCGTAGACAGATCAAATTGAATTAAATCTACAAAATTAAAAATAATATGCCAAAGTAAATAAAATCTCTTCAAATCTAAACTAATTCGTACTTGGAAAAAAAAAATTAGCAGCTAAGATTTTAAAATTTTAATTTAATAAAATCTACAACTACAAATTTTATCAACATTTTTTACCAGAACATGTTAAATTTTTTTTATCAAAAATCTAATCAAATAAAATTTATATTTGTCTCATTTAACAGCTTATATTTTAAAAACTAATAAATAACATAACAACAAAATAAATTATTATAATTTTTTATAAAAAAAAATTAAGCATGCCGATAACCGCAGGTTAGTACCTAGTTAATATTATTTTGTCTTAACTTTATATTTTTTCAGCTTCAATGGTTATTTGTGACTATATACACTGTTAACTTATCAAAAATATGTGTTTGACTTGACAGACAAAGGAAAAATAAAGAACATAACTGAAACCAAAGCCTCATTCATAAAAATTGGCTACATTGTTTTAGGGCTGCACATTATCTGAGATTCAACAGTCACATTATCCAATGGTTGTTGACTATAAAATTGAAATTAAGAAAACGCTAGTGAGGACGAGAATGTAGTAGTAGTGCTATCCATGATTTTGATTGTCCACACTATACGTTTCAAAGTTGTGGTGATCCGTTATTCCAAACATTTACTGCCATTAAGACTTTTTGACCATCTTTATTTTATTACAAGTTTAATATTCTTCCATTTAAAGCAATATTTTTTTTTTGTAATTTATTACTTACCGTTTTTTTAGCTTCCAATTTTTATTATTATAAATAAAATGTTTGAAACATACAAAAGAGAAAATACCAAACACATTTGTATCTTCTTAATTCTCAATATTGCCACAATGCTCATCAAACACATAAATTCTCCTTTGTTGTTGTCATTATTCGTGTTCTTAGCGTTTACAACTGCAAATTCAATGCTTATCAAAGACATGTACACACTTTGTAAGGTGACAAAAGACGTGAATTTTTGCTTGAAACGGACACACGTATACTAGACGCAAATGGCTTTTATGGCGTTCTTGTGATTGCGGTAACGTTAAATAACTAATTTATAATTCTTTTAATTACTATGTAGAGATTTCTATAACGATATATCTAAAACACACATTGTATAGGTAGAAAATAGTGTTAAAATATTATGAACAATATCTAGTGTGTTTTCATTTTTATAATTCTATACTATATAAAAGTATAAAATTCTTAAATTCTACATGAAAGTATAGAATAATTCATCTGTGTGACCAAAGTATAGTATATATAATTAATTGTATAGAAAATAAGACAAGAGAATCTGCCAAAAAAATAAAAGTATATTTATTTCTTATTGAGATTTAGTATCAGATTTCTAAATGCCAAGACCAAGTGACCAATGCAGCACAACACATCAACAAAGTCCGCCAGAAGTTTAATGGTCCGATTGCAACTCATAGAATAAATTTTTGTATTGCGAGTTACCATGTAGCATCTAAACTTTTCCAAAAATCTTGGGACCACGCACATGAAGACATGGATGCAGCAGGTGCTCAAGCATCTGCAAGGGAGGGTACAAACTATATGCGCGAGTGTGAAGAAGAATGGAAGAATGGACCGATACAAAAGTCTCCCGTCACTTTCTATAACAGAAATGTTGTCAAACTATTATCTATTATTCAAGTTATTGTCTCTAAGATTTATGGCGGCTAGTTAAACTGCTAATTTAATTCATATGCTTTCCATTATAGAGTTGGTTTTTGTAATACTTATTGGTTCGATGAATAAAACTTTCTGAAGTTTTTCATTAGTTAGGATCATTATTATTGTGTGAAACATGATGTTTTAAGCCGTATAGCAACATTAAAGGGTTAACAGATCATTCAGATACAATAAGTTAGAGATAACATGTGTTAAGCTAGGGTTGGATGCTTATAACAATTAATATGATCATGTAGAGTTCTTCCATGTAACTTTGTTTGGTGGTGTGAAATCGAGATGAGGAAAATGACGGCTGAGTGGACAGTGCCACTAGACGAAAGACACTAGTCAAGCATCTAAGAGCATCTCCATCAATGTATTTTAAGAAAGTTGCTTAACAAATTTTTTAATAGAAATTTTGAAAAAGTTAGATTAAGAACTTCTTAATGTAAAATTTCATTGGTCCATTGATAGTTGCTAAAAAGTTAGATTAAAAATTTCTTGTCTTCTTGTTTTCTTGTCCGCAAACCTCATGGAAGAACACAAAGTGAAACACTAATCAGTCAAACAAGTTAAATTACTGCTCCAATCTCTGTTTTTGTATCTCTAGTCTCATGCTGCATCATCCATTCCTACTGTTTGATACTAGTATTCTATGCTAGATAGTCGAGGTTCTAAAACTCATGCTGCAGCTATTCCTATTGTTTGAATTTATTACACATGCCATGATATAAGCGTTGTGAATTTTTAGAGGAAGGAGCAAAAGGAACAAGATTTCACTTTCACTAGTACGTCAACATCAACAGAAGCAAAACAAAAAGATACAGGGACAAGCATTTGCTCTTAGCAATCAAACCTTAAAAGTCCAAAATAAGCTGGGGAAGGATCCTCTCTAAATGCTGAGCTTTATAGCATTTCCGTTGAAGTGAACCAACATAACCATAAATATTGAAATATCACCCAAGTGTACAAGTAAAATATAAGAGATAGTAGTGTATAGTATATAAAACAAGGGGTGCCACCGGAAGCAAGTCTGTTCTTCTTGGTACTTCCCAGAGCAACCTGAAGTAAAGGAGTTTTAAAGTCCCAATTCAGGAAGATGCGTTGGCGAAAGATCTCACCAATTAGCAGCTAGCATTGTATCTATTGTATGAAATTCCTTTATTTAGGGAGTGTAGAGATTTCTATAATGATATATCCAAAACACACAAAGTATATAGGTAGAAAACAATGTTAGAAAAATATTAACAATATCTTGTCACTGTTTTAATTTTTATTATTCTATACTATTTAAAGTATAAAATTCTTAAATTTTATATAATATGAATGTATAGAATAAATTCATGTGTGGGAGCAAAATTTAGTATATATAATTAACTAAATATCAATTATGAAGGGAACAAGCCATAAACATGAAAATTGAGAGATGGGAAAATCTGCTTTATCCCTTTGCTAAAAATAAAAATGCCTTGATTTCGTATTGAAATTTATTATCATATTTTTAAATGTGAGATCCAAGTGACCAATGCAGGCAGACAAATAAACCAAGTCCGCCAAAATTTTAATGGTCCGATTGGAACTCAATAAAGAAATATATTTTTCTTAAGAATTACCAGTTAGCATATGAACTTTTCCAAAAAAAGCTTATGAACAAGCACATGAAGTCATGTATGCAGCAATGGCTCATATATTTGCAATGGATGGTGCAAACTATATGCGGGAGTGCAAAGATGGATGGAAAAAGAATGGACCGATACAAAAGTTTTGCGTTACTTTTTATAATACAAATGTTGTCAAACTATTATTTATTATATAAGTTATTGTCTCTATGATTGTGATATCCCAGTTTGCACATAAGCTTAAAAAAATTGATTTGACCATTTATGTTACTAAAGTGCAATTATTTTTCTGTCAAAGATTTTGAGAGAATTCTACAATTAACCTGCATATACTGGAGTAGTTTCAGGATATGTGACATTCCTGAAAATAATTGTCAGAACTATGCAAGTGTGGACAAAATACATGAAAAAAATCATGTAGTGATTTGTAGAGATGGTAAACAAACCTTTAAAACCTCCCAGACATAGTAAACCAGTCATCCCAGATAGATGGATCCATAGGAAAGGAGTGGAGGTAGGGCCCACTAGGCCAGATAAGCCTATGGACCAGGTGTAGATGTGGGACCCATTAAGAAAGGTAACAATCAGAGCATTACAAGTGGTATCAAAGCCGAACCCATATGACTGTGGAGTCGAGTGGGCTCACACCCTCGGGGGTGACGGTCTTGGTGTGCAATGAAGACGTTGCGAACTCTTAATGGGGGTGAATTGTGACACCCCGGTTTGCAGAGAGGTTGAAAATAATTCACCAAAGTGCACTTATCTTTTCGGTCAAAGATCCTAAGAGAACTCTAGAGTTAAGCGGAGTTAAGCGTGCTTATGCTTGAGTAGTTTCATGATGGGTGACATTCCGGGAAGTGATTGTCAAAACTGTGCGAGCAAGGACAAAACACAGGAAAAGATCATGTGGTGATTTGTAGGAACGATAAACAAATCTTTAAAGCCTTCTAAACGTAGCAAACCGGCCGTCGGATACAAATGACACATGGGCTAGGATTGGACATGGGCCACTAAATAAAGTAGGCCAATGAATCAGGTGTGGACGTGGGACTTACTAAGCAAGGTGATGGTCGGGATGTTACATTAATTAATTTATGTACTTTTTCTTTTATTTTAGAGTTGGTTTTGTTTGTAAGAGTCAAGCTCGCTCTTCGCAAAACTAGATTCCACTCCTTGAAGATTCTTCCACGCTCCCAACTCCTGGGGAAATAAGTTTACTTCGGAGGAACCTAAGTGTTGAGTTTACTCTTCACATAATTAGACACCACCTCGCGATAATTTCATTCACTCTCCCATAGAGCTGAATTCATTTCTATCTATATTCAAACAAACTCTCCTGAATACATACTCTTTCATACAAGGGAACCCTTCATACAACTACAAGTACATAAACCGAGTTCGATCCTCACACTAAAATCTCATGATCGAACTGACGAGTTTGGATCATAAAATGAAATTGGTCCTCTTGGACACCAAAACCAAAGCCGAGCTCCATCCTCGCATTTACCAAGGTTAACCACAGAAAGTTTTCCCTTAAAAGTAGTAAGGGCCTAATCAACCGAACCCATATCTTCACTTCAAAACAACTTGACGAAGAGTTCTCTTTAAATATTTGACTATGTTTGTATTCGTTGAACAAAAAAAAAACTATGGCCCTGTTCTTTTGCGGAAAAAATGAAAGTGGGATTGGAAAAACTGGAAACGTGATACAGCGATTGTGGAATCACAAAAAGAACCAGCGATTGTGGAATCACAAAGAGAACCAGCGATTGTGGAATCACAAAAAGAACCAGCGATAAGAAAATACTTTCAGGTCATAAACTGTGTCGTCCGTTCAGCTTCCCTCTCTTTCATTTTCATTGGCACTGCATTGGCACTGCATTATGAACTAGATATTTTCAGGGCATATGTTTGTATTGTTTTCACATTAGAATTTAAACGATGAATCCAAATACTGGGGGTTTTTAATTTAGCATGGTTTGGTTTCCTTCTTTATGTTTATTCTTAACTAGATTTTAACCAGCGGTATACCGCAGACGATTTTTCTAACTATTTTTTTTTTAAAATTGAAGTTATATTTATCAATTTTGTTTGTTTTATTTAGTCTTTAAGATTGTAAAACTATTTATTATTATTTTTTTTTTTCAACCTTACATTTAAATAAATTAAAAAGTGACTCCAAGATTAGTTGCCCAATCTGGAGGAAGAGAATTCACAAAAGAAGATTCAGAAGCTAAAGGTCTGAAAGAACGAGCAAGACAGTCTGCTCGGGCGTTTGACGTTCGCGGAATCTGTGTCAGAGTGAAGGAGGAGTAAGATGATCTGAGGGAATGGAAGTCTTCCAATAAGTGCGAAAATGCTGGCCAATCGTCCGGATCCTGCACCATCGCCACCAGTTCAGCGTTGTCTGACTCGAAATTCTGACAATCAATCCCCATCGCCCGAAGAGACTCCATCGCCCATACCAAAGCATTAAGCTCCGAGTGAAGGGAAGAGGGACTACGACGAAGACTGCGAGCTCCTAAAAGAAGCATCTTATCCTCATAAGTCCCATACCACCAACCCAAGCCCTCTAAAGGGTCGGATCCTTTCCATGACCCATCAACCTGACACCGAACAGAAACAACCCTTTCCTCCGGAACCGGCTGAGGAGTCAATAAGTTCCCCGAGAAGGACTTAGCCTCCTCCCACAAAAGTTTATCGGTTGACGCCAGATTTATAATATCAATTGGGTCAGCCTCAACTCCTTGAAAAACTTTTTTATTCCTATCCTTCCAAATTGTCCACAAAATCCAGGGCAACAAAAATCCAATACCCGAACCCCGGAGCTCGACAAGGCCTTGGAGTATAAGAAATCCAAATTTGAATACACTGATCCGTAGGGAAACCCTGTCGAAGAAAGATGCATCGGCGTTAGCTCCCAAACCAAACGGGAACGTTCACACACGAAAAGAGCGTGATTAATAGACTCCACCGCAGAACCACACCGTTGACACGTAACATCACACCGTACACCCTTATGAGCGATCCGTTCCTTTACAGGGAGACAACCAGAAGCCACCTGCCAGAAGAAATGTTGAACTTTTGAGGGGACCTCAAGTTTCCAAGCTTGTGCTCGTAAAACAGTACACGTTGGCCCGAATTCGGCTTCCTTTTGTAATTCTCGTGCTAACCTATAGCCAGTCCTCATGGAATACTTACCGGACTTAGTATAATGCCAAATCAGTCTATCCGAACAAAAAGACTTACTAACCGCCAAACTCTGTATAAGCGGGATATCCACTGGATCCATATACTCCTCTAGAATGGGCAAGTGCCAATCCATCGTAAGGGGATTAATTAAATGATTGACCTTCAAATTAGGATGTAGAACTCTCCCCCTACCATTCGCTGGTCTTGCCTGGTAATCGGGTATCCAAGGATCCCTCCATACCGAAATGTCACACCCCGAGCCTACTATCCACCGTGCCCCTCGTTCCACTAGTCCCTTAACGGAGAAAATACTCCTCCACGCAAAAGATGGAGAATATGGTTTAGTTGCCCGTAAGGGATGTTTTCTCCGGAAATATCTACCACGCATCACTCTAGCCATTAAAGAGTTCGGGTAATGAATCAACCTCCAATATTGCTTAGCCAACATTACATCATAAAATTCTTCCAAAGCGCGGAAACCCAAACCCCCATCACATTTGTCCTCACACAGTTTATCCCAAGCTACCCAATGCAGGCCTCTAGCCTTATCATTAGACTTCCACCAGAAGTTTGATATGGCACCCGTAAGTTTGGTTGTCAACGCCTGTGGCAATTTAAAACACGACATAACATGAGTTGGAAGAGCTAACGCCACCGACTTGATCATAATTTCTTTACCTCCTGTCGATAAGGTTTTCGCGGACCAACCATTAACTCTCTCATCCAGACGATCATTAACATAACTGAAAACGTTAGTCCTGGAACCCTGAAGGTTTTCAGGTATTCCCAAATAAGAACCCATACCTCCCTCACTGGAAATTCCAATTACCGTTTTAATCCGAGATCTTACATCCGGCGGAACTTTCTTGCCAAACATGATAGAAGATTTTCCTAAATTAACCTCTTGTCCCGATGCCTTTCCGTAATTACTTATAATATCCATTACCACTTTACACTCAGACTCCTCTGCCTTACAAAAGAATAGACTATCATAACCTCTTCCTTTGTAAAACTATATTTTGATTGCTAAATTTAAGATTATATAACTATAACTGTTTAAAATTATCTAATATTTAAACTAATGAAATGATGATGGCATAACATCTTTTGTTTAACTCGTTGTATTACAGACTAAAATATTTTTGTAGACAACCCAAAAAAAATCATATTAAGGTAAACTCAAAGCGGCTGCTCTATCACACCGCAAACATTTAAATTTTCTTTTATGAAGTTTTTTAATATTTAGAATATTTAAATTTTCAATATTGTTTCCAAAATCTTAAAAAATCAAAGATTTCAGCATCAAACGTTTTTTTCTATAAAAGATTATCTAATATTGAAATAATATTCAGTAAGTTTTTTAGATAACTAAATAATGGAATTATTTTGAGAAAATATTTTTAGGCTTGTTGAAGAAGTCTTATAGTGTAGAGTATAATCAACATTATGTTTTGTTTACTTTTTGAAGCAATTTTTTGAATGGTAAATTTCTTTCTTATTTTATATTATTTTAAATATGTGTTTTTCTTTTTAAAATATAAAAATAACTTTATTTTGTAAAATTATGTAAACCCATGTATCCTTAAGAGATGTAAAAACATGTTTATAATAAAACTTAAATAATAAGGTACAATGATTTAATAACACATCAATTTTAAAAAGAAATACAAATGCTAATTTATTTTAAAATATTAATTCAGATTATTAATTTGAATTAAGAAGTGAAATTAAAAGGTATATCAAAACCAATATTACTTGTGGATGTTTAATAACAATACATGAGAATATATAATATGGCATTATGAAATACATCAAAACATATGACATCATGAAATCTAATACTGGAATTGGAGAAATAAAAATAATTAAAGAGTATTTAGCAAAATTCAAAATATACATGAAGATTATTATCATTATTGTGATAGTGGTGATGTTGCTACTCGATGGTGAAATCTAGCTTCCAATAAGCATCAACACATTTTGGAGATAGTACATAAAACTTCACCGACATTGCTTTCTCGACAAAGTACGTGTACAAATTTTTATGTCATTATTATTGTTCATCTACAAAATTAAATTTCAATTACTCTTAGTTTTTCAACTTTTTAATTTAGAAAAAAGTTTTTAAAAGAATATTACCTTTGTGAAGTAATCATCATCATCTTCCATTTGAAACTAATATATGCATCTATTCCACGAAATTTAGTAGCGATATCAAAATAATCAAACTTTATTTATAACTATACAAAAAAAAGGAGAGGAAGAGAGAACATACCATCGTGAAATTATGTGACACTTTTCTTTATTAATAGGGAGAGGAAGTGTGTCCAGCAATTTAAATTTGTAACCAAAAAAATCTAAATAAAAATTATTGATATTCCATCGATTTTGTAAAAGATAATAGGGAAAATTGGAAACAAAGAATAAATAAATTAGTTATTGTCTATCTATGCATTCTATATACAAGATTGGTGACAGAAACATTCATGTTAATAAAGTAGAAATCTGTATTGAAATAAAGGAAATAAAATAGTGGTAAAATGAAATATTAACAATTATCATTTTTATTCAAAATTTTAAAATTAATTTAATGTTATTTATAAATTAATAATTAATAGAAATGAATATGGCTAAAACTGGAATTTTGTTTTTGTTAAGAAATCGTAAGTATGAAAATGACAACACTTAATTCTTGAGGTATTAAATTACACGTTTTTATTAATTTGGGTATTATTCTTCCAACAAAAAAGAGCAGGTATTAAACGTCCAAATAAAAAATAAATAAGGTATTTATAGGTTTTTTCCCTTTTAAAAAATTTTTACAAAACGCTAAAAATATTTTCTAAATCAATTTAATTTTTCTATTTTTAAAATTTTTTGGAACAAAAATATAAGGCAATACAATATTAATTTACTTATAATACATCTAGTCGTCATTCATCTATTATTCTTTTTCGATGAAATTGAGCTTTCATAAACAAAACTTTTGTTCTTTATTTTTCTTCATCTTACTCTCTCTTATTCTCTCATATCGATTTGTCTTACCATTTCTGTGGCACTCAGAATTTTCTGAACAGAACCTCGATCAGAATTTTATTAATTCTCTGTTATTGGAAGGTGGAGCAGGCGTTTCTTAATAGTTTTCTGGTTTATAAATATTCAGAGCTTTGTATTCTAGGAAAAATTTAGGTTTCAAACAGATTAAAATTGATTTTGGTAGCTTCGATTTCTTTGCATGAGTTAGACTTATTATTTGTAGTACTCAGGTTGCTTTGATTCATTGTATTAGGTGTAGTTACGCTTCAGTTGCTTAGTTTTTGATTTATTTCATGAAAAGAGTTTGTTTTGCTATTGGTAATACGTAAATAACTTGTTCACACAGTGCCTGATATATTTTAAGTGTGTGCATTGCTTTTGTACAGACATGGAAAATGAATGTCCAAAACGTTTATTTAAAGATGGAAAAGAGCCACTAGTGGAAAAGATAAATAACAGCTGCAAAATGTCTCTTTTGAGCAAAATAAAAGAAGCATTGTCATCAATCAGTGTATGATGAAGTGAAGAGAGATCCAGTGTTCCCTCATGTCTTTGCAATACACGAAAATAAATTAGGTTATTCAGTTCGCTTAATACACAGCATCATGTGTAGGCAATTGGTAACAAAGAAAAAAGCATGAGTTATGTTTTGTGTTTGGACGAAAACCACTTAGATTTTCACTCCAAAATTTTTATTCAGTAAAGACTCAAATACATTGATGATGGAAGGTGTGATTATGAGAATTGGAAAGATGATAATAGATTTTGGAGTAAATTGTTGAAGACAGATGGACAGATTTGCATAAAGAAGTTGTTGGATGACATAGAAGATTTATGAAGTGGACTCCGGAGGATAGAATTCGTTTCGTCTATATTTATGTGATAGGTGGGTTGGTCGTGGCTAAGGGTGATACGAAAAAATCGATCATTTCTACATCAAGATGGTAATGAATCTTGGTAATGTTCGTAATTATCTGTGGGGTCTTAAAACTTATGATTATCTATTAAATTGTATTGTGAAAACAAGATGTGATTTGAAATATGTATTGGATGGATTCTCAGATGCACTTCAGATATGGGTGAGGGAAGCAATTCCAGACAATGGATCATTCTTGGGAGAAAAAATTAACAGTGAATTGATGGAAGCTCCTCAATGATCTAATTGGAAAGGCGCAACAAAGGTTTCATATGAGGACATCATTTTTGTGGAGAGCACATTTAAGTCAAATGTGAGTTTATGATTCTTCCCAAATTAAGTGTTTTTACTATATTTATGCTACTTAGAGACTACATTCGGTGGAATTTTCACATTACAAGTTAACTTGTCATAAGGTTATCTTATTTGCACATTTAACAAGATTATTTGGACTGTAGTCTCTCTATGAAATTACAAGGTAGATATTTTAGATATACTTTCCATTTTAAAAATATTTTCCTAAATTAATATATAGGCATGCTCGATCGTGTTGATTATCTTTCCGAAACATAGCCCTGGATTTTTTTTACTCTTTATTTGTGTCAATTTCGTTTGGACTCTATCATATTAAAGTGTTACTTTATTTTTGTTGCTAGATCTCCAATTATGTCACAACATGCAATGTTACTTTACTTTTCACATACGATTATCTACACTGATTTTTTGAATTTTTTTTCTGTTTTGTAGGCTGTTGTTTATTCATTCATTTCTTATTCAGGAAATGAGGTGCAAAATTTGTATGGCCGGATGAAATCAAAGATGGTAAAATATATTATGTGATTGATATGATTATATCAGGGGAAGATTTTGGAAACCTTTGCTGATATAGAAGCTGATGATATAGAAGGCAACAATATTGAGAATGTGCAAATATCAAAGGTGAGAAGGAGGTAACTGAAGTTGGGAATGAGCACCCTCATATGAATTATGAAGCAAACCATGTCTCCAGTTTGAAGAGGAGTAAGAAAAGACAGCCTGATCGCGAAGCAGAGACACGCAAAAAGAAATTGCTTTGTCAAAGAGTAGCAGCTGCAACTCATGTAGCTATAAATGAAGAAACGAAGTTCTTTCTTAAAGGACTGTTTGATGCTTCTTTTGAGAAGTTTGATGCTTAGTTTGATAAGTTTGAAGCACGACTAGGAAAATTAGAGGATGATATATCACTAGTTTACATGTTTTAGACACTTTTTTTTGTACATATTTTGCATTATATATATCGTAACCTTAGCATTTTTAGGTCCTTAACTGTAGGAATTTGCATTTAGACCATTTATGGTGCTGCATTGTTGCATTTGTGTATTTTGGATGAAAACAGGTGCTTTGGAGCCCAAAATGGGGAAGAATAAGGTAAAACCCGAGCATGTACCCGAAGGAGTGATCATGCAAGAATAACAATCTGAACCTCAACCCAATCAAAGAGGATCTAAGACCAGGAAGAACAACCCGAAGCCCTACCCGAGGAACTACCCAACTTGAACCTCGTGCACCGCCTCGAGCAGACCCTCGTGCAGAAATTGACAGCTAGGTTAAAAGGGTTTCCATATATAAACCCTCCTCTTCTTCCTCTCGCCCTATCACGCGGCAGATACTCAGAACAGAGAGCGTGAGCTTCTGAGAGAGAGATTGAGCGACTCAAACACTTTTTGTACTTTGTTAGGATTTGATTTTGCTTCTTTTGCTATTCTTTTTAGTTTTGATTCTCACTCTATTACTTTCATCTTATTTTCAATACAATGCAATTTTCTTTCATTTGTGCTTTTATGCTTTTTACCATGAGATCTGAATAGTGAATCAAAGTTTCTAAGGATGGGATAGACAAATATGTGTTCTTGATTGGTTTGGATATCTTAGCTTGAATGTTTACTTTATAGAAATTCCTTTCTAGATTGATGTTCTTAATGTTATTTTCAGACCGAGAGGTTGAGATTAGATCTAGGGTGTTTTGCCATCGAGAGATGTTGTTGAAATGCTTGAATCAATCAATGCTAAAAAATTACCCACTTAGCCTAAGAGATTAGATGTGTACGGAGTTTATTGACAATAATGAGTCGGATTGTAATGCCTGTTTGGTCATGTTTCTCCAACGAGAGTTGGGTAGGGATGTGACTAAGGTTGATTGTTTCTATCACGAGAGTGTTTTAGCAATAGTTAAGAGATTCATTGTCTAGGAAATATTTGCTTGAGACATGTAGAACATCCCAAATTGGTCAGGAGCACTTATGAGTCAATTACCCCATCCTTAGGAGCTTTCACATCTTGATTGTTTAATTTTATTCTATAACTCGACCCCTTACCCGAACTGGTACTCGATCACCAGCTTCGTGTATACCTTCAAGCTGTTAATCCTTGTCTACTTGATACAATCACTCCACCCGATAATGTACCTGAATGCTTGCATCGAGTACTTAGGTCATGAGGTTCTTGTTCTTTTATTTACTTTTGCTTATTTTAGATTTTTAGAAAAATCCCATCGCTATTGCTTGGCTTGACTTGCTCTGTTCTGATCATATCTTATCTGCTAGCATAACAACCATTTGGATTGATAACCCTTATACTACAACTACATAGGGAATTGATACCCAGTGTGAAAATTCTGTTATCAAACTACAAGACTCAAAAGGAGATCCACAACCATGCAACCGTCCAATCCAACAGATCAGCCAAGTAAATATGTGGTATTTAAGAGATAGATCCCAATTTTCTCGATTTACTTTGCTTATTGTGACATGTTTCTTTTGCTTTTATCTATTCTGTTTCTATAAGTTTGTAAATTAGATCCAAATCTGTGAGTAGGTATTTGTATAATTAGGCATAGCATTTATGTATTTATGTAAATCTTGTTAAAATGTTTTGGTTCATCTTTTCCGATGGCAGGACGAAATGTCTTTAGATGATGATCGTTTACACTTTAGTTTGGGTACACAAGAATTCTTACATAAATCCATGGGACATCTTTCTCAACCATCACAAGTACCCGAGTTCGATCCTACACAAAATTTGCTTTAGGAAAAGTTATGTGACAACCCATCACGTGGACCCCACTAGTCCACCGCTAACCACCCCAATAGACCCCAAGCTGGTCCTAGAGAGAACAAATCAATTTTGAAAATGCAGGTAAAAATATTCCAGACGCCGGTAAAAATGACAAAGATGTTGAATTGGTGTTTGTTATTGATAAAGAATTGCTCGGTCGACTCTTATGGAACAAATGGCTTGGCAACGAGGTTAGCTTTAAAAATTGTCATTAATTTTACATTAGTTAATGTTACAAACATATCATAGTCACTGGTTATATTACGATTCAATATTTCTTTTCAGGATATGCATGCGAAAATGTATTTATTTAGGTAGAAATCATCATTAGGCCAGTTGAAGTTAGCTCGTGTCGGTTTCATGTACGGTATGTTTAGCATACGACTCAAAAACAAATACTTAAAGTTTTTGAACAATAACCGAGGCCACAACTGGAGTAGTTTGATTCAAGTGTATGCCAATTGTGAGTTACCTTCTCATGGTAAGACAAGAAAATATTGGAGATCAGATTTTGACTGTATTTATGCTCCACTCTTCGTTAATCAACTTCATTCAAAGAACAATTGAAATATTTGATTGTGCTGGTCATCAACAACGAAAAAAAGTTGATCCATTTGCATACGCCATTTATCGGATTGTCAAGGAAATTCACACAAAATCAGACGGGAAGTGTCCACTATGTTCTCCATATAACCTCGTTCATGTGTTTGTGCTGCCTGGACTCAACAAATCAAAAAGTGATTGTGGGGTGTATGCGCTCAAATACATAGAGTGCCATTTTTTGGGTCTGCCCATCGAGACATTTGACGATGATAGCATGTCAGAAGATTTGCAATTGATCTATGAGAAGCAGCATCTGATCCTGTTTCATTGACCGAATGGCAAAATATGAGCCTCCACAATTAGATTCTGATGTGGTAGAGATTATTGATTGAGATTATAGACAATGCTTTTATTATCTTATATTTTAGTGATCTTTCAAAGAACAACTGAAATTCATTTTATAATTTAGTCACTTTCATATTTTACTTCTCCTATCATTCTCTGGATCAAGACAGAGACAAATGCTTCAGTCATGATTTCTTTGTTTTCAAAAAAGTTAAATGTTATCCATTTCAGATAGGTTCTGGGAAATTGGTGGTAACTTTTAAACCGCAAATCCAAATCATGATCCGCTTTTTCCTGTGCTTTTGTACAGTTGCTGTTAATAGTTCCACCAAATATCTTAATTTTTCGAATTGTTTAACTCCTCCTATCGTTATCTGCATCAAAACAGAGACAAATGATTCAGTCATGAGTTCTTTGTTTTATCATGATTAAGTTGGCTTAAGATTTTCTATCATGTGCATGTTTGCTTCTGTATTTTGCTAAGTAGGTGAAAATTAGGGAACTTATAGTATTATCTTGTTTTGGCTGGCCTAATATTTGAATCAAAATCATTACTAAGTCTGGATTATGAATATAAAAATCAAAACATGTTGAAGTCTCAAGGATTGGGAACGAGAGATGAAAAAAAACTTGAAACAAAAATCTAAAATCGTCTTCTTGTCTCCAGTAAACATACGAGAAACACCTTCTTATCCCCAACGATCGTAGGAACAGCACTGACCGTGAAAAATAAAAAAAAACCGTTGACTACATTAAACTGAAATGAAATAGCAATTGAGAATATATATTGCATTGTTGTACAAACCGTTATTATATGGGAAAATGTTGTGAGTTCTGTCACAAAAACCCACTTTCCACTCATGGTATACTTTCCCAAGTTTTTTGCTTATGTGTCCACTTTCCTTTTACATTTTTGCTCTTACTAACAACTTACCTCTCTTTCTCTCATTTTTTCTCTCTTTTTCTCTTCTTTTTTGTTGTTAACACTTTAACAAAGTAAAATATATTTATTTGTTATCATAAAATAAATTTTCTATTTATTTATATAAAATATATTATGATTATATATTTTTTACATTTTAAGATACATATTGCTATATTTTTTATGAATTTTTAGATTATACAGTATCCATCAGTCGTTGAACATTTGTTCAATTATAAGTGGATAATCAATTGCAGTATTGTTAATAGATAGTTACTTGTGTTTATTCATACAAAATATACATACATAAATTTGGTTAGATCTTTATCCATAGCATATTATCCATAACACAACATAGACCAAATAAGTACAAAACCCTTTAATTCTAAATTTTAAATCCTAGAACATAAACCCTTGAACCTAAAACCAAAACTATTCACTTTAAAAAAAAAAAAAAAAAGTTTAGTGGATAGAAAAACTATGGATAGGTCTCCATGGATTTACAAAGCATATCTAGACATTAAGCTGAAGAATAGCAGTTGAATGGTGGCTATGGATGTGATCATGTGGATATTTTTTTGTGGATACCAATGTAGACAGACCAAAGAATCATCATACAACATCCACACAATTAAATCCATAGACACCATGAGCTCCTTGCTTCATATTTTGTGTTGGTCCAGAAACATATACACTCATAAGTGGTTAATAAACAAAATAAAAATTAACAACATTGATTTATTTAGAACATTGAATATCAATCATGTGGATTAGTAGTTATGGATACTTATCTTATAATATCTTGCTCATTCTTTACATGAGCAGAAATTTGTCCAAGATAAATTAGCCACATAGATTTCTTTTAGCTAAATGTTTTTGTACTATTTTTCAGCTAGAAGTAGGTATATTAGAACTTAGAAGTGTCACTAGAAGCATACTACACAATAAACATGGTCATTATTAATCTCAAAGCCTATCCACCAAATTCTGACCACGTGGACAAGCAATCCAGATGAAATTTATTGACAAGTTTGTTGCATGTTCAAACATCACTATAGTTTAGCCACTTAGATGTCTTTTAGCCAAATGTTTTTGTACTATTTTTAAGCTAGAATTAGAGATATTAGAACTTAGAAGTGTCACTAGAAGCATACTACACAACAAACATGGTCATTATTAATCTCTAAGCCTATCCACCAAACTCTGACCACGTGGACAAGCAATCCAGATGAAATTTATTGACAAGTTTGTTGCATGTTCAAACATCACCATAGTTTAGGGTTTAGACTTTAGATGGTATATAGATTCAATGTCTATGTTTTGAGTTCAAGTTGTATTGTCTAAGGTTCAAGGTGTAGGATTTAGGGGTTAAGGTTAAAAGTTTAGGTTTAGGTATGTGGATGATGTGTCTATATTTTTAATTCATGGTTTAGGATTTAGGGTTCAAGGTGTATGGTTTAGGGTTTAGGATTTAAGATTTAGGGTATAAGGTTTACGTTTTTGGGCTTATATGGATTTAGTGTCTATGTGGTGTTAGGATCTAATATTTAGGGTATAAGGTTAACTTTTTTTTGTTTGTCAACAACTAAAGTTACTAAAAAAAGGTTAAAGTGTTAACAACAAAAAAGAAGAGAAAAAGAGAGAAAAGAAGGAGAGAAAGAGAGGTAAGTTGTTAGTAAGGGCAAAAATGTAAAAGGAAAGTGGACACATAAGCAAAGAACTTGGAAAAGTATACCATGAGTGGAAAGTGGGTTTTTGTGACAATACTTTAGGAGAAAGTGGGTGTGGGTGTCATTTTCCCTTATTATATCGCTATATCACATGTCGCCTTGTTCTGTCCTTCTTGACCACAACGAATGCATCTATGCCTCTTCGACCCTTGGGACGATCGTATTTTGTCTTCAACTGTTTCATGTCTGCATTTTCTTTGTTTATCAAGACCTCCTCGTGTTTCAGGTGGTAGCACTTTTGCATTTTGGACATTTTCTGGGACACGTCATTCATCTTCAGGAAGACCTATTGGATTAATTGTTTCCTCAAATAATTCAAGCAGTAGTGGTATACACTTCATCAGTAAATTCGTATAGATCTTTGCCTATAGCAAAAGCTGCTTTTATGGCATGACGACAAGGAATTTTTTGTAAGTCAAACTTCCCACATGAACATGTTCTTCTTTCCAAGTCAACGACGTAGTCAGATTGATCACTTTTAACTTGAAATTTGTATCTGGTAATTGGATAGTGTTTGAGCGATTTACATTTTTCTCATGCTATCTAACAAAGAAATTATTGGATACTCTCTAGGCGATCTCAGTGCTGAATTTATTGATTCAGCAGCGTTGGTGGTTCTTTTGTCATACCTATATCCAGGAAACTGACATATAGCCCATTTTTTCACATCAACATCCTACAGATATTTTCCAACCGTCAGGCTAATGTTAGAAATCAGTGTGAATAATCTTTCAAATTCACTAACCCTATATGCTTTGGAAGCTTCAGCAACTTGACCGACCAAACCTTGTCCATGATGATATGTTATCACATTATTTAGCAAGTGGGGGATGCAAATACCATGTCTAGCCAATGGGTAAATGTTAGCAATTGTTGTACCAATCGATGGATGTCTTCCTCGTCCGCTATCACAAACTTAAGTTGCATTAAAAACCACGCACATGAAAGATCATTCTCTGAATCAATAATCCTAAATGCAATCGGATATAAATTAGAGTTATCGTCAACCTCTGTAGCCAGTAGTAGAACTCCCTTGTATTTACTCGCCAAAAATGTTCCATCAACTACAATAACTCTCCGAGCGGCCTTGTAGAACCCTCTTATTGATCGACCAAAAGAAATAAATAGATACTTAAATCTACCATCGCAATCAGTTTCAAAATTCGTATATGTACAAGGATTAGCTTGTTGTAGCATTGATAACTCTTTATTTTACACTTTCTTAGGCATATCTTTATTCATGTTTTGCATTTTTAGGTCCTTAACCTTAGGAATTGGCATTTAGGTTATTTAGGATGCTGCATTGTTGCATTTGTGCCTTTTGGATGAAAACATGTGCTTTGGAGCCTCAAAAGAACAGAAGTGAAGTGAAACCCGAGCATGTGCCCGATAGAGCGATCGTGTGAGAAGAATAGTCCAGACCTGAACCCGATCAAGAGGATCTGAGTGCAAGAGGAACAACCCAAAGTCTAACCCAAAGAGGTACCCGACCCTAGCCTCGTGTAGACAATCGAACAGAGCTGGACGGCCAGGTCCAAAGGGTTTCCATATATAAACCTCCTCATATTCTCTCACCCAAAAAAGCGACAGTCACTCATGAACCAGAGAGCGAGAGCTACGGAGAGAGAGAGAGAGAGAGAGAGATAGAGAGAGAGAGAGAGAGAGAGAGAGAGATAGAGAGAGAGAGAGCGATTTTACACTTAACAAGTTTTGATGGGATTTGATATTCACTCCCTTTTTCATAGCGATTCTGTTTTACGTTTTTGTCTCCTTTTCAATATTTTTTATTTGATTCAATTCTCACTCGTTTATGCTTGTATGTTGTTTATCATGAGATCTGAGTAGTGAACCAAAGTTTCTAGGGATGGGATATGTTAGTGAGTGTTTTTAATCGATTAGGATGTTTTGGACTGATTGTTCTAATTAAAATTCCCTTCTAGATTAGTGTTCTTAATGCTAGTTTCATACCGAGAGGTTGAGATTTAATCTAGGGTGTTTTGCCATCGAGAGATGTTTGTTGAAATGTTTGAACCAACTAATGCTAGAGATCTATTCACTTAACCTAAGTGATTAAATGAGTAAGGAATTCATTGACATTAGTAGATCAGATTTTATTGCCTGCTTGGTAATGTTTCTCCAACGAGAGTTGGGCAAAGAAGTGATTAAGGTTGATTGTTTCTACCATGAGAATGAATTAGCAAGGGTTAGAGGTCCACTGTCTAGGGAATATACTGCTTGAGGCTTGTAAAATGTTCTAAATTGATTAGGAATACTTATGAACCGATTACCTCATCCTTAGGAACTTTTGCATTTTGATTGTTTCAGTTTTTACATCAACCCGACCCTTTACCCGAACCGGTACTCGATCATTGGTTTCGTGTATATCCTCGAGTTGGTTATCATTGTGTTCTTGACTTTTCTGTTATTCGATCACCTACTCGTTCCAATACTCGATTGCTTACATCATGTACTTAGGTAGAGTTGTTCCTGTTTTATTCTCTTCATTTATGTTCTCCTTAGGTTATTAGACAAAACCCCTATCATTACTTGGCTTGACTTGCATTGTTCTGATCACATCTTATCTGCTAGCATAACAACTATTTGGATTGATAACCCTTTGTACTACAACTGCATAAGGAATTGATACCCTAGGTGAAAATACTGCTATCAATCATATGCAAGTATTTTGGTATTTTAAGTATTCCTCTAATCTCGTTAATAGCATACTCACAAGACTCCCAAGCTTGTGAATAAGATAGGTCGCATCCACACTCTGTGCGCAAAATATTAATAATCTCATTTGGTTTAGGCCCTTCCATCACACCCTCATATCTATGCATAATGAGCTGTCCAATTTTCCTGGCTGAAGGTGTCCTACAGATTTTTGTTTTCTTTGAAGGAACACAATTATAGAATAAACGTCGAGATCTATGATTGATAGGTGAATTCCACATCAACCATAGTTTGTTCTATGGTGTAGTCTTTTGAAACAATCATATATAGGTCTTCATGAGTTTTTGTAAATTGGAAGGTGAGTAACCTAGCACGTTTTTCTTCATCAACAATAAACTTCCACTCATTATCAAAGGATCTCCATACACCACATGTTACATAGATCTGTAACATATTTTTCTGTCCCACTCACAGTGAAATAAATTCTAGAAGGTGAGGATCATGAATAAGAAGAAGAATATAGGAAGAAGAAAGAAGGAAGAAGAAGAATAGCTGAAGAAAGAAGGAAATGAAGAGAAGTGAAATATATGAGGTTAGGTACAAAAAAATATAAAATTTTTGGAACACAACTTCTAATAAGTGTAAACTTAATCAAATGCATATATTTGATTTCCTTTTTTTGTGTAGAATATATTTGATTTCCTTAGTTTTAGATTTTATTTCCTTTTTATTAGAGAAATTAGAAATTATGTGGAACGCATTTTCTAATTTTTATATACAATCTCCAAAAATTTAAGAATATGCATTCTAATAATTATAGAACAAGAGTAAATGTTAGAAAATGTATTATAAAGTACGTAGAAAAAAAGGAAACTATAGAATATGTATTCACAATTTTGTAGAAATTACTAATCTAAATAAAACTAGGTTTTAACCCGCGGTATACCGCGAGATATTTTTGATATAATTTAATATATATTAATTAAATTATGCTTAATTTTTATGTATATATATTACATAAATTTTTATATAAGTTTTTTTAGTTGTAAGTACCAGTTTTTTTAAAAATATATATTTTGGAAATGTGTAGTAGTAATTTTTTAATAATATTAAGTTATAGTTGTTTTTAATATAGTTTTAAAAGAAAGTGTAAATATTATGTAAAATTGGCTTTCTAATATATATGACACATCCGTGGTGCGAATTGTAAAATTTTATATTTTGAATATTTTTATTATTAGTAATAAACAATGGCATATTTATTGTAATGAAGTTGTGTGTACACGGTGTTTTGACGAGTATTAGACGATGATACAAGTCTGCAAATTCGTTATGTGGTTGTTTTTTTTTCAGATACCTTAAGCTGAAATCCAATTGCTATTGATTATATTCCTTTTTCTTTGAAAATAAATTATCTGTCAAATAAAAAAGTTTGAGGTTTCATATTTTTAATATGATTGTAAATAAATATTATTTTACTCAACCAAATAAAATTTTGCATTACGTAATTGTTTTAATATGCTTTTTTATATATATGAAAAACCTATTATGTATTAATAAAATGTCAATGTTTGAATATTCTAATGTAAAAGAATTTATTATTAACAGATTTCCCAAATAAAAAGAAGATGGACTACGTTTTGCAAAAAAAAAACGATGGGCTACGTATGGACAATATAGCTGGACTTCTTTAGGCCTACTAAGAATACATATATTAATGGTGAAACTAAAAAAGTTAATTAAATAATTTTGCTGGTAAAAGGAAAATTGCAAACAACATCTTCGTTCTTGTTGCTTTCCGTCGCATCTGTCATCGAAAATCTTCTCTTTTTAGTCAATAATCAGTTGTTCCATTCAATTATTCTCTACATCCTTACATACTCTCACTATATCTGCTAAGATGTCGAGGAAAGCATACCTACTGCCTCCAGATTTTTTATTGAGCATAATAGATTTGCTCGATGCTTTTTTGGGCAATATCTAGTTCTAATTAATCTATTTAAGGAAGCATGAACTGGAATTTCCTACTTCGTAATTGAATTCAATGTTTCTGTAAGTGGCTTGTAATTTCTTTTTTAATTTCCTTTGTAACGACTCTTTGTTAACCAGTTTTCGCAATCGATTTTGAGAGAGGATGAAGAATTAATTCTGAAGAAATTGTACTTGGCAGTATTAAGGTTTGTTTCGAAACTCTTATTTGACAAATAATTAATTTGGCCACTAATTTTAAGTATTTTTGGATGAGAAGGAGTTAGTAAACCTCTGGATTAGGTTTGACAGAAATGAAAAGAACATGAAAGTTTTATTATTGATGAAATTAAGCCAGAAAACGAGAAAAACTTAGAAATTTTAGGAAGATAAAAAAACAAATAGGTAGATGGATTGTGATCCTAACATTTTATTCTTTTAATAAACCTCTAGCCAAACATGCTTCTTTGTATGAATCATAAATCACACCATTAGATGTCCTCATATCTTCATCACTTGTTGGTCCCTTGATATATCTGAATAGGAGTTTCAAATATATATCACCATCAATCTTACTTGAAACATATGTTGTCCTTTGCCTCTTGATGGTTCTTTGCCTTTTTAGGAATTTTTTTCTTTGGGATTCTAATAATAAAAACTTGGAATATCTTCGAAAGTGAGTTGTCTTGCATATGAACAATGATTGTTAAGATCAAACCAAGTGGAAAGGAGTGGATTTTGATTTTTTTTTTTTTTTTTTGTTTTGGCTGTTAGCCATACTGAGAGTTTTATGTGATTATAAGAATAGTGGATTATATGCTATGAAATGTGTTTGATAATTATCTCTTTGACAATGTACGTATTTATATTATTCTAGATTGTATAATTTCTTTGGTTAAGATTTGGAAGGTTTTGATTTTTAAGTAAATCATATTTCGATATTTACGATAGTAATGAGATTCTGCAAATGAAAACATATACAATAGTCATAAACTTTGCGGATTTTCTGTAATTTGATAAGTCTTTTTAGTAGTTTATCATCTATGAAATTTTTTCTGTTTTGGACATTCTTCAATTTGATATTAGAAAGGTAGATGAGGAAAAGGTTGCAGTTTAACTTACATGTACATCTGCGAGGACCATGTCAAAGGTCTCTTCAAAAGCGGCGGTGTAAGTTTTCCAAGAGTGAAGGACTTGGACTTGCACTCTCTAGGATGTCTTGTAGGGCTTGACATCATTGAGGTAAGCAATTGCTTGCGCCATTAAGAAATACTAAAAGGACTTTGAGTTTTTCTATTGAGTTTTCGAAATCGATTGATGTGATGAGATTAGAATGACTATAGAATAGATCTATTTATACTGAAGTTGGTAACATAGGGTTTCGTACTGATTGAGTTGTGATAATCTTGAATGGAAAGTACGAAATCTTAGTATTGAAAGTTGTTTTGATTTTATGATATCAAATTTGGAATTTTTGATCTTTATTTGCGTTTTTTTAGAAATTATGCTATTATGGAATGTAGTTAATTGAGACGCTGATTATAAGTTGATTGGAGATTTAATATTACAAATTTCAATGATTTTGCGTAAATTGATATGAACTGATTTATACATTTAATCTTATGCCCTTAAAACCACCTATGGACTAATTATAATATTTGTATTTTTGCAGTTAAGTAAGGCCCAATATGTATACTAATATTGTCAAACGATACCGAAGCCCAAAATAAATAAACAATACCCAAGTCATTGGATAGGAATTGATGATCGGGTGGGTATTCGGATAAAGATGCGGATCCTACAGATGAAATCGATTTATTGTGTTTTTTAAGTCAATTTTGTCCTTCTTAATTTCAATAAAGTGTCTCCTTCATTAATAATTGAGTGGCAATTTGAGTAAATAGATCAGGGATTTTGGACATTCTCCAATTTGTACTTCTATTTTAATTATAAGAAGATAGAACATAAATGAGCTGTATATTTTATAGAACATGTGGAGTGTGTAGAATACATAATCTAAATTTTGTTAAACATGTACAATTTGTAGAATACACATTCTAAAGTTAGAAAATATATTCTAAACTTTGTAGATCAAATTTTATCCATCAAAAACATTAACAAAAACAACATATTTTGAAATTTTATATATCTTTATGATTTCATCATCGTTTTTCTATCGATTTTTCGTAGTTTCTTTTCAAAAAATTGGTTGAATTCAAGAAAAAGGGTACTGTAGGAACATATTACATTTGTTTATAGAATGAATAGATGGACAATAATTGAATTATTTATCCTTTATTACCAATTTCCCCTATTGTTTCGTTTTTGGATATAACAACAATTTTAACATACCAAATATAAGTTTTTGATTAATTTTTTTCCTATTTTAAAATCAATTGAAATCTTCAGAAATTATTATTGTTAATGTAGAAGATAATATTGAAATAAGGGGTATTTTTGGAAAATTGGTATTGCAAAGAGAGTACTTTTGAAATTTCCCCTAGTTCTTACTAATATATAATATTTTTAAAATCAACACTTAAATGAAAATTTTGAAATTGGTGTTGTAAAAGAAAAATAGAAAGATGTTGTAGAGATATTCTAGGAATATGATGTTTTCTGATAAATTTTTTAAAAGATTTTATAAAACAAAAATTGTTTTAGGAAATTATAACTCAAATGCATAGAGATAATATAGGAAATAATTGATTTTTCAATATGATGTTAAATGTAAAGATTTAAAAATCTAGGAATATGATGTTAAATGTAAAGATTTTATAAAAACAAAAATTGTTTTAGGAAATTATAACTCAAATGCGTAGAGATAATATATGAAATAATACTGACAAAAAAAGGAAATAATTGATTTTTGATATTTTAGGTATATTATTAGTGTAATCTAATTTGATTTTCCTTATTTTACATAAAGAATTTTTGCAAATATGTAGGGATCAATTTAGTAAATAAAAATTTAAATAAGCAAAACTAAAAGGGTAAAACCTAAAATGTAATTCAAATATATATATATATATATATATAGATTATTTCTGATACAATTTCATAAAATAATAAATGTGTGATGAGTTTAGAAGGCAAGTAGAAAGAGTATTATCTAAGTTTTAAAACCCGAAAATTCAAATCTCTTTGCAACATTCAAGTTAAAAACCAGCAATAAAATCAAGTTTAGGTAAGTTCACAAAATCACTAATTCAAATCTCTTTGCAAAAAGTAATTTTGCTCACCAAAGGTTTTTGTCAGGAAAATCAATTATATTCTCATATCAATCAATAATTCTAAGATCTAAATCCAGATGACTAATCAAAGATCTAGCATTAAGAACAACATATGGTGAAGAACAAGAAAGATAATGAATCCAAACAATCAATTAATCTAATAATCCATGAAATCCCTAATGAGAAACTCTAAACCTAACAAGCAAATCTACTCAGATATAATTGTAAGAACACAAATCATGAATAAATTAGATAGCATTTAGAGATTAAAGAAGAAGAAAATGAGTTCTAAATCTTCTCTGAAGGAGTCTTGATTCTTCTCTCCAAAAGCTCTCTAAAAAACTCTCAGGGTTTTCTCTCTCAAAAAATGCAGGAAAAAATAAAACTTGCTAGAACAAAACTTAAGAGTTTCTTAAACCCAAAAACAATATATATATATATGTCCTAAAACACGTCAGGGACTTATGATGTAAATATGGAAGACTTCGGACAATTTTGTAAAACTTCCAAATTTGAAGACTTGTCTCGACTTGCATGGGTGTCGACTGATGCTGATGTGGTGTCGGTCGACGCACTTCGTATAATCAGACTCCAAATTGATTTCCTCCGGTTAAATGCTACAGAATCATCCAAATTGCTCCATTTCACTCCATCCGTGCCAAAATCCTAGAAAACCTGTTAAGAGTCTAAAACATCCTAGAAAACAAATCAAAAGACTCAAAAAGCACACTTATATCATGGTTAAAAACCGTAAAAACCATGATATATCAGTGCTTTTTTTTTTGGTTACGTTTAGAGTCTCCTCCATATGAAATTAGTGTTTGTCAGAAGAAATTTTCATTTTATGAGCTAGAAGTAGCACAAAGGATAGACGATATGAAATGCTCTAGTGAATAAAAGAATGCTCTTCTCTTCTCCTTCTTCTTTTTAGTCTTCAAGTCAGTAAAAGAATAAAATGGTAATTGCTGAACATCATTGCATCCGGACAACACCACCACGTGAAAGCTTTTCTCACCGGATATGAACATGATATTAAAAGGACATGGAGCATGCCTTCTCCAGCTATAGAGTTCCAATCAATGCCTAACCATTCTGTTTCAGAACTAAAGGACTGAGACTCTCTAGGCAATAACGCAAGTTAAATCGAGTAGTGCAGAAGGACGTAAGGGAATAACTAACCGGTATTGACGTGAGCAAGAGCGGATCCAGAAGAACAGATCGGTCGCAAGACGTCTGTAACTAGGGAACTTTCGAGAAACCATAGTGCTCATAGTCCAGCAATGACTTAGGTAACATAACATATTGCTGTCATTTCTCCATACCGCGTCAGTCGTCACGATATCTCACATGTTTATAACAAATTTTTTATAAGGAGTATACTCTAATACCAATCTTATTATGTAAAGTTGGATTTTGAAAGTTAGCCATTAACGAGATCATGACATGTGTCAAATTAATAATCTGACATTTTGACACATCATGACATGTGTCAAGTTAATAATATGAGATTTTGACGTGTGTCAAAAATTAATAGTTTTCAAAACAGCTAATTAAGATAATAGCATTAAATCTATAGAAAATTTACATATTTTTTATATCTAAAAAAAATTCCTAAATCAATAAGGAAAATTACCGAACTAATATATTTTTCTTTGTACACTATAATTACCGAACTTACATGTATAATTATATTATACGTGTTTTCTTATTAGATTTTGACATGTATAAACAAAAAAAAAGAATTCATTAAACATGTATATTATTATTAATCAATAAATAGGGAATAACAAATCTAAATAGAATAACATAAGTTATGTCAAAAGAATTAATATTTTTGAAACGTAATAGAACAGCTAATTAAGAAAATAACATTATATCTACATAAATTGACATGTTTATATCGAAAACTTTAATCTTTGATTTTTTTTTCTGATATAATTTTGCTTATCTATTGTGGGTCTTTGATTTGTGCATGTTCTTCAATGGAAGCTATCATATGCAATGATATAGGATCAAAGTATATAAAACCTGATAAATTAATCGAGTACGGAGACACTACTGATGGAGGTTCCAAAAGTGATTCTACAGATAGTAGCGTTATAAGTTTCGAAGATTAGTCGACTGTTGATGTTTCTGGTCAAAATCTCTTATGGATAATGTCAATGATTCCGGTACTGAAACAAAAGCTACTAGATAAAGTAATTGAGAAGCGATTTTGAAATTTGGGAAGTTAGAACGGTAAACCGTTTTAAAATTGGTTTCAAACCGGATTTATGCGGATTTTTATCGGATTTGATTCGTAAACCGTTTAAACTCAGGTGTATAGAGAAATATATGAGAACTTTTGAATCGGGTAGAAATAAGCTGAGAACATACGATTCGAGAATATTTGAGACAAGGTCATGGATCCTTTAACGTGATTATGACATATGTCATATATATTTTTTTTGTTAACCAAACATTAATTAGAAAAGTACTCCAGAATTGGTGACCCAACTCAGAGGGAAAGAGTTTACAAACGAAATAGATGAACTTAAAGATCTAGACGACCGAGAAGACAATCCTCTCTCAAATTCGCTGAACGAGGAATCTTGGACAGGGAGAAGAGAAGAAAGACGACCCTAAGCAGGTGGAAATCGTCAAGGATATTAGAGAAAGCCGACCAATCTTCAGGAGATTGAATCATCATAAGTAATTCGGCGCTGTCCGTCTCAAAGTGCTGACAAACAACTCCATTAGCGAGGAGACACTCCATTGCCCAAAGTAGAGCCTCCAATTCTGCATGAAGCGGGGAAGGGCTTCGACGAAGACATCTATCACCCAACAATAAAATCTGATCTTTGCCAACTCCACAACACTAATGTTTTGGATTGTTTATGAAGTTTTTATTTTGTATGTCTGAATTATTTAAGACTTATATATACCATCATGATTATAATTTTCAATTTTTTTTTGTTATGTTATATTACCTTTTTTTTTGAGCAAATATTATGTTATATTACCTTTCTTTCACTTTCTCAATAAAAAATCTTTATTGGGTTGGTCATAAAATTATTGTACTCGAGTTAATAATTTTAGGTGTAAATGTGTATTTTTAATGGTAAAACATACAATAAAATTATATGTGGTTATTAATTATATGTTGTTTTGATTAATTCTTTACATGTAAAATATTTTGTAATAAATTGTGAAATGTTCTTAAAAATTTACAATAACAATATTTGTAATGATGAGTATTTGGTAAAAGTTTTAGTGGAGTATAATATAGCTTTAGATTATTGTAATAATTGTTATAATATATTTAAAATATAAAAATATAAATAAGTGTATGAAGGTAAATACAAATATGATTTTTTCCTCTAATTAAAATTAATAATATATTTACTTTAGGAAATATTTTTTTTAATATTTTAAAAAAATTGTTTAGGGTTTTAGATTTATTTTCTTTAACAATTTTAAAATCCGCACATCATGTAGGCCATATCTAGTTGTAGATATAGAAGAGACTACGTACAAAGCACTAATTTTACCTTGAAACACGTCAAACTAATGTTTTTCTATATGTTCGTATTGATAAAAAAAAAATTATGAGGATATATTTTTACCTCGACTATTATTCATCCTATTATGTTCAGTAGGATCGAACCCGACTAAAAACAAATTATAAGACTATGCTAAAAACACACTCATGTAAATCTAAGAGAGAAGGCTAAGATTTGTTAAAATAATATAAAATGAAACCAAATTCTGAGCAATTTTTTTTTGTGTGTTGCATGCAAAGAAAAGAAGTGACGATGAAATTATGTCAAGGAAAAGAGGATGATCTAAGCTTTTATTTTGCGATGTTGTTTGTTTTTTTTTTTTTTGTTAACTCAGACACTAAATCTCCAGACTTATAGATAGGCCTGAGACTAATCTCTCTGGAGGAAGGGTATCCCACAGGTAGGATCCCCTAAGTATGCAAATGGGCGGTAAGTAATGGGCCTTTACCCATGTGGCCACATGGGTAAAGCTAAGCAATTATGCGTTTGGGGAGAATCAATCACTGGTCTAGACCAATAGGGCGACTCTTCCACTAAGGCTAGAATCACTAGCCCACCACCTCGCGGTTATTTTTTGTGATGTTGTTGGTCTATGTTTTTTCTTCATTCGGAGTTGTCGCTAGTTTGCATGTTGGTTAAGTTGTTGGTTTAGTTGTTGGAATTATGGTTTGGATTTGGTTATTTTATTTAGAGTTAATTGGAGTTTTGATACGTTTTTGAAACATAATTATCAAAATGATACACTCACTATTTACAATTAGAGAAACCCCCATTTGACACTGTTCCTCTGTTTTTCTTTTCTTTGTTTGCCATTCAACAGTTTTATTAATTACATTTGCTGCCATTATACTTTTCTTTTTCTCCCTATTTCTTGATTTCTCAAATAATTATTGATATATTTTTTTTATAGAAAACTCCATAGATACACAAAATCTATATTTTTTTTTTACAATTTCATATGAAATTTGTTTAATAATTTTTAAATATATTATATACATCTTTTGTATCCGTACACATTTTTAAGTGTACAAATGTTTATACACATTATTAAGTGTACTGATGTCTGTACACCTTTTAAGTGTACAGATGTTTAGACACAAGTGTACATATGTCTGTACACATTATTAAGTATACATATGTAATTTTTACAAAACCATTGCAGTACACACATTTGAAACTCTAAGTATTAAACAAATTACATTTGTGCACTTAAGAATATGTCAATGCATCTGTACACTTAATAAGGTGTATAAACATCTGTACACTTAAAAAAATGTACAGATACAAAGATGTAAAAAATATTTAATATTGTCAAATAAAATCATCAAACAAAATGCATATGAAATTATCATGAAAAAACATAGATTTTTTTATGTGGAAAAAATTTGGAAACAAAAGATATATTAATAAATATTTGAATAATTATAAAAAGATGAATGTGATGAAAAAAAAGAAAAAAAAAAAACTAAAAACAAGGAGACCCTTACTTGTAATTTTGCACATTTGGACCCAACCTCACATTTTCTCTATCTCACACCATCTCTATTACACACACAGTACATATGGGAGATTTTTCTAGTTTTAAATAGTAACTGTACTATAAAACCTATTTTGTTTCCAAAATGTATTGTTTTGCTAAGAAACCCTTTTATTTATGAGATTTGATTTGGTTTCTGCTGATTATTCGTTAATGATTTTATTAATTAATTTAATTAAATATTGTATGAAAATATTATGATATTGTGTTAAACAAAAAATGGACGCAGTCGTTTCAGTTACTGTTTGAACCTATGGGACGAAATAAAACGCATGGTTTCATTAATTTTGTTTTCTTTTTCAAACTTCCAACGCTTGAAAAATAATTAGAGAGAAAAAAGCTTACTGTGCGACGACACCGCCTGTGGTTGAAGATGGTGGTGACTGGTGAGTGACTGAGTGGTAACAACTAACGAAGATGGTTAGATAGCTAATGAAAACGGAAGCCCGACGATGAAGTTATATAACAAACCTTATAAAACCATATTAAGTCAGCAATATTGACGATACAAGAAAAAGAAAATAGACGTCCCAAACCCGAATAATAAAACGCATATATGATGGTTTAAATTCTCTGGTTTTGGTTACCATCTTTGTCCTAGCAATAATTAAGTAATTTAATGAATTTTCAAACTCACTTTTAGACTTGACGGCAAAATTAAATATTATTTCGTCTTAACTTTATATTTTTTCAGCTTCAATGGTTATTTGTGACTCTACATACACTGTTAACTTATCAAAAGATCTGTGTTTGACTTGACATACAAAGGAAAAATAAAGAACATAACTGAAACCAAAGCCTAATTCATAACAATTGGCTACATTGTTTTAGAGCTGCACATTATCCGAGATTCAAGAGTCAAATTGGATAAAATAATATGGTACAATCTTTAAATACAAGACTAATTGGTTTGATATTAAACAACATACATGGAGAGAACCCTGTCCAGTTGGTTCTCTTATATTATTGAAGAAAAACATAAACAAACTTAAACATAAGCATTAGAACATATTCGAACTTGACGACTCTGATCCATGATATGACTGACATTAACTCCGAGAGAGGAATTACAAATCTCGGCTAATTGTTTGAGTCATCCTCAGCTTTCTCCACCTTCGTCACGAATGTAACCGGTTTCTTTGGGTGCTCATTTACGGTCAAGTGTAAAACATCTGGTCTCGAGTAATGTCCGACCGCATCAAAGTACAACTTGGCTCTTGCTATATCACCAAGGTCTGGATGAGAAAAAGAGCGTTATATATATAGCCTTCAAAAATTAATCATTTCTGAAAGCCTAAGATGAATGTCAAAAAAAAGAGTATATACCAAGATCAGCTGTGATGAGACCCTCTGATTCAAAGTTTGGTCCGGCAAGAACCTGTCCTAAAGGTGAAATAATGACACTTCCGCCTTGGGAGACAATAGCATCCTGTTCTTTGTTGTCATCCATGTCCGTAAACAAGTAATCAGGATGGTCAGGGAAGTCTTTACGCAGGCAGAACTGGCAAGCTGACAACACGAAACATCCACCTTCTAGTGCAATGTGCATCATTGAAGATTGCCACTCCTTTGAACCATCAGCAGTGGGTGCACAATAAATCTCAATGCCTTCGTACCAAAATCGAAAATTGTTAAAAGAATTCATACATCAAATGGTTTTTAATATGTGTCACACTACACTGCATTAAAATAAAAGCTGACCTTTGGCGTACAATGCAGTTCTGTAGAGGGGCATCCTATTTTCCCAGCAAATAGCAGCACCGAGTTTGCCAATGGGAGTGTCGTAAACGGGGATGGTTGATCCGTCCCCTTGACCCCAGATGCAACGTTCCATAGTTGTCGGCATGAGCTTACGGTGCTTACCCAAGAACCGACCTTGAGGACTAAAGAAAAGGGCTGTGCAATAGAGTGTATACCCATCCTTCTCTATCGCTCCCACTACCAAGTACAAATTGTTTTTCCCGGCCAACTCAGCCAATCTGTCTAGCTCAGGGCCTGTCGATTCATCACAAGAACCAAAACATATGTGCAAGAAAGAGTCATTTTGTGTCCCAAGCTTTTGAGAGTGCTCAGCTAAACTGGAGCTATAAGCCTATAACACTCACTAACTACATGCTCGTTCTAATTAGTTTCCATCAAAAAGTGACGAAAATAGAGAACTCAGATCAAACTTTGTCCTCAAAGTTAACTTTAATTTGTTCATTCAAAAAAAAAAAAAAAAAAAAAAACGTTAGATTGTTCCGACTTAAATTCAACTGTCCTAAACGTATACACATATCCAGGACTCCAACCATAGCTAAAACCAAATAAAGGAGAAATCAAAGAGGCTTTTGGGTAGAAACTACTCGAGTAAACCCGATTTTTTAACCTCATATTGTTATGCTTAGAAACAGATAAGAATGTGTCCACCAAAACAAAACAAAAAATCTCTATAATTTAATAAGAAACTATCCTAAATATATTACATAAAATATTTCGTTGACAAAAAACAAAAAAGATATTAAAATATTATTTATTACAGTATATCATAAAGAAAAAGAGTATCATATCATACGTCATATACTATCAAATGGATATTTAGAACCGATAAGATTTGATCCGAGATCGGGTGGTGCACATACTACTAGACGTTCTTGTACAGTACTTGGAGATAAAGCACAAAAGAATTGAGAAACCAAAGTAAATAGTGGAATATGATACCAGGAACTTTAATAGCAGAAGCATGGTATTTGCGGAACTCATCACGGCCTTCCTCGTTGTGCACTCCTGCCGCTAAACCGAACCTAAACCCTCGCGGATAACCTCCGATAAACGCCTCAGGGAACAAGACCAGCTCCGCTCCCTTGCTCGCCGCCTCCGCAATATACTTCTCAGCCTTGTCTGATCGTTTCAATAACCATAGGATTAGATCCTGATTATCCACGAAAAATAATATTAAAATGATCAAAATTTAGTTCGTTACCTAGAGTGGCAGGAGTATTGTTATAGACGGTGGAGGCTTGAACGATGGTAACTCGTACGATAGAAGATGGGGCAACGCCGTCGACTGGAGTTGTGTTTTTGACTGTTAACATTTCTTTTGCACTGGACATTTATCAACTCAAAACCTTGAGAGACTTAGAGAGGCTATATATAGAGAGAGGCTTTTTTGTTTTCAATTACCTACCTTGAGAGTGTAGATGGGTAACGACAGGATTGAACCCGTGGTGGAAATGCAATGACGTGGACCACTAGGCTCTACCTCGTTCACGTGTTTTCTTTTCCTTACCAATGGTGTTTATGTAAGAAGAGAACAAGATGGTGGGATCCTCCACCTAAGGAAAGATATTGCGTAATTTATTCTGTTGTAATTTTTGTATTCATTGATTCACGTATTTTGCTTCATCACAACAGGTAATAAATAGTAGTATATATTATCATTTCTTACTATTTTCCTATATATATTATTCCCGTTTTAGATGGTCAATCTTTCTGTTATAGTCTCACAATCTTATCTAATAAGTTGAAGGGTATTTTTAGAAAAAAAAACTAAAATATGGTATTTTTGGAAAAAAAAAACTTTTTTAGTGGTATTTAGTGGTATTTTTGAATGTAATAATAATTGTGAGAAATGAATCTAATAAAAATTGAAATTAAGAAAACACTAGTGAGGACAGGAATGTATAATCCAAAAAAACCAATTTTTTTTTTTGAAGTAGTGCTAATCCATGATTTTGATTGTCCACACTATACGTTTCAAAGTTGTGGTGAACTGGTGATCCGTTATTCCAAACATTTACTGCCATTAAGATTTTTTGACCATCTTTATTTTATTACAAGTTTAATATTCAATTTGAAGCAATAATTTTTTTGTAATTTATTACTTACCTTTTTTTAGCTTCCAATGTCATTATTATAAATTAAATGTTTGAAACATACAAAAGAGAAAATACCAAACACATTTGTATCTTCTTAATTCTCAATATTGCCACAATGCTCATCAAACACATAAATTCTCCTTTGTTGTTGTCATTATTCGTGTTCTTAGCGTTTACAACTGCAAATTCAATGCTTATCAAAGACATGTACGCACTTTGTAAGGAGACAAAATAAGTGAATTTCTGCTTGAAATACATTGGAACGAACACACATATACTAGACGCAAACGGCTTTTATGACGTTCTTGTGATTGCTGTAACGTTAAATAACTAGTTTGTAATTCTTTTAATTATTATGTAGAGATAGATATATCTAAAACACACAGTGTATAGGTAGAAAATAGTGTTAAAACATTATTAACAATATCTAGTGTGTTTCAATTTTTTATAATTCTATACTGTATAAAAGTATAAAATTCTTAAATTCTATATGAAAGTATAGAATAATTCATGCATGGGACCAAAATATAGTATATATAATTCATGCGTGGGACCAAAATATAGTATATATAACTGTATAGGAAATAAACACTAAAACTAAATGTCTATTATAAAGGGAACAAGCCATAAACATGAAAATTGAGACACAAGAGAATCTGCTTTATTCCTTTGTTAAAAATAAAGTATCTTTATTTCTTATTGAGATTTATTATCAGATTTCTAAATGCCAAGACTAAGTGACCAATGCAGCCAGACACATCAACAAAGTCCGCCAGAAGTTTAATGGTCCGATAGGAACTCATAGAATAAATTTTTGTCTTGCGAGTTACCATGTAGCATCTAAACTTTTCCAAAAATGTTGGGAACACGCACATGAAGACATGGATGCAGCAGGTGCTCAAGCATCTACAACGGATGGTACAAACTATATGCGTGAGTGCGAAGAAGAATGGAAGAATGGACCGATACAAAAGTCTCTCGTCACCTTCTATAACACAAATGTTGTCAAACTATTATCTATTATTCAAGTTATTGTCTCTAAGATTTATGGCGGCTAGTTAAACTGCTAATATAATTCATATGCTTTCCATCATAGAGTTGTTTTTTGTAATACTTATTGGTTTAATGAATAAAAATTTATGAAGTTTTTCATTAGTTAGGATCATTATTATTGTGTGGAACATGATGTTTTAAGTCTCATAGCAACATTAAAGGTTCAACAGATCATTCAGATATGTAAAGTTAAAAAATAACATGTGTTAAGCTAGGGTTGTGTTGGTGCGGGATTTAACACCCCCAAAATACCGCCCTGAGCCAGAAAGATAAATTGATTACTTAACCGGGAATCCGGTTAAGGGTCCTAACTGATAATCTACTTAAGGCTTGTTCGGACGAAGAGGCCCAGCCCCATCGATGAAAAGATGACTTCTTGATTCGCCCGACGGCCTACTTGAGGAAGAGATGGGAACTTTCCACATCTTGTTTCGGACTAAAAGGAAAGTTAATATATTTTGTGATCAAACGAAATTGTATAAAAGGGGAGAGACTTCTCTATTGTAATCCATCCATCAATTAATACAATTCTTCTACTTTTACTTGTTCTTGAGCGAAAACCCTAACTTCTTCCTCAAGAGATTTCAATTCCCTTTTTCTAACTAATATTGATTCGAGTTCTTAGAGAGATAGTTTTACTGAATTTGTTTCCCCTAGTTTCTAAAGGTTGAATGCTTATAACAATTAATATGATCATGTAGAGTTCTTCCATATAACTTTGTTTGGTGGTGTGAAATCGAAATGAGGAAAATGACGGCTGAGTGGACAGTGCCACTAGACGAAAGACACTAATCAAACATCTAAGAGCATCTCCATCAATGTATTTTAAGAACGTAGCTTAACAAAATTTTATTATAAATTTTGAAAAAAGTTAGATTAAGAACTTCTTAATGTAAAATTTCATTGATCCATTGATAGTTGCTAAAAAGTTAGACTAAGAATTTCTTGTCTTCTTCTTCTTCTTGTCCGCAAACCTCATGGAAGGACACAAAGTGAAACACTAATCAGTCAAACAAGTTAATTACTGCCCCAATCTCTGTTTTTTGCATCCAACCACGCAATCTCTCCTTTAAGTTATGCTGTTCGGATTAAAAAACGCCGGTGATGCTCCAACCACGCAAGGCACCGCCGTCTCTGTCCGTCGCAACACCACCGCTTCGGTTGATTTGACCAATAGCCACACCGAACTCCCAGCTAAAACCGGAGTCGAAGGCAACCTCGACCAGGGGGTGGAGCGAACCTGCAAACACCCGGACGATCTCGAAGCAGAGCGCTTGGAGAAACAAGCTTCGAACGGGGAAACGATGCGTCTTACGGAGCAGCAACCTGGCGTCCGAACCGAAGACTCCTCAGGTCGTGCAACGATGGCAGTACCAATCCCGCAGGTTGTCTCCATGGAGGACTTTAAGGTCTTGCTCGGTACCATGACCAAGGAGATCTACCAGATGATCTTTGACACCAACCAAAGAGTCAATGCTGTCGTAACTCAGACAACCCCGTCAACACTCTCTGCGGAGCAATCGCCCGCAACCAGGACAGGCGATCTTACGCGTTGTCTCGACTTCTCGGACATACTGACGGACGACCAAGCGGAACGAAGGACTCTTCCTCCCCTGGCGACATCGGTCATCCGGCCGCCGAATCTAAACTCACGGATCCGTGAGACCTCGGTCATCCAAGCCACCCCTTCCACAAGCATGGGACCTCGCCTTGAGATTGAGGAAATCCAGTCGCAGATTCGCGGCATGAATTCTCTCCTCCATCGGGCTATCAGTACAGCCCCCGAGATCGACAGGATTGTCGAAGTTACTCGCCGTATTCCTTTCACACAGCGGATCCTGCAGGCCGCCATACCAAACGTCAAATTGAAGCTCCCAACCTAACTCGGAGATAAGGATCCCGTCCTTTTCATGATGTCGTTCATGGCAACCGTGGCCAAAGCGCGGTTTACTGACGAACAAAGGGATATTGGATACTGCCAACTGTTCGTCGACAAACAAGAACCAGGCGAGCCCATTGGAAGCTTCCCGGAGGATGCTGCAATCGCCGCTTTCAGAAATGGTCTACTTCCCGGTTCGGCCTTACGAAAAGACCTCAACATCCGGGAACCCAAAGACCTCGATGACGCGCTACATCGAGCCTCCCGATTTGCACTCGTGTAAGATGAAGATGCCCGGTTGGCCGCGAAAACTGTACCTGAACCTCCATCCCCCACGAGAGTCAGGAATCGGGAGGTATACCACGAGCCCTGAAAACACCAAGACCCTCAGGACCGAAAGAAGGGGATAGTTCACCCAGTTTCTGAAGTCGACGGACAAACTAAGTCGACACCCGATCCAAAGGAATTGTACTGCGACTTCCATATGGTACCTCCACGCACGAGTGTATGCACTTAAAGAATTATCTTTATGGAAAATATATGTCGGGCGAAGTAGAAGCCGTGTTTCAACCCCGAGGTTCCCGAGGGGGTAGAGGTCGCCGTGGAGGATGGCAGGGTGGTCGATCTAATGGTGGTCATGGGGCACACGGTCGCATTTATGCAAACAACGGCCCCACTAACCTTATTCCACAGCCAGCAAATCAGGTGTTCGCCGACAATCAAGAAGAGACGCCCAAAGAAAACAAGCTACCCGGTCCCCCAAAGAGACAACGGGGACAGAACCCCAAGCGAGCTAACTCCCCTCACCGAGGTCGAATAACCATGATACTTGGCCTGCCAGAAGATTGCACTGATTCCGTTTGGGCATTAAAAAAACGGGCACGCCAAATTTGTAGTCTTCAAGCGGCCTCGGACGAACCCCCGCTCTATTCGGATCCCATATCATTCACCGCGAAAGACGCTAAAGGGATTTAACACCCTCACTCGGATCCCCTGGTCGTCGAAGTAACTATGGGCGAATTCGACGTCGAAAGAGTCTTGGTGGATACTGGAAGTACCGTAAATGTTCTGTTCTGGCAAACATTAGAGAAGATGGGCATCACACCCGAGCAGGTGAAACCTGAGACCCGAATGTTGACTGGCTACGACGGGATCGTTAAAATGTCGATGGGCAATGTAAAACTGCAAGTGTGTGCTGGAGGAGTGACCCGGAAAACTAAATTCGTGGTCGTCGATGCACCCCCAATTTACAACGCCATTCTGGGGTCACCATGGATATACGCGATGCAAGCCGTACCATCAACCTACCATCTCTGCCTTAAATTCCCTAGCCAAACAGAAATCTGTATGCTCTATAGCGATCAAAGGATGGCCCGAACTTGTTCCATCATCGAAAAGAAGCAAAGGAAAAATCAGGACGCATAGCAATTACAGAGAGGGGACCATCTCTTCGGTCCTCATAAGCCAGAGCGAGACCTGCTCAAATCTATGGATCTATCACGAACTATCGGGGTGGGGGCCGAATTGGACGACAATGTTAAGGCACAACTCATCGCTTTCCTGCAAACTCGGTCTTCCACATTCGCTTGGTCGACAAAGGACATGGTCGGAATTAGCCCCAATGTCATCTGCCACAGGCTTAATATCGACCCAACATTCAAACCAGTTAGACAGAAATGCAGGCGTCTGGGTCCAGATCGGGCAAAAGCAGTCCAAGACGAACTCAAACGCTTACTCAAAGCAGATCAAATAATGGAGGTCCAGTACCCATATTGGTTGGCAAACCCGGTCGTCGTCAAAAAGAAGAACGCAAAATGGAGAGTCTGCGTGGACTTCACCGATCTCAACAAGGTGTGTCCTAAGGATAGCTTCCCTTTGTCGCACATAGACCGACTCGTCGAAGCCACGGCAGGAAACCAATTGCTCTCATTCATGGATGCTTTCTACGGATACAACCAGATCGCCATAAGTTTGACGGATCGCAAAAAAACGGCATTTATCACGGATAGAGGAACCTATTGTTATAAAGTTATGCTGTTCGGATTAAACCTATTATATGTATATATACACATACTTTATTAATGAAATACAATCATCGTCATTCCTTTCTCGTTAGTTCGGACAAAACTCATTAATATATTTTGAATTTCAGTTCGGACCGAACTGAAATTCTTTGACACCCTGACCAGGTGATTAAATTGCCTCACAGTGCACAAACTTACTAACGTAGGGATAAGCAGAACCCAGAGTATTTACTTCGCACCCAACGTCTATATTTCATTGGTAGGGATAAGCCAAACCCAGAGAATTTATTTCGCACCCAACCTTTAGTTTGGACGGAATTGTTAGCCGAATCCAAAGAATAGTTTCGCAGTCCGACTTCCGAACTAAAGTAAAGGAGAAAAGCCGAGCCCAGCATTTCGTCCTCCGAACAAACATATTCCCTTAGGGATAAAAGTCCCACATTAAGAATTCATCTCCTTGGCGCCAAGAGGGATTACTGTCGAACATAAAAATGACTTGATATAAGTCGGGAGACCTCCTGCTTCTTGTACATTGTACACATAAAAGTTTTTAAATTTGACAGTATTTCATAAAATAATGTTAATATAAAAGTGGTTCAAATCACTAATTGCAAGTACATCAATTATTCGGAACTGAGGGTAATCTCAGCTGCAATTTTTCAAGTATCTGTCCTAAGGCGTTTTGGCATAGGCCATATCAGCTGAAGTCCTGTTTTCTCCCTTTTGTCGGGACGAGATTCTAGTGCCCTGATCTTCTGTTTGGCCTCGTCGAGACGGCTGATGGCCCTTTTTCTCTTCACTTTCAAAGTGGCGACCTCGGCTTCCAGTACAGCTAAACGGTCATCAATCCCGTTCTTCTTCAGCCGATGATAGTAGAGTTTGTGGCTCTATCTCGATGAATGGATTCGATGTGCATGCCAAAAAATCTTCAGTTATGATTGATTCTAGGAAAGACACATTATAAGTTAAGTATAAGAATTTACCTGATGAACAAAGGCATGAGTTGCAGCGATCTCTATGTTATCGGCGCGTTTGTTCATATAGAAAGGTTTCACTTCGGAGGGCATGAATTCGCCGCTCAGAGAAAAACTCGGCACAGAGTTCACCGAGTAGTAGATTTCTTTGCAATATTCGATCAAGCATGATGGAATAGCAGTCACTCTGTGGAGACCATTCGCGATCCAGAATCTTGGATGAGCTTCAAGAAGTTTTAGTTTGCATAACAAATCGTTCCGCTGTAGCAAGGCGGCTGCGATATTCGGCATGACGTTCTTCAATCTGAAGAAGGAAAGTTTCCAGTTTCGCTCTTGCTTCCGGACTAACACGGAACATCAGCATCCATGAAGCTCGAATGTTCGGATAAAAAGGCATTCCCCTTTCGATAGCCTCCGAATTCGAAAACGTCGGGACATTATTTCCAATCTCAACTGGGGAATCAACACGGCCGACGGAACTTGACATTCTTTATGAATTTTACTTCGTTTCGAGTTTACGAATCAGAGAGAATTCTAGGATATTTGTACTAGTCCCCAGGGATGGATCTCCAATTCACGAATTAGGAGACATGACAAGGTCATTCTCTCTCAGTTCGGTGACGTCCAACACATCGACACGTTCCTCGGCCTGTGTTTTCTTCTCGTTGATCTTCGCGATTTGCTCCTCAGGAATGACTACCCCTTTTTCGATCAAATACCGCACCATCTCTTGAATCCCAAAAGCCTGGTTCAGCATATCCTCCTTGGGGCGAACTACCGTATTTTGCTCGAGCAGGTAGGCTTTCACCCTGTCCAATCGGGTTTGTGCCTTCTTCGCCGTTTGCTGCACTTTTCCAGATGAACCTGGCGGAGTCAGTTGACTTTGCAGTCCAGCTTGGCCTTCATTTAATCACACTCCCGCTGCAGTACGGATTTCTCTTCTTTGAGAGTAAGCGTCTGGAAGTTCAGATCGTCAATCTTCGCTTCAGAATTCGCAATGACTTCGTCTTTTTTCAGCGATAATAGCTTGTAGCTCCTTGATCATGTCATATTTGGCCTTGCTATCCGTTCGAACCTGTTCTAAGCATTCCTTTACTTTATCGAACTCGAATCCAGAAGTCGATACTGATTTCAACCGCCTATCGTACAATTGAGTCAGCTTGTTGATTTTAGCAGCGGTCTGTTCAACAAAAGAAAAGAAGAGAAAAGAAGAAGGAGTGTCAGATCGCCCATACAAAGTTCAAACAAGTTGAGGGAAAATAGTAATACAGACCATTAAATGGGATTTAGCGATGTCGAGGTATGCTTGTTCGAACTCCAATTTTCCTGCTTCTGGAAGAATCCGAGAGGAGATCTTCATATTCCAAAATAGTTCACCGGAGGCTGCTCGGCTCGTGACCAGGGGACCGTCACCAAAGTAGTCCAAGGCAAATCGATCAGTTCTGTCATTTCCCCTTTTTAGGCAGAATCAATCAGTGGATTCCAACCCGGCATCGTCATTCGAGCGTTTGCGATTAACCCTGGATTGCGATTCAGGATCCCCGATTTTCTTCCCCTTATCCTGCTTCTTCTTCTTCTTTTTTCTTCTCTCCCCAGTTTCAGGCGGAAGGATGTTCTGTTCGGTGGTCAGGGAGTTAGCCTCATCTAGAATCAAAGAAGGATCACCTGCTTCCACGGTGTCCTCCAACCCGACTATGTCGACATGTTCATCAACGTCTTGAACAGGGACGTTGTCAGATCAGCCTTCATTGAGGGAGTTTGGATGCACAGTTTCGAGGGCGCTAGCCTTGATTACGCATGATTCGATAGGTTCTGAGGCTTGCCCCAGCGAACTCGCGAAACTCGGGAACGTTGTCCTCGCTTTGCCCATCGCTCTTTCGACACAAATGCGAGTGATAAATTTCCACCGCCGATTAGTGTCAGATAGTAGTGCGTCTCAGACGGATTAATAACCGCAAGCTAGACGTGTTGGACAGAATGGGCGATCTGAAAATAAAGAACGGGAAGTTAAAACAAGTTAGAAGTGTTGTGATCGATCAAAACAAACGAGAAATTAAAAATCTACCCGGATTTCCATTCCACACTCTCCGATGGATGCCCAGCGGGCAGCCCACTTTTTGAAATTGCTAACTTTTTTGCTGGGGAGGAAATTATGTTTCGGTTTCATATTCACCTCCCATTTCTCCTTGCTTTTTGAAATTTTGAAGTTGGAAAGTTGTTCGAAGCATTGAACTCCGATCTTAATTCCCACTTCGGTCGCTATAGTAAGAGCAGCAACGAAGTTACAAATACTGCCTGTAGCGAATTCGCAGATCGGTATCCTGCATTGTTGAGCATACTGCGATAGTACAGCTGGAATCGGAAACCAAAGCCGGCATTCGGTGAAATAGTCTTCATAAAGACAAACGTATCCTTCCAGAGGGCTCCAGGGGCGTTGATCATCCTGTGGGATTATGATTGTAACGCCGCTGTGACACGTGGATGAGGATTAAGTAAAAGGTAAATAAATATTAAATCTCTTTTTCTTTATGGTTTAGATCGGATATTTTCTTCCCTAAAGTTCCAAAATTCGAATTTATTTCCGAATATTCTGAACTGAGGGGGGCTAATTGTTGGTGCGGGATTTAGTACCCCCAACATACCGATCTGAGCCAGAAAGATAAATTGATTACTTAACCGGGAATCCGGTTAAGGGTCCTAACTGATGATCTACTTAAGGCCTGTTCGGACGAAGAGGCCCAGCCCCATTGATGAAAAGCCGACTTCTTGATTTGCCCGACGGCCGACTTGAGGAAGAGATGGGAACTTTCCATATCTTGTTTCGGACTACAAAGAAAGTTAATATATTTTGTGATCAAATGAAATTGTATAAAAAGGGAGAGGCTTCTCCATTGTAATCCATCCAACAGTTAATACAATTCTTCTACTTTTACTTGTTCTTGAGCGAAAACCCTAACTTCTTCCTCAAGAGATTTCAATTCCCTTTTGCTAACTAGTTTTGATTCGAGTTTTTAGAGAGATAGCTTTACTGAATTTGTTTCCCCTAGTTTCTAAAGGTTGAATGCTTATAACAATTAATATGATCATGTAGAGTTCTTCCATATAACTTTGTTTGGTGGTGTGAAATCGAAATGAGGAAAATGACGGCTGAGTGGACAGTGCCACTAGACGAAAGACACTAATCAAACATCTAAGAGCATCTCCATCAATGTATTTTAAGAACGTAGCTTAACAAAATTTTATTATAAATTTTGAAAAAAGTTAGATTAAGAACTTCTTAATGTAAAATTTCATTGATCCATTGATAGTTGCTAAAAAGTTAGACTAAGAATTTCTTGTCTTCTTCTTCTTCTTGTCCGCAAACCTCATGGAAGGACACAAAGTGAAACACTAATCAGTCAAACAAGTTAATTACTGCCCCAATCTCTGTTTTTTGCATCCTCCATTCCTACTGTTTGATACTAGTATTCTATGCTAGATAGTCGAGGTTCTAAAACTCATGCTCCAGCTATTCCTATTGTTTGTATTTATTACACATGCCATGATATAAGCGTTGTGAATTTTTAGAGGAAGGAGCAAAAGGAACAAGATTTCACTTTCACTAGTACGTGAACATCAACAGAAGCAAAACAAAAAGATACAGGGGCAAGCATTTGCTCTTAGCAATCAAACCTTAAAAGTCCAAAAGAAGCTGGAGAAGGATCCTCTCTAAATGCTGAGCTTTATAGCATTTCCGTTGAAGTGACCAATATAAGCATAAATATTAAAATATCCATGTTTTATCTCCCCCAAGATTACAAGTAAAAATAAGAGACAGTAGTGTAGAGTATAGTATATAAAACAAGGGGTACCACCGGAAGCAAGTCTGTTCTTCTTGGTAATTCCCAGAGCAACCTGAAGTAATGGAGTTTTAAAGTCCCAATTCAGGAAGATGCGTTGGCGAAAGATCTCACCATAGTACAAAAGTTGAGACCAATTAGCACCTAACATTGTATCTATTGTATGAAATTCCTTTATTTAGGGAATGTAGAGATTTCTATAATGATATTTCTAAAACACACAAAGTATAGTCACTGTTTTAATTTTTATTATTCTATACTATTTAAACTATATAATTCTTAAATTTTATATAATATGAATGTATAGAATAAATTCATGTGTGGGACCAAAATTTAGTATATATAATTAACTGTATAGGAAAAAAACACTAAAACTAAATATCAATTATGAAGGGAACAAGCAATAAACATGAAAATTGAGAGATGGGAAAATCTGCTTTATTCCTTTGCTAAAAATAAAAATGCGTTGATTTCTTATTGAGATTTGTGACACTCGGATTTGCGGAAAGACTTAAAAGAATTGATTTGGCCACCTATTCACCAAAGTGCATTTATCTTTTCGGTCAAGGGTCCTGAGAGAACTCTAGAGTTAAACATGCTTGAGCTGGAGTAGTCTTAGGATGGACGACCTTCCGGGAAGTGACTGTTGGAACGTGATGCCCATTAAGGAAGGTCGGCTCATGGACTCAAATTGGACATGGGGACCATTAAGAGGTGGCGGTCGGGGCGTTACAAGTAGTATCAGAGCCGAACCCAGACGAGTGTAGAGTCGAGTGAGCTAACACTGTCGGGGGTGATAGTTTTGGTGCGCAATGAGGACGTTGCGATATGTTAGTGGGGGTGATTTGTGACACTTGGGTTTTGCAGAGAGGCTTAAAAGAATTGATTAGGCCACCTATATCACCAAAATGCACTTATCTTTTCGGTCAAGAGTCCTGAGAGAACTCCAGAGTTAAGCGTGCTTGAGCTGGAGTAGTCTCAGGATTGGTGATCTTCTGAGAAGTGACTGTCGGAACTGTGCGAGTGAGGACAAAACACAGGAAAATATTTTGTGGTGACTTGTAGGTATGGTAACAAGTCTTTAAAGCCTCCCGGACGTAGCAAACCAACCGTCGGATATAGATGGGCTTATGGGCCTAGTGAGAGGACTTAAGGCCCATTAAGGAAGGTGGACCCATGAACTGGGATTGGACAAAGGGCCCATTAAGAGGTGTCGGTCGGGGCGTGACAAGATTTATTATCATATTTCTAAATGTAAATCCAAGTGACCAATGCAGCCAAACAAATAAACAAAGTTCGCCAAAAGTTTAATGGTCTGATTGGGACTCAACAAATATATTTTTGTCTTAAGAATTACGAGTTAGCATATGAACTTTTCCAAAAAGCTTATGAATAAGCACATGAAGTCACGTATGCAGCAATGGCTCATATATTTGCAACAGATGGTGCAAACTATATGCGGGAGTGCGAAGATGGGTGGAAAAAGAATGGACCGATACAAAAGTCTTGCGTTACTTTTTATAATATAAATGTTGAAACTCTTATTTATTATATAAGTTATTGTCTCAATGATTGTGACATTCCATTTTGTAGAGAAGCTTAAAAGAATTGATTTGACCATCTATGTCACTAAAATACACTTATCTTTTTGGTAAAAGATCCTGAGAGAACTCTAAAATTAAGCAGCTTATGCTGGAGTAGTTTCAGAATGGATGACATTTCTGGAAGTAATTGTCAGAACTATGCGAGTGAGAACAAAACACATGAAAATATCATATAGTGATTTGTAGAGACGGTAAACAAGTCTATAAAACCTCACAGACGTAGTAATCCGGTCGTCCGAGATAGATGGGTCTACAGGCAAGGAGTGGAGGTAAGGCCCACTAGTCGAGATAAGCCTATGGATCATGTGTGGATGTGGGGCCCACGAAGAAAGGTGACGGTCGGAGCATTACAAGTGGTATTAGAGTCAAACCAAGATGAGTGTGGAGTCGACTAGGCTCACACCATCGGGGGTGACGGTCTTGTTGTGCAACAAGGACGTTGCAAACTCTTAATGGGGGTAAATTTTGACACCCCGGTTTGTAGAGAGGTTTAAAATAATTCACCAAAGTGCACTTATCTTTTCGGTCAAAGGTCCTGAGAGAACTCTAGAGTTAAGCGTGCTTATGCTGAAGTAATTTCAGGATGGATGGCCTTCTGGGAAGTGATTGTCGAAACTGCGTGAGCGAGGACAAAACACAGGAAAAGAATATGTGGTGATGTATAGGGACGATAAACAAGTCTTTAAGTCTCCCAACGTAGCAAACCGGCCGTCAGATATGAATGGGTACTGGGCCAGAATTGGACATGGGGCCCACTAATCAAATTAGGCCCATGAATCGGGTGTGGACATGGGATCTGCTAAGCAAGGTGATGCTTGGGCTGTTACAATAATTTATGTGCTTCTTATTTTTTTAGAGTTGGTTTTGTTTGTAAGAGTCAAGCTCGCTCTTCGCAAAACTAGATTCCACTCCTTGAAGATTCTTCCAGTCTCCCAACTCTTGGGGAAATAAGTTTACTTCGGAGGAACCTAAGTGTTGAGTTTACTCTTCACATAATTAGGCACCACCTCGCGACAATTTCATTCACTCTCCCATAGAGCTGAATTCATTTCTATCTATATTCAAACGAACTTTCAAGAGTACATACTCTTTCATACAATACAAGTACATAAACCGAGTTCAATCCTCACACTAAAATCTCATGATCGAACTAACGACTTTGGATCATAAAATGAAATTGGTCCTCTTGGACACCAAATCCAAATCCGAGCTCCATCCTCGCATTTACCAAGGTTAACCACATAAAGGTTTCCCTTAAAAGTAGTAAGGGCCTGATCAACACATATCTTAACTTGAAAACAACTCGACGGAGAGTTCTCTTTATATATTTAACTATGTTTGTAATCGTTGAACAAAAAAAAACTATGGCCCTGTTCTTTTGGTGATCCATGATATAAAGACAGCGACTGTATAAAACGACGGTGAACGTAATAGTATGAAAGCAAAACGACAATGTAAAACTGTAATAAAAGTAACGCCAGAAAAAATGAAAGTGAGATTGGAAAAACTGGAAATGTGATACAACGATTGTGGAGTCGTAAAAAAAAACCAGCGATTAGAAAATACTTTCACCTCATCAGTTCCAAAAAACTCAGCGACTAATTTTAAAAGAAATGTGTCGTCCGTTCAGCTTCCCTCTCTTTAATTTTCATTCGCAGTCGCTATTGCAGCGATCAATAAAACAACAGGGCATATGTTTGTGTTGTTTCACACTAGAATTTAAACGATGAATCCAAATACTGGGGGTTTTAAATTTAGCATGGTTTCGTTTCGTTCTTTATGTTTATTCTTAACTAGATTTTAATCCGCAGTACACCGCGGACGATTTTTTTTAACTAAATCTTTTTAATTTAAAGTTATATTTATCAATTTTGTTTGTTTTGTTCAGTGTTTAAGATTGTAAAACTGTATTTTGATTGCTAAATTTAAGATTATATAACTATATTTTGACTGTTTAAGATTATTTAATAAAATGTTTGAAACATACAAAAGAGAAAATAACAAACACATTTGTATCTTCGTAATTCTCAATATGGCCACAATGCTCAAACACATAACTTCTCCTTTGTCGTTGTCATTATTCGTGTTCTTAGCGTTTACAACTGCAAATGCAATGCTTATCAAAGACATGTGCGCACTTTGTAAGGAGACAAAAGACGTGAATTTCTGCTTGAAATACATTGGAACAGACACACGTATACTAGACGCAAATGGCTTTTATGACGTTCTTGTGATTCGGTAACGTTAAATAATTATTTTGTAATTCTTTTAATTATTATGTAGATATTTCTATAACTATATATCTAAAACCAGTGTTCAAGAAGCGGTCTAGGCAGCCGCCTAGGCGTCGTCTTCTCAGCAGACGCCTAGATGACCGCCTAACCCGCTTAAAATTACATACATTTTATTTTAATATTTATTTTTGATTTTTAAATTACATATAATTAAATTATTATGTTTTATATCTATATACGTAATTATAACATCTATATGTTGTTAATATAACTTAAATAAATGTATTTTTCTTACCGTTGTTTATAAATTTTTAATTTTTATAACATATATTTTAATATAATTATATATATATATATAATGTTTTATGTTGTAAACGCCTAAACCGCCTAAAAACTGTCTAGGCCCCGACTAAGCGTTCTAGGCGCTAGGCGTTGGGTCACCGCCCAGATACCGCCTAGCGCTTTCTTGAACACTGTCTAAAACACACAAAGTGTATAGGTGGAAAATACTGCTAAAACAAGATCTAGTGTGTTTTATTTTTATTTTTTTATTTTTTCAACTAGTGTGTTTTATTTTTTTATAATTCTATACTAGTATTTTTGCTGCACTTTTTTGCTCAAAAATATGTTTATGAAAACATTTACCATTAAATGCCATTTAATGCTTATATTCATATCCAAACAAGTTTAGTTAATTCTCTTTACTATCCTTATAACCAAACAGAATTAAAATATTTTAAATATCCATATACATAATATTCTATAATTAATATAGATATTTAGAAGATTTATTACATACTAAAAAAAAATTTCTCCTATCAAAAATTTTATTATTTTAAAATTTAAATATAGTGAATCCTCATATGATACATAAATTTAATAAAATGTATATTTTTCTGTATATTTTTTCTTTTTTATATTATGATTTGAATTTTTTAAAACGAACATATATTACTCAATTAATATAAAAATTGTGTGTTCAACATACATATATAGTAAATTTTCTGTATATAGTAAATTATAAAATTTTAAGAAGTTTAAAATTTATAACTGATATATCTAAATTTAGTTCTATATAAAAGTATAAAATACATTCATGCGTGGAACCAAAATCTAGTATATATAATTAATTGTATAGGAAATAAACACTAAAACTAAATATCTATTATAAAGGGAACAAGCCATCCACATGAAAATTGAGAGATGAGAGAATCTGCTTTATTCCTTTGCTAAAAATAAAAGTGTCTTTATTTCTTACTAAGATTTATTATCAGATTTCTAAATGCCAAGGCCAAGTGACCAATGCAGCCAAACAAATCAACAAAGTCCGCCAGAAGTTTGATGGTCCGGTTGGAACTGAAAGAATAAAGTTTTGTCTTGCGAGTTACCATCTAGCATCTAAACTTTTCCAAAAATCTTGGGAACAAGCACATGAAGACATGTTTGCAGCAGGTGCTCAAGATTCTGCAACGAAAGGTGCAAAATTTATGCGCGAGTGCGAAGAAGAATGGAAGAATGGACAGATACAAAAGTCTCCAGTCACTTTCTATACCACAAATGTTGTCAAACTATTATCTATTATTCAAGTTGTTGTCTCTAAGATTAGTGGCGGTTAGTTAAACTGCTAATTTAGTTCATATGCTTTTGATTATAGAGTTGGTTTTTTTGTAATACTTATTGGTTTAATGAATAAATTTTCTTGAAGTTTTTCATTAGTTAGGATCATTATTAGTGTGTGAAACATGATGTTTTAAGTTTTATAGCAACAATAAGAGTTCAACAGATCATTCATATACATAAAGTAAAAAAAAAAATAACATGTGTTAAGCTAGGATTGGTAGCTTATAACAATTTCTATGATCATGTAGAGTTCTTCCGTGTAACTTTCTTTAGTGGTGTGAAATCTAGATGAGGAAAATGAAGACTGAGTTGACAGTGGCTGTAACACCCGTAAACCGAATTCTTGGTTTGGATATCGGTCAACATCAAGGAATGATGTCAGTCGATACCACTAATCGGTTGGTGCTCAGATTAATTTTAATTTTTCTGGTTTGGCAAGGTTTAACTGGACAACCCCTAAGGCTCCTATTTAAGGTTGAAGTCGATGCTCGAGAGGCATTTTTGGCCATTTTTTGTTCCAGAGAGAAGAGAGAAACATAATTCCTTGAGAAATTGTTCTATAACGAAGAAGAAGGTTTTTGTGCCTGTTTTGGTGTGTTTTTAGCGTTGGAAAAGAGATCTGAGCATGGCGTGACGCTCAAAGGTTTATAGAGGGCTTTGAGCTTGCTGTTCTTCATTAGTTTCAATCAAACAAAGGTTAGTGCATGACCATGGCTTATCTGAGTACGAGATCTCTCTACTTCTGTGTTCTATGGTTTGGTGGATTGACTCCTTGCTTGTTTGTGTGTTTTTCGTGTTTCCTTTTGCCTTGTATTGGCTGCTTTGATGTTCCCTGAATGATTTGTGGCTTTGGAAGCCGAGTTTTGGTTGATGGTGGCTTCTGGACTCGATGATATGACATTAGTGTCTATCCACACTAGGAGGATGTCGGTCGACACCAACTCATGATGTTTTGCGAAGGACCGAGGAGGGTGTCAGTCGACACTGGAGGTCTGTGTCGGTCAACACTGGAGGTCTGTGTCGGTCGACACTGGAGATCTGTGTCAGTGTTAAGCAAACGGCTGACATGTCTTGTTTGATTCATGTTTTGGTTATGATTGTTGTTTATTGCTTTGAGATTCTTATTGCGTGTGTATATAGCCTAGTAGATGGGAGGATTGGCTCACTAAGTGTTTCTGGAAATACTTATGCATCTCTTTTGTGTTGCAGTGCAGGTAAAGACAAAGTATGATAGTGGAATCAAGGCAATGAAGAGGAGGATGTTCTAGTGGCTTGATTGGTTAATTTCTAGCTTCTATTAGGTTGTTAAAGTTGGATCATTAGACTATTGCCTAGGTTGCTAGTTCCTTGGTTCACGTTGTTTGTTTCAGAATTGTTGGTTTATGATTTGTAAACATTTATTGGACAATGGTTTATGGTTGGATAATTGCTGATTTAATGTTGGTTATTTCCGCTATTCGAATTGAATGTTGTTAGCTTGTTAGTGAGTATGGAATCACTAGTTACTTACTGTATTAAAAATAAAGGGGTCCGTTTGTTTCAGTTTGGTATCAGAGCCCTTACAGTTCTAGGTACGGATTCATTGTTCTTGCGTTGTTGTTGTTTAGATTTCATGTGTGGATTGATTATGTGAATTAGTTAATTGTGTGTGGCATGGGGTCCTAGAACATTCTCTTTGAGCCTTCAATGTTGTATGCTTTCGTGTGTGGTTTGACTTGATTCTACCTTTTGTTCTTAGTAGTGCAGTGGTTCGAGGTGTTGGAGTTGTTGGTCATGAATGTGGGTGTGGTCAGGGTTTGGCAGATTCTCGAGGCCAGTGAGAGTGTGGCCAGAGTTCCACAAAGAGGCACGTCAAAGGGTCATAAGCGTATTAGGAGAGACCTGAGGGGTTAGGTAGTGTGAGTGTCGGAAGTGCTGATAACCTAATTGTGGGGTTGCAGTAGGTGGAGCCCAGTATCGATATGATCGCTTGGTGGACTTGTTGATGTTGCTGTTAGAGCGGTTCCCAAAGGCGGTACCAGTGCAGGCTCAAGTTGTGCCGCCTATGGTGGGAGTGCAGCCGCGGGCTGCGAATGTTGAGGAGCTGCCAACCTACCTCAAGATGATGGAGCTATTGTAGAGGATCAATATGGGGTTTATATCGTAAGATACCGATACTGGAGAGTGGATGAGTGGTGGATGCAAATGGAACAGATTTCTGCGTTTGGTTGGGTGTTCTAGTCAGATGCTGGAAAATTGTTGCAGTTCAGTTTTTGGAGGTTGATGCACATCTCTATTGAAGCGGTGTTGCAGCTAGGGGAAGTACAGGAAGCTTAAGCCTAGAAGGTTTTTGAGACAAAGGAAAATGGTTTTTGTGTGTATGAGGGACTAAGTTGTGGAAGGCAAGCAGGCCCATGTGTGAGTTTATGAGAAGCCTTTGGGCGTGTAAATACAATCGTTGCGGCGTTTGTGGTTGGAGTTCATTGTAGATGGACTATGTTGCTGGTGTAGATACCTTATTGGTTGGCGAGCTTAAGTCCCACGTCTGATTTTGGAGCAACTCATTGCTTCATTACCCTGGAGTACGGCAAGAGCGCCAATATATGAGGAGACTATGTTTTGGTTTGGAGCCGTTAAGGTTACGAGAGGCAAGTTACTAACGGTTCTTGGATGGGTGAGAGCTGTGGATATTCATATTGCAAGGGAGTTGATGCTAACATATTTGATTATCAGTCTCGTGGAGTTGTATGTTATCATTCTTGGTATGAATTGGTGGGATCGGTATAAAGTGTATCCTTATTATCATTGGGGTAGAGTGGCATTCAAGGGGCCACAAGGGAATTTGGTATTCCATGTAGTGAGACCGACTTCAGGGAGTCTCGTGATCTCGTTCATGCTGGCTGGGAAGATGATCGAGAAGATTTGTGAGGCCTATTTGGTTACTATTCTTATGTAGGAGTTGGTGGGACAGTCTTCGATTGGAGGTATTCAGGTTGTTCAGGAGTTCAAGGATGTGTTTCAGTCATTGCAGGAGTTACTACCATCTCGGTCTGATCCTTTCACGATTGAGTTTGAACTAAGAACAACGTTGTTATCTTCGCCTGATCCTCTCATACTTAATTCCAATGGCGACAAACTCACCTGAAGGGAGCTGGAGCTCTCTAGAATTCTTCAACGACCTGCTCACATCAAACAAAATATGTACCTTGACGTAGCCCTTGCTCTGCGATTTTAAGGGGTCAAAAGCCACATGAGTAACTCGACCAATGTGTGCCGCAATCTCCTTGATGGTGTCCGCCGTATTATAGTTCACCAGTATGTTTCTTAAGCAGATTCATATTGGTAACACCTTCAAATAATCCGCTGGTGGCTTCTCCACCCATCGCTCCACAGTGACACTCCAGTCATTGAATGTCCAAGCTCTCGTGTCAAATACCATAGAGAGATCTGTTTCGGAATCAAAAATGAATTGAAACCTATCATTAGGTAGAGCAATACTCCTTGTATGATTGTAAACACGCCACAGACGTGGCATTTCATGAATCAAACTTGACAACTTTTGATTTTCTGGGCAGAGCAGCTTCCCTGTGATGATGCGTTCATTCCTTACACACGAGCTAATTGAGGCAGGTTTTTGCAAGACAATCGGTGTATTGTCTTCTAATGATATTTCTTGCAAGGCTTTATCCAACGTGTATTCTATTCGTATCAATTCTCCGTCACAATCGATCAATCTTAGATTTTCAAAAGAAGAAATGAAGAACTAAGACTTGCAGCGTGTTGTAGATCGATGAACTAGGTTAAACTTGTATTTTGGTCTTCAAATATTTAGAAAATATTGCGATATAAACAGAAAAAATCTTATCAAATTTGGCAAAAACAAAGATTTTCACAGTATATTCCAACTTTTTCACCAGAGGTGAAACCCTCTAGATGAAAAAAGTATTCTAAACCTTTTCCACTATGTGCCTTTTAAAAACTTTTTTTTTTATTTTATCCAATAAAAATACCTTATTTTTGAATTATTGGTGGATGCGCGACTTAGCAAGCCGTTAACAGATGTTAGTCTTCTCCTCGGACAACTGAGAACAAACGTCAGTCCTTCTCTTCCACCATGGAAATGAGAAATTCCTTTAAATACCACTAAAAAGGTTTTTTTCCAAAAATACCACATTTTAGTTTTTTTTTTCCAAAAATACCACAACAGTTTTTTTTTCCAAAATTACCACAAACACAAAAAATTGATTTTTAAGGATGTAGAATTTTTTTTTTAGGTTTGGATTGACACATTTAGTTTTCGGGTATATTTTTTAGTGGTAGAATTTAGTATTTAGAATTTAAGAATTAGTTTTTGGAAAAAAAACTAAATTGTGGTATTTTTGAAATAAAAACCTATTTCAGTGGTATTTATGACAATTGCCCTTATTAAATATTTCCACCAAACCACATCAATGTATACAGTATATATTAAATATGTTGGGTTAAACCTTAACAATGTTAAATGATTATGTAATGTATTTTAATGGCTAACTAGGAGATATCCCGTGCTTAAAGCACGGGTCAACATTTTTAAAAAAAATTCTAATATCATAATAAAAATTATTGTTATTTTTTTTTAAATTTATTTTGTTTGAGATAATATTTATTTTTAATTTTTCTTTAAATCTATTAGTCTTTTTGAATACTAATTATTTTAGAATCTTACAGTATTTTATTTTTGACGTATATTACAGTTTTATATTGTTTGTTTGTTTTATTTGCATCATTATTTTGTAAAATATAAAGTCAAAATTTTAATATTATAATTGTGATCAAATAAAAATTATTAATTTATCATCTATATAAATTTAGTTTGGGAATTTTGCATCCACACACACTTTCTCCAAAAATATTAACACTCACACCCACTTTCTACTACTCATATACTTTTCTCAAGTTTAATTACATATTACCCCTCACTCCTTCTAACCTCTTCTATTTTCTCTCTCTCTATCTCTCTCTATCTCTCTCTTTTTCACAATTATTCAACCAAATAATACATTTTCTTCTTCTTTGTTTTGCTTTTGCTCATCCATTGAAAGATAAAAGCTTATTTATGTTTCTCTCTCTCTCTCACATTCCTTTTTTAAAGTTTTCAAAAACCATTCCAACAATAGTGGAAATCTAAAAAAGGTGAAATCTTTAGATCTTTTTCCTTATCACTTTAGATTATATGAAATTTGATCTGGGTTTTCTTGGCTTTATTGTGATTTTGTGATTTTACTGATTAATTGTGGTCTTGTGAACTTTTTAATTGAATTTGTTTTAGTTCGATCAAAGAAAAAGTTTGAGTTTTGTTGTGTGAGTGTTATTCATTACTTATATTGTATCCACAAATATTTATCCATTTGGATAAGTTTGACAAATAATGTATCCACAAATATTGTATCCACAAATAGTTATCCATGTGGACAAATATTGTATCCACAAATTGCACTATAACCCCATATGTTTCCATATGGACACGTTGTCATAGTCACCTGAATTGATGTGTATTACTTCTATTATGTATGAATAAACACAAGTAACTATCTATTAACAATACTGTAATTGACTATCCACTTATCATTGAACAAATGTTCAACGGCAAATGGATACTTTATAATCTAAAGTTCATCAAAAATATAGCAATATGTATCTTAAAATGTAGAAAATATATAATCATAACATATTGTATATAAATAAATAGATAATTTGTTTTATGATAACCATTTAAAGTGTTAATAACAAAAAAGAGAAAAATAAAGAAAATAAGGAGAGAAAGAGAAGAGTGGCAAAATTGTCCAACTAACAATGACACCTAAGCAGCAAACTTAAGAAAGTATAGCAAGTTTGTAAAGTGGGTGTGGGTGCAACAAGTTAAACCCAAAGTGGGTGTGGGTGCAATAAACCCATTTAGTTTTACCAACCCGCCAATGTGGAAATTAAAACACACATTTTTAATAGACTAGATGAGGACTAGCCCGATGTGCGGGTTTATAGTTTTATAAATTAAATGAAATTTAACAGAAATATATTAAAAAAATTATATGTTATTTATAAATTTATTTTTGTTATAATACACTGATTTATATCTATTTACAAATCTTTTATGTATGTTACTATTAAAAGTGTATTTTTTACACCTAAATATACTCTATGTTACAAATATATTCTTTATCACCATCAAGAAATTGTCTATATAAACACATTAAGCCATTTATTTTACTTTTACTTCTGCATAGTTTTTTAATTACTAAAATTGTTGGCTCAAAAAATATTTTGAATTAAAAATGTATTACATAATATACTAATCAATGATGTATCATCACAATAATGTATGACCACCATGGAGAAAACCTCGGTTCTGCCTTCATCTCTTATGGAGAGAACCTTGCGTCCAACCTCCTCCACCATGAAGAGAACATGGGCTCCGCCTTCCTCCCTTGGGGAGATAACCTTGTGTCCAACCTCCTCCACCTTCCTCCTTTGAGGAGATAATCTTGTGTCCAACCTTCTTCACCATAGAGAGAACCTCGGCTTTGCCCTCATCTTATGTGAAGAAAATATTTTCACGTCCTTTTGCTATCTCCAAATGGCTTGCTCCGACAACCAATGAAAGTAAAACCTTTTTCTAACGTCACAAAATATTTTGATAGTAACTAATGTTAAATTTCCCAATGCATTTGTGATAGTAACTATGCCAAAGTGAAAGTAAAATTGTTGGCTTAAAGTGTTTATATATTACATAATATACTAATCAATGATGTATCATCACAACAATGTATGACGGACATGGAAAAAACCTCGGTTCCGCCCTCATCCCTTATGGAGAGAACCTTGCGTCCAACCTCCTACACCTTCCTCCCTTGGGTAGATAACCATGTGTCCAACCTTTTCCACCATAGAGAGAATATCGGCTCTGCCCTCCTCTTGTGTGGAGAGAATATGTTCACATCTTTTTGCTATCTCAAAATGGCTTACTCTGACAACCAATGAAAGTAAAAACCTTTTTTCTAACGTTACAAAATCTTTTGATAGTAACTAATGTTAAATTTCCCAATGTATTCGTGGAAGTGTCTAGCAACACCATGACGTAGCCTCTGTCTCTGTAACGCCTCAACCGCCACCTTGCTTAGTAAGTTCATGTCCAATCTCAGTCTATGGACCTACCTTCCTAAGTGGGCCCTACATTTATTCCCAGTTCGTGGACCCACTCATATTCGAAGGCCGGTTTGTTACGTCTAGGAGGCTTTAAAAACTTGTCTACCGACATTACAAATCAACAAATAGTATATTTCTGTGTTTTGTCATCACTCGCACAGTTCCGACAATCACTTCTAGGAAGGTCACCCATCATGAAGTTCTCTCAGGACCCTTGACCAAATAAATAAGTGCATTTTGGTGAGGTATATGTCAAATCAATTCTTTTAAATCTTTCTGCAAACCAGGGTGTCAGAGTCTTTGAGCTCCTATGGATCTATCAACAACAATTTATCTTTTTCCAATCTATCTATATATGTTTGTTGTACGCTTGTGTTTGATTAACCTATTTTATCCATTCATTAGGTTGATGAGCGTCTACTCGTTATATCTACCTTTGGGATTGAATGAGTAATGGTAACAATTATGTTTCAAAAAAAAGAAGGGTTTACGACCAACCAATTAAAGTTGAGAAATTAGAAGAAAATTAATTTGACATAATTAAAGAAACAATAGAAACTTATAAGCATGATAATATATGAATCCCAAATAATTCAAAGATAAAAATATAAATTAAATAAAACAACCTAAAAATACTACAATAATTTTTAAAATACAGTATTAGGAAAAGAAGATGCATATATTAATCTTTTTTGGGGTCAACATATTAATCTTACCTATTCCCAATTGAAAAATGAGAAAGTAGGAGAAAATTTTGGTTTAAAAAAAAGAAGAAAAATTTACCTTTCCATTTAAAAAAATTCTCAATTAAACAAAGTTGAAAGCAGTGCTTTTGAATAAATTATTTAAATATGCGACAATCTATGTTTATATGGAAGTGAATATATAAAATTTAGAATTAATAATTAACTGTATATTGTCCTTAATCCCTTTTTCTATATTTTTAGTAGAATTAATAACTTAAAATTAAAAATAACTAAATTATATTATAATTTCTTATTTTGTGAAATATATATATATATATATAATCTCCTTATAATCTTAAAATAAAATTTGTATTTTTAAATTATAAATTCTGTAGTTTTTGATAATTATCTTTTTATATTATTAATATTTTTTAAAACAAACATATTTTATTTTTGTTGTAATCAAATTCTTTATATTAAATATTAACTTTTACACATGTCAAAATCTGAGATTGATAACTTGACATATGTTAAAATCTTGTTAATGAATAGTTTTCAAAACCCAACTTTATATAATAAGATTGAGTAAGATATCTTCGTTTAAAAAAATTCAAATCACAACATATGCAAAAAAAGTCTGCATTTTATTAATCATAAGTATTATATGAAAATTCCAAAAAAATGTAAAAAAAAAAATAAAGATGATAGGAGAATCATAATTTGAAATCTTAACAAAATCTTCGAAATTTAGTTATTAAAAATAATTTTATTGTGTACTTGCATATAAAATATTATTTTTTGAAATTCTGATTGGTTTATATTTTAAAAAAAATATTTAGTAATTCTGATTGGTTTATATTTTTTTTAAAAATATTTAGTAATTCTGATTGGTTTATAATTAAAAATATTTTTTAATTAATTATCTTTATTTAATTAATTAACTAAGCTTAACTAAGTTTTCCTAATGGTAATTGAATGTAATTTTTTACACATTTTAAGGTTAGTTTCATATTTGTACTTCCCAATTAATATAATAGGATACGTCTCGCGAGTTCAAATTTACCAACAATTCGAAGATGATGATATTATCTAAACTATTGTTAAGTTTTAAGTTTGGTAAAAGGTATCACAATTTATGACTGTTATGTTTATGATCTAAACTATTAATACAAAAAAAAATATTTACTGCAAATATATTTATATATATATTTAATTTCAAATTTTATAAAAGATATTTCCACATTATAAATATAGGAATTATCAATCGTGTTTTTCTTTTTTCAAAATAACTACAGCCAAAAACTTACAATTTTAACCGGTTCATCCACAAAACAAATTCTACACCAACAAAAACTGCAATGTAAATAACAGAGTTACCATAAAAATTCCCAGAGTAAAATTCTACAGCTATAAGTCTACCACAATCACACCGTAGTAACTTTAGTAAGTAGTAGTAACCTATTAATAAATTTAAATTTGAGCAAGAGTGGTGACGTGGCAGTCATACGTAAATATTTCAGTAACAGAGCAACACCTGTGGAAAAAAAGAGAAAAACTGAAACGCAGGTGTGTAAGTCTATGTGAGTGAGCAAAGCACTCGATCGTCGCCTTCACGAGTCTTGTTCCCATTCCCGAGACATTTTTCTTTCTTTTTTTTTTTCATCTCTTTATGACTCCTCAGTTTCTCAGAAGCCAAAGGGAAAAGAGTTTTGATCTCTTTCTTCCCTTATCATTTTCTTATATGGCAGCTGCACCGGTTGAGCCGGCGGTGGCGACGATGTTCCCTGGCTTCAAATTCTCGCCGACGGACATCGAGCTTATATCTTATTACCTGAAGAGGAAGATGGATGGTTTGGAGAGGTCTGTTGAAATTATACCTGAGGTTGAGATTTACAACTTCGAACCTTGGGATTTACCTGGTTCGTTTTCTTTACCCTTCTTCTTACAAAGTTAATCTTCTTGTTCTGTAATTTTGTTTTCCTCAAGTTCGGTATACTAGGAATAATTAGGTTATATATATTCTTGTCGGAAGAAAAAAAAAACAAAGAGTGGACCTTACTATTTTCGGATCATGGGAATTTCGTTATAAAATACGACCACTAGCCTAGGTTTGCTTAAAAGGGGATCTCGGGTTACAAATTTAATATAAATTGTAGAATTTTTCATGTGAATATTCATTGAATCTCGAGTTCCATGTGAACTTGTCAACTTTTGAAGTTTAGCCGTTTAGGTAACATGTTTGATAAGTTTCATCCTCTTTAATAGTACTTTTTTCTTGGGAATGTTGTATTATATTGTAGAAGTTTCCTGGACTGTGAAGGTTGCTTACTATACCCATGTGTCTATGTCCATATATTCGGTTGAATCTCTAGTCATGTGGTTAGTTTCTACAAGTTTTGTGGAAATCATTGTATCAGAGCAGAAGTTAAAGAGTTAAGGATGTAATTTTTTATAAATATGAACTTCTTTCTCCTCTTGAAATTGAGGTTACATTGTTTGGTACAATATTTGATTTTTAGGAGACTGATTTGTTGAAACACCAACTAAGGAAAACGTTGGATTGGTTTGAAGATGTGATAGCTTGGCTTGTGTTGGTAGCTTGTTTAAGTATAATATTATAATATTAGTTAAATGCATCTAAGAATGAAAATACCTTTGTGTTTCAACGTATGCTTGATGTCTGCCCCTGATTTGCTCCTACTTGTAGTTATCTCTTTTGTGGGTTGAACCGCTACGAACTGCTCTTTCATTTGTAAGTATTGACATGGAATGAAATTTTATATTTGCATAAACAAGTTCAGGCCTATGAAAATTGAGGTACTTTGTTGGCTTTGTTCAACGAAATCTTCATGTTCATTGTCGGAGAAAAGTTTATGTTTCATCGTCCTTTTATTTTCTCTTCTTGAAAATATAACAAGATTTTCGAAATGTTTTTTCGCAGACAAGTCCATTGTAAAATCTGACAGCGAATGGTTCTTCTTCTGTGCTCGTGGTAAGAAGTATCCCCACGGTTCACAGAACAGAAGAGCAACCAAGATGGGATATTGGAAAGCCACAGGAAAAGAACGTAATGTGAAGTCAGGTTCTGAGGTGATTGGAACTAAGAGAACGCTTGTATTCCACATTGGTCGTGCGCCAAAAGACGGAAGGACCGAATGGATTATGCATGAGTACTGCATGATTGGAGTATCACTGGTAAACTATTTTCTGATTCTTGATGTTTTTCTTGGCCACATAATAGTAAATTGTAACACAAGGTGTTACAAAAATACGATATTGTAATGGTTATTGAATATCTCAAGTGTTATATAGGATGCTCTGGTTATTTGCCGACTTAGGAAGAATACCGAATTTCAAGGAGCAAAAATTCAAAAGTCCCCACAGCCAAGTTTATTACCTGACAAGCACGTAGACACGAATAACGCTATTTCAGAAAGTATATCTGGTTGGGAAAATATGGTTGACTTTTACTTATCAAGTGAGTCAGGGCAGGAACTACTCAGTGAAATAGCAGAATCTTCACAATCTTCACAAAATCCACAGGTTGGTCCTCTTTTATTAAGTTCTTTATGTATATTATCAGTTAACATTTTTTTTTTACGAGTATGTTGCGAGTTGTACATGATCTGATTCCCATGAATTTATCCATATTTTAAGGTTCCTAGTGAAGAAGATTTCTATGCGGATATACTGAGGGATGAAATAGTAAAGCTAGATGATCCGGCGGTCTCCGGTAATACACTTATCAATGTACCAAGGCTTCAAACAGAGTCCAACACCACAAGAGTACTGCCTTTACCCAACATGGTAGACAAACAAATGCAATCATTGCTACAGAAACTGCCATTACAAAATGACACTGGAGAAGAAAACAACATATCCATGTCAAATTGCTTTATCGGTATATACTCGATTAAGTCTATAAACCGAGCGCGGTGGGACGTCGTTGTTTGGGCGCTTGTTATGATAGCCGTGTTGGTGTTTTATCTAGTGTGAATGTGTGATGCCATAAAAGACTTTTTCTAGGCAGTTTGCATGGTTATGTCTTAATGTTGAGAGAGATCTTGTAACTGTTAGGCTTAGTTTACGTTATCATTCGCTCCATTATATATTAAGAATTGTATTGTAGTGTCTATGTGTGCCAAGAATATGATTCTATGAATATGAGGCTCTCGAGAGATATGTAATTCTGTTTCAGGCAGATTTTATATTTTTATAAATTCATTTTCTACCCACAATAGCAATGGTATANACTTATCAATGTACCAAGGCTTCAAACAGAGTCCAACACCACAAGAGTACTGCCTTTACCCAACATGGTAGACAAACAAATGCAATCATTGCTACAGAAACTGCCATTACAAAATGACACTGGAGAAGAAAACAACATATCCATGTCAAATTGCTTTATCGGTATATACTCGATTAAGTCTATAAACCGAGCGCGGTGGGACGTCGTTGTTTGGGCGCTTGTTATGATAGCCGTGTTGGTGTTTTATCTAGTGTGAATGTGTGATGCCATAAAAGACTTTTTCTAGGCAGTTTGCATGGTTATGTCTTAATGTTGAGAGAGATCTTGTAACTGTTAGGCTTAGTTTACGTTATCATTCGCTCCATTATATATTAAGAATTGTATTGTAGTGTCTATGTGTGCCAAGAATATGATTCTATGAATATGAGGCTCTCGAGAGATATGTAATTCTGTTTCAGGCAGATTTTATATTTTTATAAATTCATTTTCTACCCACAATAGCAATGGTATAGCAATTATAGTGTCTCATTTTACTTGTAAATCTAACGTGATCTTGTGCTTTATGTATGAACATGTCTCTTTCCACTAGTCCAAAACAACATCTTCTTTAGGTATTTTCACTTCTACTTCTAGCATACATTTGATCACTTGGTGAATCTGATTGTTCCATTCCTCTAAAACCAACACAACTATGAACTATCCTTATCTTCTTCGTTTGTGGCATTATCTTCTTCTTAAGTAACCTCGACATATATATTTTGTCTGCCATAAAATTTAATAGTTTTCCCAATCATAACAAGATGAAAACGTGGGCTCTAAAGAATTCTTTTATTGATTAAAGTGGATTCCTACAAATTTCAAATTGACATAAGCACTTCAGATTCCCCTTTGGTTTGTCACGTTTTGTGACATGATCCTTTTGTTCTCAAACATCATTTTATAATTCACCTTTTCTTTGCTAATTCACTAAGTATTGCTTCAATGGAATATATCATACTTGTAAATTTAATAAGATATAGAGAATCAGGGGTGTTATGTTACAATTCTCAAACTATAGCTAAATTACTAATAAGATAAAAGACATAGGATCAATTTTGGCAAAAAAAACAAAGAAATTGTAGGAGTCACCTGAAACATTTAGTCCTCTTCTTTGCGCATTCAGGGAACCTCAGCTCCTTTTACATTTCTCTACTAACACAAAACTTATTTGGTGTTTTCTAATTACAAATTCGATCTTGGAAGATCTCGTATCCAACATTCGTGACCCTAACGGAGGAGGTGGTCAGGTCGATCGATCATGAAGTTTGGCTATTCCTCTGGTCAAATTCGATTTGTAAGTTCTAAGATCATCTTAATCGCTTCATTGGGTCTTCGTTTTTCTCGTTGCTGAGGAAATGGGTAGATTAAAAGTTGAATCTTTTTTGATCTTAGAGGTTGATGATGCGTTATTGCTTGACTTTAGTAATATAGGTGGAGATGATGATTTGATTAGTAAGTTACAAATCGAATTTGATGTGTGTTTTTAAGTTGGTAAGCTTGTAAAATAGTGTAAAAGGATTGATTATGAATTTGGCTAATTTCTTGGGTGGCAGGTGTTTTAAAGCATCTGATATAGCAATGTCGAAGCCAATCTTGCTCGTGTTTCTGCTAGTTATACTTATAGTCACCTCTCAGTTTGAATGGAGACAACCACTTGTTGAGTTAGATACAGCCACCAGCTTGTCTCAGAAACAGCAGCAAATTTCAGATAGGAAAGAAGCTATTAAAGAGAAGGTACAGGTTTTTTTCTAACTCTTTCATGTGTTTCTTTGTGTGTTTCCCTTTAGAAGACAGAGTATTTCTAATTGTTTGTAAGAGACCTGTAATAGCCTAGATGTTGTAAACATCAGAAGAGGTGTGTGTGTGTGTGTGTGTAGTGGCTACCTTAGTCCTTAGTGTTCTGATAATTAAGCTTCACTTTCTTCTGTGCTTTGCTTGGTGTGATACTTAAGATTCTTATTCTTGCATTTGGTAAATCAGTTTTTAAGCTTTGGTTTGTTGTCTTAGAAAATATCTTCATTACCATGGGATCTGTTGATTTTGAATTGTCTTTATTCTTTGCATTGATTACTTTAAATGGGACTTTCTGCAATTCTAAATGTCTTCTTGGATTGTATTCTGTGTCGGGATGTCTGGAAATCTCCAATAAGAATTTTTAAAAGTGTGTTGAACTGTTTGCTTGGATTGCTAAATGGGGTTTCTCTCTAATGGCATAAGATAATTGATAGAGGTGGAATACTTATAAGACTTGCTTTATGTCTCTGATTGATCTTACATCGGAGTACTGTACCATAAGGATTCAGTTGGATTGATAGTCATTGAGTAAACCTCAGGTTTCCGCTTAATCCTGACCTCAATGTATTATATTTGTAGTCTACACCTTCCCTTACTAATCTATTTTGAGGCAATCTTTTATCTCTGTGGATCAGGATGAGTAGCAATGCTAGGATCACACGTTTCATATAGACTACTACAATGAAACTTGTAATAGCTGCAAATCCAAGAGTTTAAATGAAGTCAGGTAGAACGATTAGGTAGTTTGTAGCTTTCTGGGCTCAACATGATATGAGTTCCGAGCTTGTGCGTTTTTCATCTTTATGCTCGTAGGATGGTTCTCATTTAGGTATTTTTAGTCACCATCTTCGAAAAGCTGATATTCTAAAGGATCCAAAAGGCTGCCCTTACTTTAGTGTCTTTCTGTATCAGAGCTTGGCTATTATTAATCTGTTGTTCTCAGAAGGAACGTCAAATCTAACCGCAATGTTCACCGTTTTTTGCAGATCATCATATCACAAGAGAGACATATACAGAGGCTAAATGAGCTTGTGAGGAGTCTTCAGTTGCAGTTGCTGCGATGCAAGGGAGAGAATGAGACCCAAAATGCCACCAAAAGCTATCATCTAAACAAACAATTCATCGAGGTCGAAAGGAAACAAATCCTGGAAGGCTAAACCCCCGTTACGGAAAACATTTCTAAATAACTGAATCGGTATGTAAAAGTTGTGAAAGAAACCACTCTTAAATTTTGTGTTGACATGTTGTATTGTAGTGTATCTGACCCGTATCAGTGTTAAGAACCAACAAGAGATCTTTGTTGAATCTTATCGAATGGTTTGTTTACAAGCTAAGAATCAGAGTTTCAGGCTCTGTAATGTAATGATAACCAGCTCACGCAGGAGTAAGCACCAAACACCAATTCAATTTGGATAACCCTCTCTCACAAACCCAGTCTCTCCTACTATGCTTGAAACGTCTTCACTCGATCACAGCCTCTCCTCTCTTGCCAGCTCAGCATCTCTATATGCCACATTCACTTCCACACTCAAAAGATCATGCTCGAATTTGGAATGTATTGCCTAGGAGGACTAACAACTTGTGTTGTAGAGTCAACACTCAACACTTGTGTTGCCACATTTGTTTTGATGATCGATCCATTCCAAACCCAAACTTTTAATTAATAAATTACTTAAGTTAGTGATAGTGACCTTTTCCCCTTAAAAGAAATATTCAAAGAATTTGAGATTTACGACACGATTTACATACGCAACACACTTGAAAGTTTGGACTCTTGTTATCCATCAACTTGAGACTTCCCCCTTTTGTAGTCCGTCCAATACTCCCAATTGACTTAAATAATAATATTTTTGGATTATGATATTCGTTATAATTGGATTAATATTTGTTTTTATCTAACTATTTTCTGTTTATCTAATACAAACATAGAAAACAAAAAAAAAGACTTGCGACTCTTAAAAACGTATTTTTATAAAGGCACACTACTGCACTTGTTTATAAAATTAGTTCAACCAAAATGACTTGCATCTATATCTATATATACATTTTTGGAGACATTTATAAAATAAATTCTGAAGTTCACACTTATTTACAAGCATGCCATTAATAATAAATATTTTTAATTTTAATTTATAAAATAAAATTTAAAACCAAGATTTTGTGCAGACCAAAATTCCTAAAATATCTCCTTAATCAATCAACTAGTAATTACAATATCTCATTAAATATTTGTTTTGTAAAATTCCTAAATATTTCCTAAAATATCTCTTTAATTCATTACAATATTTAATGCTAACAGTAATAATGTATGTGCAAATCCTAAATTAATCTTTACGTTAATACATATTTGTCCATTTTATCTGCAAAAAAAAGAAAAATAAAAAGAATTATCATATTTCATAACTTATTTCTGAATTATATGTAAACAATTCTAAAATTAAGATATTTTGAAGATAATGTATACTTGATTAGCAAGATTTTTAGTACTATATTTTTTTGCATTTTCTTATTTTGAAAAACGTGCTGTTGTTCTTAAGCTAGAAGAAAAATGGTGTTTGGATATCTAGCGGGATGGATTTAGATATTAATATAAATTAAAAAATAATTTATTAACTGTTAGTAAATCATCAGTTCATTGTTTTGTTAACACATCGACGTTTGAATATTAGGTATATCTAATTAAGTTTATTAAATTACGATTATGTAAAATAAACAAACAGTACTACGGTATACCACATGTTATATTCTGAATTTAACAATTTAAACCGGTAAACCTAAATTTTTTAACGGATAAACCTATATAATATATAAATATAAAGGGGATTTCTATTTAAAATTTACAAAACATTAGTCATATATATAGTTAATCTATCAAAAAAAATTACATTTTTATTTTACTTTTAAAAATATAGTCCCGCGGTGTACCGCGGGTTAAAACCTAGTGGTTTACAATATATTTAGTTATTCAGTTACATATACATCTCTATAAAGAAAAATACATTGGTTTTGGTCTTTTGGATATGAATTATATAATCTTCCCCCCAAAAAATGGAANCCCCCCCCCAAAAAAAAATGGAAATTCACTAAATCCAAGATATATTTTCCCTTTGTGTAAAAAGCAAGCATACATATTAAATAGAATAATTTTCTTTTCAGAAATATCATTTAATTTTTTTATTTTATAACATTTGAACCAATCATACAAAATAGTAATAATAAAATATTAAATACAATTAATTTTCTAAATAAAAACTTCCTAATAAACATACAGTAAAACCTCTATAAATTAATAATGTGGGGACTTTGAGATTTTATTAATTTATAGTGATATTAATTTATCCATAAATTAATAATTATTAATTTATCGTATAAATTAATAATTATTAATTTATAGAAATATTTTTGCAAAATACAATATTATTCACTACATTAACTTTTAAAATATTTCTAGATGTAAATTTGGAATTTTTTCCTTAAAATCATATACTTTTTTAGAATTTTTCTTTATATAAAATTTCTTATGCTTTGATATAACATATTCAATTATGTTAACATCAATGTTTTGCATGCTATCAATTTTGCGGTCTCTGCTTGGACAACTAATGTTCATGGAGGGACAATAGCAAATTGTTTTCGACATTGTAAAATTCGTTCAAGGGATGCCGTATCAAGGAATTCAGAAGAGGAATCAGTTTGTGAAGATGGTATGCAGGAACTTGAAGTGGTGATTAATAATCTTAGTTATCGAAATAAAATGGATGTCAATAGTCTACTCGACTATCCAGGTGAAAATGATGCATGCTCAGAAGTTCAGAGTTTAGAAGAGATTGTGGCTTCTGTCATTAATGTTGATGAAGAAGCTGAAGACGATAATGTGGAACCTTTGGAACCAGTTACACATAAGGAAGCAATTATTGCGTCTAGAACTCTTCACAACTTTTGGATGCAAATCGAGAAGACAACACCAGGAGATTTTGATGCAATAAGGAAAATCAGAGATGAACTCCAATGAGATTCCAACTTTAAGAAAAGACAAACAACACTAGATTCATATTTTACAAAATTGTCTTAGTATTTATGCCTATGATTTATGATTATTAATTTATGATATTATTGGGACCATATTTTATAAGGAGATTTCGAAAAAAATATTATCTTATTATCTTATCGAATATTGTTAATTTTTACATTAGTCTGACTTGGGACCAACAAAATTTATTAATTTATAGTGTTTATTAATTTATAGAGTATTAATTTATAGAGGTTTTAGTATAATATTCACTGTATAGCATCATTAGAAAAATGTATACTAATAAATAAATAAATAAATAGTTATTAAACCCAATACAGAGAGAGTGGCCAAGTTGGACCGAGGAGGAGTCAAGTTACGTTACAGAGTCAAACCGCACAACACAACTTGACGCGTTTCTCTCGTCCCACGTCTTCTTCTTCCTCGCAACTCCTCACTCTGTAGTCTCTGTTTCTCATTTGCCATATATATATTCACAACACACACTGACTCTTATCCCCAAATCATCAACTCAAACCTTTTGTAAATCCAATTCTTCAATGGCTATCATCAAATCGAACAAAGATCACAAACCATGCGGTGGTGGCGGCGGCGTTTTTACCACCGTCGTGACTCGCGAAGTCTGGGCGGAGAATCTCGAATCTGAATTTAAACTAATCAGCGAAACTATCGACGATTATCCATTCATCTCCATGGACACTGAGTTCCCCGGCGTGATTTTCAAATCTGATCTCCGATTTACAAACCCCGGCGATCTCTACAGTCTACTTAAAGCTAACGTCGACGCGCTCAGCTTAATCCAAGTCGGTCTCACTCTCTCCGACGCCAACGGTAACCTCCCGGATCTATTTGGTGACGGACGGCGGTTCATTTGGNAGAACTCTTCACAACTTTTGGATGCAAATCGAGAAGACAACACCAGGAGATTTTGATGCAATAAGGAAAATCAGAGATGAACTCCAACGAGATTCCAACTTTAAGAAAAGACAAACAACACTAGATTCATATTTTACAAAATTGTCTTAGTATTTATGCCTATGATTTATGATTATTAATTTATGATATTATTGGGACCATATTTTATAAGGAGATTTCGAAAAAAATATTATCTTATTATCTTATCGAATATTGTTAATTTTTACATTAGTCTGACTTGGGACCAACAAAATTTATTAATTTATAGTGTTTATTAATTTATAGAGTATTAATTTATAGAGGTTTTAGTATAATATTCACTGTATAGCATCATTAGAAAAATGTATACTAATAAATAAATAAATAAATAGTTATTAAACCCAATACAGAGAGAGTGGCCAAGTTGGACCGAGGAGGAGTCAAGTTACGTTACAGAGTCAAACCGCACAACACAACTTGACGCGTTTCTCTCGTCCCACGTCTTCTTCTTCCTCGCAACTCCTCACTCTGTAGTCTCTGTTTCTCATTTGCCATATATATATTCACAACACACACTGACTCTTATCCCCAAATCATCAACTCAAACCTTTTGTAAATCCAATTCTTCAATGGCTATCATCAAATCGAACAAAGATCACAAACCATGCGGTGGTGGCGGCGGCGTTTTTACCACCGTCGTGACTCGCGAAGTCTGGGCGGAGAATCTCGAATCTGAATTTAAACTAATCAGCGAAACTATCGACGATTATCCATTCATCTCCATGGACACTGAGTTCCCCGGCGTGATTTTCAAATCTGATCTCCGATTTACAAACCCCGGCGATCTCTACAGTCTACTTAAAGCTAACGTCGACGCGCTCAGCTTAATCCAAGTCGGTCTCACTCTCTCCGACGCCGACGGTAACCTCCCGGATCTATTCGGTGACGGACGGCGGTTCATTTGGGAGTTTAATTTCCGAGACTTCGACGTGGCGCGTGACGCACACGCTCCGGATTCCGTCGAGTTGCTCCGTCGGCAAGGTATCGATTTCGAGCGGAACCGCCGCGACGGGGTTTGTTCGGAGAGGTTCGCGGAGCTGATGATGTCGTCGNAGGAGATTTCGAAAAAAATATTATCTTATTATCTTATCGAATATTGTTAATTTTTACATTAGTCTGACTTGGGACCAACAAAATTTATTAATTTATAGTGTTTATTAATTTATAGAGTATTAATTTATAGAGGTTTTAGTATAATATTCACTGTATAGCATCATTAGAAAAATGTATACTAATAAATAAATAAATAAATAGTTATTAAACCCAATACAGAGAGAGTGGCCAAGTTGGACCGAGGAGGAGTCAAGTTACGTTACAGAGTCAAACCGCACAACACAACTTGACGCGTTTCTCTCGTCCCACGTCTTCTTCTTCCTCGCAACTCCTCACTCTGTAGTCTCTGTTTCTCATTTGCCATATATATATTCACAACACACACTGACTCTTATCCCCAAATCATCAACTCAAACCTTTTGTAAATCCAATTCTTCAATGGCTATCATCAAATCGAACAAAGATCACAAACCATGCGGTGGTGGCGGCGGCGTTTTTACCACCGTCGTGACTCGCGAAGTCTGGGCGGAGAATCTCGAATCTGAATTTAAACTAATCAGCGAAACTATCGACGATTATCCATTCATCTCCATGGACACTGAGTTCCCCGGCGTGATTTTCAAATCTGATCTCCGATTTACAAACCCCGGCGATCTCTACAGTCTACTTAAAGCTAACGTCGACGCGCTCAGCTTAATCCAAGTCGGTCTCACTCTCTCCGACGCCGACGGTAACCTCCCGGATCTATTCGGTGACGGACGGCGGTTCATTTGGGAGTTTAATTTCCGAGACTTCGACGTGGCGCGTGACGCACACGCTCCGGATTCCGTCGAGTTGCTCCGTCGGCAAGGTATCGATTTCGAGCGGAACCGCCGCGACGGGGTTTGTTCGGAGAGGTTCGCGGAGCTGATGATGTCGTCGGGGCTTGTTTGTAACGAGGACGTGAGCTGGGTGACGTTTCATAGCGCGTACGATTACGGTTACCTTATGAAGATTCTCACGCGCCGTGATCTGCCCGGCGCGTTGGGGGAGTTTAAGCGCGTGATGAGAGTTTTGTTCGGTGAGCGCGTGTATGATGTGAAANTTTATAGTGTTTATTAATTTATAGAGTATTAATTTATAGAGGTTTTAGTATAATATTCACTGTATAGCATCATTAGAAAAATGTATACTAATAAATAAATAAATAAATAGTTATTAAACCCAATACAGAGAGAGTGGCCAAGTTGGACCGAGGAGGAGTCAAGTTACGTTACAGAGTCAAACCGCACAACACAACTTGACGCGTTTCTCTCGTCCCACGTCTTCTTCTTCCTCGCAACTCCTCACTCTGTAGTCTCTGTTTCTCATTTGCCATATATATATTCACAACACACACTGACTCTTATCCCCAAATCATCAACTCAAACCTTTTGTAAATCCAATTCTTCAATGGCTATCATCAAATCGAACAAAGATCACAAACCATGCGGTGGTGGCGGCGGCGTTTTTACCACCGTCGTGACTCGCGAAGTCTGGGCGGAGAATCTCGAATCTGAATTTAAACTAATCAGCGAAACTATCGACGATTATCCATTCATCTCCATGGACACTGAGTTCCCCGGCGTGATTTTCAAATCTGATCTCCGATTTACAAACCCCGGCGATCTCTACAGTCTACTTAAAGCTAACGTCGACGCGCTCAGCTTAATCCAAGTCGGTCTCACTCTCTCCGACGCCGACGGTAACCTCCCGGATCTATTCGGTGACGGACGGCGGTTCATTTGGGAGTTTAATTTCCGAGACTTCGACGTGGCGCGTGACGCACACGCTCCGGATTCCGTCGAGTTGCTCCGTCGGCAAGGTATCGATTTCGAGCGGAACCGCCGCGACGGGGTTTGTTCGGAGAGGTTCGCGGAGCTGATGATGTCGTCGGGGCTTGTTTGTAACGAGGACGTGAGCTGGGTGACGTTTCATAGCGCGTACGATTACGGTTACCTTATGAAGATTCTCACGCGCCGTGATCTGCCCGGCGCGTTGGGGGAGTTTAAGCGCGTGATGAGAGTTTTGTTCGGTGAGCGCGTGTATGATGTGAAACATATGATGAAGTTTTGTGAGAGGAGATTGTATGGCGGTTTAGACCGGGTTGCGAGGACGCTTGATGTTAACCGGGAGGTTGGGAAATGTCATCAAGCCGGTTCGGATAGTTTGCTTACGTGGCACGCGTTTCAGAGGATGAGAGATTTGTATTTTTCTCAAGATGGGCCGGAGAAGCATGCTGGGATTTTGTATGGGCTTGAGGTCTTTTAAGGGGTGTACTGATTTAAAAAAAAAAATTCAATTGATTAACTCAATTAATCCTTGTAGCTAATGTTCTTTTGGTAAGAGGAAATATATATTAAAAAAAAAATAATGATACATTTTTAAATACATTTTTAAAAATCAAAAACTCCTCATATAAATAAATCCATGTGGATTTGAAAATATATTTTTAAATTATATAAATTCATGTGGATAATAAGTTACTTTGAAAGAGATCTAGCAACATTACAGAGTGAAACTTTGTTGGTGACAAAAAAATGAATAGTAAAATACAAAGTAGAAACTTTTTATTTTGTCAAAAGATTAATTACATGCATTTGTCTATACTGATTTGTACATTGCGTCTATGTGAGCACATTAATTCCTTTTCACTTCTTTTCTTTTTTTTTTTTTTTTTTTTTTTTTTTTTTATATACAGTGAAGCATTTTTTCTCATTGTGTCACAATCCTATAGAGTTATTCTTCTCTTTTCATTGCCTTGGATATTATTTCATTGAGAGCTGATCAAATAGGCCTCCCTGTTTTTTCTGCCTCAGGTCTATGGGCTACCAACTGATCGAATTTACGCTACCTATTTTGAGGGTGATGAGAAAGCTGGCCTTCAACCTGATTACGAGGCTAGAGATATATGGCTGCGATTTCTCCCATCTAAACGTGTCCTGCCTTTTGGTTGCAAAGTCTGTTTGCTTCCTCCTTACTGTTTTTACGAAATTGCTTCCTTTTCTCAATGATCCGATCCATTTGTTCTTGTTTTGACTTTTTTAACCTCTGCAGTTGTCGTTTTCTAAATGCTAGCCTTCCTTGTCATTTCAATTTGCAGGACAACTTCTGGGAAATGGGAGACACAGGTCCATGTGGACCTTGTACTGAGATACATTACGATCGTGTTGGTAACCGTGATGCCGCATCCTTAGTTAACAAGGACGATCCAACTTG
>NC_025690.1:8708373-8712399 GCF_000633955.1 Camelina sativa | reverse complement strand
CAGAGCAGAGTCCTTCAATTTCCTTTACACACTTGCCCGGTAAACGAAAAGCAGAGGACCAGAAGTTCACAATGCTCATAAGGACCGATTGTATGAGTTGCAAACGCCCTCCATATGATAGTGCACGGCTCGTCCAAGTATTGATCCGTTTGCANCAAACCGCACAACACAACTTGACGCGTTTCTCTCGTCCCACGTCTTCTTCTTCCTCGCAACTCCTCACTCTGTAGTCTCTGTTTCTCATTTGCCATATATATATTCACAACACACACTGACTCTTATCCCCAAATCATCAACTCAAACCTTTTGTAAATCCAATTCTTCAATGGCTATCATCAAATCGAACAAAGATCACAAACCATGCGGTGGTGGCGGCGGCGTTTTTACCACCGTCGTGACTCGCGAAGTCTGGGCGGAGAATCTCGAATCTGAATTTAAACTAATCAGCGAAACTATCGACGATTATCCATTCATCTCCATGGACACTGAGTTCCCCGGCGTGATTTTCAAATCTGATCTCCGATTTACAAACCCCGGCGATCTCTACAGTCTACTTAAAGCTAACGTCGACGCGCTCAGCTTAATCCAAGTCGGTCTCACTCTCTCCGACGCCGACGGTAACCTCCCGGATCTATTCGGTGACGGACGGCGGTTCATTTGGGAGTTTAATTTCCGAGACTTCGACGTGGCGCGTGACGCACACGCTCCGGATTCCGTCGAGTTGCTCCGTCGGCAAGGTATCGATTTCGAGCGGAACCGCCGCGACGGGGTTTGTTCGGAGAGGTTCGCGGAGCTGATGATGTCGTCGGGGCTTGTTTGTAACGAGGACGTGAGCTGGGTGACGTTTCATAGCGCGTACGATTACGGTTACCTTATGAAGATTCTCACGCGCCGTGATCTGCCCGGCGCGTTGGGGGAGTTTAAGCGCGTGATGAGAGTTTTGTTCGGTGAGCGCGTGTATGATGTGAAACATATGATGAAGTTTTGTGAGAGGAGATTGTATGGCGGTTTAGACCGGGTTGCGAGGACGCTTGATGTTAACCGGGAGGTTGGGAAATGTCATCAAGCCGGTTCGGATAGTTTGCTTACGTGGCACGCGTTTCAGAGGATGAGAGATTTGTATTTTTCTCAAGATGGGCCGGAGAAGCATGCTGGGATTTTGTATGGGCTTGAGGTCTTTTAAGGGGTGTACTGATTTAAAAAAAAAAATTCAATTGATTAACTCAATTAATCCTTGTAGCTAATGTTCTTTTGGTAAGAGGAAATATATATTAAAAAAAAAATAATGATACATTTTTAAATACATTTTTAAAAATCAAAAACTCCTCATATAAATAAATCCATGTGGATTTGAAAATATATTTTTAAATTATATAAATTCATGTGGATAATAAGTTACTTTGAAAGAGATCTAGCAACATTACAGAGTGAAACTTTGTTGGTGACAAAAAAATGAATAGTAAAATACAAAGTAGAAACTTTTTATTTTGTCAAAAGATTAATTACATGCATTTGTCTATACTGATTTGTACATTGCGTCTATGTGAGCACATTAATTCCTTTTCACTTCTTTTCTTTTTTTTTTTTTTTTTTTTTTTTTTTTTTATATACAGTGAAGCATTTTTTCTCATTGTGTCACAATCCTATAGAGTTATTCTTCTCTTTTCATTGCCTTGGATATTATTTCATTGAGAGCTGATCAAATAGGCCTCCCTGTTTTTTCTGCCTCAGGTCTATGGGCTACCAACTGATCGAATTTACGCTACCTATTTTGAGGGTGANAGGAGATTTCGAAAAAAATATTATCTTATTATCTTATCGAATATTGTTAATTTTTACATTAGTCTGACTTGGGACCAACAAAATTTATTAATTTATAGTGTTTATTAATTTATAGAGTATTAATTTATAGAGGTTTTAGTATAATATTCACTGTATAGCATCATTAGAAAAATGTATACTAATAAATAAATAAATAAATAGTTATTAAACCCAATACAGAGAGAGTGGCCAAGTTGGACCGAGGAGGAGTCAAGTTACGTTACAGAGTCAAACCGCACAACACAACTTGACGCGTTTCTCTCGTCCCACGTCTTCTTCTTCCTCGCAACTCCTCACTCTGTAGTCTCTGTTTCTCATTTGCCATATATATATTCACAACACACACTGACTCTTATCCCCAAATCATCAACTCAAACCTTTTGTAAATCCAATTCTTCAATGGCTATCATCAAATCGAACAAAGATCACAAACCATGCGGTGGTGGCGGCGGCGTTTTTACCACCGTCGTGACTCGCGAAGTCTGGGCGGAGAATCTCGAATCTGAATTTAAACTAATCAGCGAAACTATCGACGATTATCCATTCATCTCCATGGACACTGAGTTCCCCGGCGTGATTTTCAAATCTGATCTCCGATTTACAAACCCCGGCGATCTCTACAGTCTACTTAAAGCTAACGTCGACGCGCTCAGCTTAATCCAAGTCGGTCTCACTCTCTCCGACGCCGACGGTAACCTCCCGGATCTATTCGGTGACGGACGGCGGTTCATTTGGGAGTTTAATTTCCGAGACTTCGACGTGGCGCGTGACGCACACGCTCCGGATTCCGTCGAGTTGCTCCGTCGGCAAGGTATCGATTTCGAGCGGAACCGCCGCGACGGGGTTTGTTCGGAGAGGTTCGCGGAGCTGATGATGTCGTCGGGGCTTGTTTGTAACGAGGACGTGAGCTGGGTGACGTTTCATAGCGCGTACGATTACGGTTACCTTATGAAGATTCTCACGCGCCGTGATCTGCCCGGCGCGTTGGGGGAGTTTAAGCGCGTGATGAGAGTTTTGTTCGGTGAGCGCGTGTATGATGTGAAACATATGATGAAGTTTTGTGAGAGGAGATTGTATGGCGGTTTAGACCGGGTTGCGAGGACGCTTGATGTTAACCGGGAGGTTGGGAAATGTCATCAAGCCGGTTCGGATAGTTTGCTTACGTGGCACGCGTTTCAGAGGATGAGAGATTTGTATTTTTCTCAAGATGGGCCGGAGAAGCATGCTGGGATTTTGTATGGGCTTGAGGTCTTTTAAGGGGTGTACTGATTTAAAAAAAAAAATTCAATTGATTAACTCAATTAATCCTTGTAGCTAATGTTCTTTTGGTAAGAGGAAATATATATTAAAAAAAAAATAATGATACATTTTTAAATACATTTTTAAAAATCAAAAACTCCTCATATAAATAAATCCATGTGGATTTGAAAATATATTTTTAAATTATATAAATTCATGTGGATAATAAGTTACTTTGAAAGAGATCTAGCAACATTACAGAGTGAAACTTTGTTGGTGACAAAAAAATGAATAGTAAAATACAAAGTAGAAACTTTTTATTTTGTCAAAAGATTAATTACATGCATTTGTCTATACTGATTTGTACATTGCGTCTATGTGAGCACATTAATTCCTTTTCACTTCTTTTCTTTTTTTTTTTTTTTTTTTTTTTTTTTTTTATATACAGTGAAGCATTTTTTCTCATTGTGTCACAATCCTATAGAGTTATTCTTCTCTTTTCATTGCCTTGGATATTATTTCATTGAGAGCTGATCAAATAGGCCTCCCTGTTTTTTCTGCCTCAGGTCTATGGGCTACCAACTGATCGAATTTACGCTACCTATTTTGAGGGTGATGAGAAAGCTGGCCTTCAACCTGATTACGAGGCTAGAGATATATGGCTGCGATTTCTCCCATCTAAACGTGTCCTGCCTTTTGGTTGCAAAGTCTGTTTGCTTCCTCCTTACTGTTTTTACGAAATTGCTTCCTTTTCTCAATGATCCGATCCATTTGTTCTTGTTTTGACTTTTTTAACCTCTGCAGTTGTCGTTTTCTAAATGCTAGCCTTCCTTGTCATTTCAATTTGCAGGACAACTTCTGGGAAATGGGAGACACAGGTCCATGTGGACCTTGTACTGAGATACATTACGATCGTGTTGGTAACCGTGATGCCGCATCCTTAGTTAACAAGGACGATCCAACTTG